>NC_138242.1:2740000-2922500 GCF_964197995.2 Scardinius erythrophthalmus
GCAGGCATCGGAAAGACAGAGGAAGAGGATGACCGAGAGAATATCCCAGCATGCAATAGCCGTCATTTCACCGTCTAGGTTAACTATAGACCCGATATAGTCCAGCTGTGAATAACACACTTCTAGCCAAAATTACTTTGTATGAATTTTACGAGGTGGCTAATTCCTATGAATTCATACGACCTCACTCGTACAATTTTTGCTAAATCGCACATATATTATGAATTGCCCAATTCGTATTAATTTGTACAAATGACGTACCCCTGACCCCGCCCCTAAACCTATCCATTACTGGGCTTTGGACAAATCGTACGAATTAGCCACCTTTTACTCACTCGTACGAATTCTTACGAATTTGTTCGTGAGATAGCGTTGGATATTACATCATGTAAGTAAAGTCAACAGTGATTACAAGGATTTTGGTTTCATTTCTTTGATGTTATCAATTTTCACTGACAGCCCAAATTTTGCCTTGTTTTAGACGTCTGGGTTTGGATGACTATTAGACATCTTTTAAATGCAAAATTGCTTGCTGGGATGTGTCAAAGAAACAGGATGATGCCAATAAATATGATTTGAGTGCTATAAGGTGAGAGTGCGTAAATGATGACAACATTTTTGTTTGAACTATTCCTTTAAATGTAATAAAATGTTTATATTTCGATGAATTATAGGCGAGGTCATCACAGATTTTCAGTAAAGGTACAGTAACTCTTTTATGGTCTATTAATAGCTTTCCACAGATGTTGTGGTGTCTTCCATCATGTAGATAAAAGCAGAGAATGAAGGATTCGCTCAGTTTGACAGTAGATCACTGAGGAACGGCCAGAATGCCATAAAGTTGGACCAATAAACACGGGAGTAATAAAGGAAACCATTGCTTCTTATTAGGGCCTCTGCGAGACGACTGTGGTTCCTCCTTCCTCCTGAAAATGAGAAACAGTAGTGATGAATGGACCTGTACTGTAACTCAGAGTGAGAGAAAGAGAAATACAGGCTGTGTCTGAAGCTGAAAGCATAAGCTGCTGCCTTGCTGCCCAGCATGAAGCCGTTTGTAAGAAGATTCCTCCTATAAACTGGTTTTCAGGCACCATAATGATAAAAAAAGGAATATTCCAGGTATAGTAAAATGTAAGATTAATGTGGCATATTGCTGATTACAAAAAAATTTCAATTCAATAAACACCAAAGTTTGGGTTACAGTGAGACACTCACAGGAAGATAGTCCATAAATGTTTAAGAACTCACTGTTTTAATACTATTGACACAAGACATAACAATATGTGTTAACTTGATGTTAGTTTGAAAAAGTCACTTACTGTTGAGTCCAGTTTTCTAGCTTTGTTACCATGATCATGACTAAGAACCTAAAACTACAGTAAAAATGATTTAAACAGCTTTATACGCCATAAGAGAGTGAATTAAAATCATAACTTTCATATTTCTTTTAAGATCCTCAATTAATTGCCTCCATTTTACTTCCATTTAAGTGCCTTACCGTAACCTTGGCTTTTGCCTTTTTGCTTTTTGTAAGACACTTAACAGGATCGAATGATGTATAACACTTGTAAGATCAAAAGTCTCTTTTGCACTGATAAGAAAAAAAGCGAGCAGAAAAAATAAGGAACAAATTGATTTTTCTTTTTTTTTTGTAGAAAAACTTTATCTCACAAATGCTGTCCATTGCGCATAACTTATATAGAACCTGGAATATTCTTTTAACAAATCAAATATTTAATGTCAACAATGCTTATTTCTAGGAATAAATTAGTCATAATAATGATAAAAAAGCCATTCATTAATGCATTTTTCATTCATTAAATAAATTCAATATTTCCATCAGAAACCACTCGCACACACTTTTCAAGAGAGAAGTTCTTGTACTTCATAGAATTGAATACGCTGAAATAGAAGGATCTGTGTGAAATTAACCCTCCACACTACAGTTTCCGACACTTTACACTAATGCATTTTGGCTCCTCTGCTTTTATTCCATGAAAGATGATGAAAGGCGTATCAAATCACTCATCATAAATGTGAACAGCTTTGGTTTTTATTGTATTATGATGCATTTCAGGTCTGTGAATTCATTGCACATATGAAATGCCTGCGATAGACTGTTGGTTGCATCATTTGACTGACAGAAAGAGCAATTGTACTTTGCAGTGTTTGAGTATCCCATAAATAACTGATTTACAGACGAAGGGTCCAGAATGCAGAGCGTGAACTTCAGATGTCTGATTGAAGGGAACCTTGAGGATCTCTGTTGCGTCTCTTAAAGGTCCTCCAGAGGTCTTTCCTTTCATCTACTGATAAACAAAAGACATCTACATGCTGAGGTTAAGTGTGTGTTTCCCTGCCCTTGATCTGAGTCAGGCGTGTGCGAGCATCAGTGTGTTTACAATGTGTTTATATGTGGGTGCGAGTTCATGATTCAAGGGAGGGTTTTGAAGCATGTTGAATCCATTACAAAAGGCTCCAAGGAGCAACTTGAGGATTTTATGGCAGATACTGAATGCACTATTGGCAATTTTTCAATGTTTTAACTTTCAAGCTCCACGTGTTTGTCTACAAGCTGTCTACACGTGATTTATTTCCCGGTAAGAACAACTATATGATTGTCTGGATGACTGAATTTATTAGCAGTTGGAAATGGTTTTAGAGCACTTCTGTATGGATGTCTGACCATGTCAAAAGAGCCCATTATCATTCATGTCAGTATGCAAAAAATGTGAGAAACAAGTTTACAAAATACAAATGCTAAAACAAAGTAATTTGCATTTTTGCATTTGCATTGCATTTTTCTTGTTAGAATAGAATATGCACACATTTCCCCCCCCATTTTTTTAATTCCTTTGAAGGCGCCGTCACACTCAGTTCTGCTCATTTACTTATTAATCTTGTTATAAATATATTTATTGTGTGGAAATAAATTATACAGCAGAGTTGCTTTTTTCTCTGCCAGATCTGATTCTGTCAAATCAAGCAATACTTTGATCAGCTCTTAATTGGTGAAAAGAGCGAAAACAAAAACTGTATTTGGGCTTTGTGAATGCAACAGACATATGGAGCTCAGACTGGATGATTTATTTGAATTCTTTCCTTTATGCATGCTTAATTGGCGGAGAGGAGGAATGGCTAATTAATGCCGGTGGAGTGATTAAGGACACAAGGGCCACAGCTTTCAACCTGTCAATTAAAAAAAGTCCAGCCATCAGCCTCTTGACACAATGGCAGCGGCTGACGGGAATCATTCGCTGTCATAATCATAGTTTATGAGAAATTACCTATGCCGAGTTTGCTCAGACGATGTTCAGGGATATTATATATCAAACTAATTGAGAATTGCACTTAATTTCCGTCTCTTTGTGGAGTTTGTTTATGTACTCTTGAAGATATGGCAGAAGGCTCAAGTCGAGTAAGCCTGTTCGCTTCTGTCAAATAAAATTGAGAAGAATTGAAACAGATGATGCCCTTGAAGATGGGCGTTCACAAACTGTGATTGCACCTGAGACCAGAAAAGGAAGTCAAAAGAGATGTTTTTTTGAAGACAAGTGAGTGTATATATACCTGATATATTCAAGATTGTGTCCGACAGTGAAAGTTAAATGTGAAATACACTAAAATATTGTTAATAATAATCTAGGTATGTTTTCCACCAACATACTTCTACTGTAGTTGGGTGAATTCTTATGATTTTGTACAATTTCATTCAAAGTTTTTCATACAATAGCCTATTCATTTTTTTTCTTCGTAAAAATTCTATGCTTTTGTTCAAATCAAAACAAATTTGCCACCAATTCGACAAAATGTAAAATAATTACGTTTTCTCATGAGATTGTGTTTTCCTCACTGCATTTTTTTAGTGATTATCCAAATTAATCATTGAACTGATGGACAGTCTGATGGACAAAACCTTTAATTTCACTTATTTGATGTCCGGTACACATTGTATGATTTTGGGCCGTCCCAGATGAAAGTTGACCAATCGTGGCTCCTAAACGGCGATCCTAAAGGCCCTTGCACACGAAATTCGCATCCAAAATTTTCGCACGTTAAAAAATAAATACGACCTCACGTTATGTCAATCACGCTTGCACACTGCCTCCGAAACTTTCGTCCGTCAAAAAAAACAAATCGAATCAGGTTCGAAAAATAAAAAAATCGAAGCATTTTGAATGGTGTTTTGACAATTTAGAGCCACCCGAATCACGAATATTCACGAATACGAAGAAACGCATGCGAAAATTTCGGACTCAGTGTGCAAGGACCTTAAGTCTTACAGTGAGAGAGGTTTCAAAGACAGCCAATGTCATGGTCTTACAACCAAATCTTAGCTACGACCTATGTCTGACTAGCCAATAAAATTGCAACATGAAATGGCGTATTGATCATGGCGCTAAATCTTAAAGTCCCCTTGTGGTGAAAATCCAATTTTTAATGTAGTTTATATGTCTATGTGGTGTTTTTAATCTGCTTTAAGACAAACCATGTGTAAATTCATAAGTCGACAGCATTGCTGAGTATTTTCTCCTTAAAACTGCAGTGAACCAAAGACAGTCTCAAAAACACGCTTTGAAATCGCTGGTGTTTCTGACGTCACAAACTACCTTGCAACCAATCAGATCAATGTGTGATCGTCAACCAGTGGATCTCTGAGCTGAGGGAGTGAGTGGAGGCGGGGCTCATTTGCATATTCATAGAACCGCGAATACTAAATGAGGCAAGGGTGTGGAGTTACATTCAAGCTGTTTTAAGGCATGAAATTTTTTTTTTAAGGAAACAACTTCTAAATATGCCATTTTGGTGATCAAAGATGAGTTTTAAGAGATAAAATGATTGACGACAGGGGGACTTTAAAACTGCTCACCTCCAGCTCCTTATGCAAAATTGACATGCCAAGTTGGCCTCTTTTCCTTGGCCATGACTGCATACATATTCTCCTCTTTCACTTCCTCCTCTTTTTTTCAGCACACATAAAAACCACAACTGCCAAAGTGCGATTCATCTTGCTCTATTTGTTCACCGCTAGCGCATATTGATGATTTTTTGTTGTGCCGTGGCCTATGATTCAATGGGGTCTTGATCGTACAGCCTACAGTACATACACGTCATACCCAAGTTTATTAGATCCATGTCGTACGGTGAGATTTATCATGATCTTTTAGAATTTCCGAAATCTGTAGCCGGCATAAATTAGAGATGCTATTACAAAAAAACACACAAAATAAACTGCACTTGTTTCACGAACGAGGCCCATAGATTCTGTGCATACTAACCCATACTTAACTTTGTTTCTGTGAGCAAAGCATTACTCCAGTCTTCAGTGTCACATGATCCTTCAGAAATCATTCTAATATGCTGATTATAATGATTTCTGATATATACATATACGTATATCTAGTCTGTTAGCATGCACAACTGAAACAGCCCAAATCTTTGTGGGGTAAGGTTCCTTCCCGGTTTCCATGGCAACCCAGTGAGAAAGATAGTGTACTTTACAGCGGGATGCTGGGAAAGGCTTGTTTACTGGCAGCGAGGGCTACTATATTCACCGCCGTTACGCCAGCGTGTGTGTTAACGCCCTCACTCACTCGCTCTCCTCACATCTGTGGAGACAGACCATGATAATTACAGTCTCCATGGCAATGCCATTATGAATTTTTCTCCTCTCTGTTTTTGGAATTGCACATTTGTAGTTATGACTATTATCTTCAACAGGGCATCTGCCTTCATGTGCCCTCAAATGTAATTTTCACATAGGCAACGACATCAGAAAATAGCATCTGTGTCGAGCAATTTGCAGTCTGTTTGTATTTTTTCTCAGTTGTTTTTTATTTTCCCATGAATTGTGTTTAATGGATTGCTGGCTGCATTCATAATGGATATGGTTCTCAGAAAACATCAGTTTAGATGTCTATATTATTATTTGTGTAGTGTTACCTGTTTAACACTTGGGCGGAGTTTGTTTTCCCTGAGGAAGTTTGATCTCAGTTCCGTCCAAATGTCTTTATTTATATACTCATTTATATTGGTGAACCTTCATTAGGGATTTTGACTTTATTTATGGGTAATATAAACCATTTGTGGTTCAATAGTGGCATCCCATACTGATGTTAAAAGAAAATTGAATCGATAAGATGATGTTGCTGTCTGCTCAAAATGATAATAATAGTAATGGAGAATCACAAATATTATGTACATTGCGAATGGGGCTTTTGTCAACAATATAGTCTTATTTGTGTCTACCTTTATACCTCAATTAAATATCTGAGAACTCAATTAAAGGAATAGTTCACCCAAAAAAAATGGAAATTCTGTCATCAGTTACTCCATTCCAGACCTGTTTGACTTTCTTTCTTCTGCTGAACATAAAAATATATTTTGAAGAATGTTGGTGACCACTGACTTCAATTGTATGGACAAAAAAACTAAAACTACCAATTTAAGCCTCTTGAGGTGAAAAGAGCAACTTGTGAGCAAAACTATTTTCCTTATAGGGCAGAAATAAATCTTTCTCCGTATATAAATCAGATTTCAGTAGTGATGTTTCCATCCACCTGTTTTTGCGCTCATTTGGGAATTTCACTTTAAAAAACACTGGATGGAAACACCAAGATGCGCATGAATTCTAAACATGCACTCAACTGTGGTGGATAATATTTTTAGCGATAAGAAGACGTACATAAATTACGATGGAAACACATTTACCGATTAAAATGCCTCGATGCACAACAATAAACTCAGCAGAGGCTGTGATTGGATAACTGGACCAACCAGCGGACCAATGGCATCGCAGCATCTCAGATTTTGGTTTTGGTGGCTTGTAGACGCAATGTTTACATTCCAATTTTGTGCATAAGTTAAATTCACAACTTTGGATGGAAACTTGGCTAGTGTTGATAACTACTAATTTTCAAAGCTCAGACAACCAAGAGTATTCTTTAACTTCAGCTAAAACATAAAGTGAACTTTAAAAATGGCAACTTGTTTAAAAACACTAAACGTCCCTAGTTTTACTTAAATCCCCCAGTGGTGAAAATCAAGCTTTTAATGTTGTTTATATGTCTATGTGGTGTTTTTAATCTGCTTTAAGACAAACCATGTGTAAGTTCATAAGTCGACAGCATTGCTGAGTATTTCCTCCTTAAAACTGCAGTGAACCAAAGACAGTCTCAAAAACACGCTTTGAAATCGCTGGTGTTTCTGACGTCACAAACTACCTTGTAACCAATCAGATCAACGTGTGATCGTCAACCAGTGGATCTCTAAGCTGAGTGAGTGAGTGGAGGCGGGGCTCATTTGCATATTCATAGAACCACACATTATAGATACTATATGAGGCAAGGGTGTCAAGTTACAGTCAAGATATTTTAAGGCATGAAAAACATTTGAAAATGTCAAAGATAAGTTTTAAGGAATAAAATTGACTACAGGGGGAGTTTAAGTATATACACACATGCCCTTTTGCTCGGAGTATATCACAAGTTGGTTGCAGGAGAGATGAAACAGGATCTAAATGCAGCAGCTTTTTTTCAAAAAACAAACTCAAAACTTCACAGAACAACCAACTTGACACAACAGAGCAGACAAAGAACTGATAGAAACACAGGGCTTAAATAGACAGCAAACAAAGGAACTAATGAGACTAATTAACGAGACACACCTGATCCAAAACTCAAATCAAATCAGTAACCACGGATACAAACGGAGAAAGACTGAACTAAACACACTGCAAAACACTAACAGAAATACAAACACACACAACACGTGACAGAACACATCAAGCTGAGCACAGTCGCAACTGACAAAAATCATGTTTTTGCTATGAAAACGTTATTTCTGAATGTTCTCAGAATGTCCAGTTTTTTAAATGTTTTGAAAGTTTAGTTAGGAAAAACATTAAGGGGATTAATTTTTCTCTATTTTACAAGTATTATGGAAATGTTACTTTTGAATGTTCTCTGAGCCATCAGAAAAAAAGTTTTTTATTTTATTTTAGGATTTATTTTAAAATGGACTTGATAAAGCCGGGAGAATTTAAGCTTTATGTTTGAAAGATTAATCTGACCCTCAACTATTAAGCCATTGCAGAAGTAGAGATTCCTCTCAGGCAGTGTTTGCCTGTAGTTCTGTTGTGTGTGTGTGTGTGTGTGTGTGTGTGTGTGTGTGTGTGTGTGTGTGTGTGTGTGTGTGTGTGTGTGTGTGTGTGTGTGTGTGTGTGTGTGTGTGTGTGTGGACAACTGACTATTCTGACTATTTGACTTTGTGAACTCTTGAACCCTACACAGGGGGCAAAGGGTAAATGTAGACACAATAGTGCTGTTTGTTTATAGCACTTCAAGCTAATGTTTAGTCCGTTTAGCCACTGGGGAGTGCATCTGCTTTTGTGTGCTCTGAATGTGATCAAACAGTCTAGGAAGCATTTTTCATTCAATTCATAGTCATCTTGATTTATTTACTACTGAACCCAAAAAAGCTTTTGATGTTTGACTGAATAACTGGAGAGGAAATATTAAAAAATCTGGAACCTTTTGAATATGTAATTACATTAATTTGCATTGAGTGGCTGTTAATGATGGGTTTTGATTCTGTAGAAAACTATTTACTAGCAGCAGTGTTATTAAAAAGCACTTTTCCCCCAAACAACCAGGTGTTTTTCTGTCCATGTCCCGCCTTGACCTTGGGAGTGACGGTCTTACCTAAATCCTTTCTTTTGTCTCCCTAAAAAATGGTTCCAATTAATGGATCCCTGGGATTGGAGGGTTATTTTTACGGATGAGGGACAAACAGGAGGAAGAGGAGAGAGACGAAAAGAAAGAAAGAGGACATTTTGAAAGAAGCCACAGGGGTGAGGATTGAAAGTGGAGAACGTCCCAGAAGGTCAGGGATAATTAGAGACACTTTAAGACTCAATGCACAGCACCCGGAGGACAAGGACACACACACACACACACGCACGCACGCACGCACGCACGCACGCACGCACGCACGCACGCACGCACACACACACACACACACACACACACACACACACACACACACACACACACACACACAGTGAAACACTCTCTTAGTAGAGGAATAGTATGTAAATGGAAGATAGACAGGAAAAGTTTTATTTATAACCAATACACTAATTCATCCAATATATATATATATATACAGACCCTTTCCAAAAAATTTGAATATCATGGAAAAGTTTATTTATTTCCATAATTCCATTCAAAACGTTAAACTTCCATAGATTATAGATTCAGGGCCCACAACTTAAACGATTTCAAGTATTTAGTTGTTTATTTGTACATAATTTGGGCTTCCAGCTCATAAAACCCACGAAAACAGGATTTCAAAAAAATTCGAATATTACATGAAGTCACACAGTAATTACACAGTGATACCATGGTCATTGAAGCAGGTTTTGGTTCTTTTGGCAGTGTGGGCATGTGCAAATCCTGCTGGGAAATGAAGGAAGCATGAAGTGCTCTGGAAATGTCCTGGTAGACGGCTGCGTTGACTCTGAATTTAATAAAGCAGAGTGGACCAAAGTCCTCTTTTCTGATGAGAGCAAATTTTGCATCTCATTTGGAAACTAAGGTCCCAGAGTCTGGAGGAAGAATGGAGAGGCACACAATCCAAGATGCTGGAAGTCCAGTGTGAAGTTTCCACAGTCTGTGTTGGTTTGGGGAGCCGTGTCATCGGCTGGTGTTGGTCCACTGTGCTGTCCACTCAATGCAGCCGTCTATATACTGTATAATTTATGATACTCTAAATGATAAACATGACCAAAACTTTGCTGATGACAGACATTTCCTTTAACCCTAAAACTCAACGCAATGCGTAATTCAAAATATGTGTAAACACCTGTGGAAATTCCTTCATATTACCACAGGGAAATTGTGCACTGTTTTTTACAGACCTTTCTTAGAGTGTAAGTGAGTAATAATAATTTGTCTTCCTATGAGGAGTAATATTTCTTCAGTTAAAGCTGGGGTCTGTAGTTTTTCCTCTTTGTCGCCATCTCTATTTGAAATCTGCAATTGCAGTTATTCGCGGAGTTATCAACTTTCCGTCGGTTGTGCCTCGGCACGGCACAGCGCGGATGAACCCAATGTTTTGAGGAGAATGTACGGCTGTCAGTCGCCGCCAGTGTGGATACTGGCATTCGCAATCACAGATTATACTTTTTTGGAAGTATGACCAACATAAGAATTTTCCCTGGGAAATGTTCTGAACATGTAACATCCACTTTTATTCTGCCCAACTAAGGGAAAAAAGCATTGCAGTAAATCACGCTGATTAAATCTAACAGTCGCTCATCATATCACGTCAAACCGTGCAAATTATATTTAGTTCTCAAATTGTTAATGTTAACAACATCAGCATTGCGTGACTACATTTAATGCCCTTCCGATATTATCCTTGTTTTCGCACGGGCCGGTTGCAGTCTCTTTTTTTCTGTAGCCGCTCCGAAGTCCGAACGGGTGAATCTCCAGTTGCTGATTGTCGTTTGGACCGTGTTGGATCCGCCATCAAATTGCTAAATTTAATTATATCAAGTGCTTTGAGAAAAGGCTATAAACCTCCAGCATCCTCACACTCATCGCCAACTAGCCGAGACTCTTCTTTATGTGGACTGTGGACAGATGTGACGGAATGACACAAACACATGCTCGAATATCCCGTGGAAATCCACCAGTACCACTGGAGTTAAAAACATTATTACAAGCCGTGTTGAATCGAGCTAAGGCTAGCAGAGAGTTTTGAACACTGTCGGTTTATGTACTTACTCAAACATTTATTTTGGATAATTTTTAACCCCAAAAAGTTACGTAATGCAGCTTTAAGTTGAACGCAAACACTAATGTGTCCCTGAGGTCTTGACAGAATGTTTTTGCTTCACATTTGATTACGTACAGAAAGTGAAACGTTGTTCTGAAATCCTATTAGCGTGATTGCTTGCAGCTTGCCATGCTACAACTGTCATGACAGACCTTTCCATTAATGAGTGTGATCAGCAGAAAGACTGAAAGTAACACAGCCATGGGCATTAGCACCTTAATAGGGTCCAAATGTCAGGAATGATAGCAACCAGCTCACCGACTGCAGTGTTTTTTTATATATATAGTTTATTTATGCATGTGAAAATTAATTCAATTCCCTTCTTGTGCTCTTTTGGATAATACCCTTCCATGTAGTGTTTAATAGACCTGATTGTGAATGTAAAAGGTCTGCAAAGTTTTAAAAGGTCAAAGTGCAGATAAATGGAGTTATTGTCTCCTAAAAGAAAGAAGTGATTCCAAACTCCCTGAAACGAGTCGTCAGTAATTCAGTCTCACTTCTGCACAAACCAATGTAGGATTGTTACTAATTTGCATAATGCTCCTCATTGGCTGCTGGCTAACATAGCGTGCTTTGCAAACACTGTAGTTTATTTGAGACTGGAAAAGTTTGGTTCGTGTTGTTCGCGTCGAGAAGACGCTGTTTTCTGCTGACAAATCAAATCCACTTTGATGAGATTGATACGGTAAATCCCACGCCATCATTACTGTTCGTATCACTGTGAATGATATGATAATGAGCGTTTGGTTTCTGACATGTGGTTGACCAATCACAACAGACTGGGCCATCTGACCAATCAGAGCAGAGTAGACCAATCAGACTGGGCCATCTGACCAATCAGAGCAGAGTAGACCAATCAGACTGGGCCATCTGACCAATCAGAGGAGGCTCTCAGAGAGGCGGGGTTTAGAGAGACCGAATCCTTGATCCAACCATTTCAGACACTGTGAGAAAAGAGCTGATGCTGCAATGGATATTATGAGAAAATGAAAGTGTTTTTTGGCCTTGGATACATGTCAAACTATTGTAGGAGAAAAGAAAACAAAATTAGAAGCCTTTAAAAAAGCATAATGGGGCTGTTTAACCAACTGAAGGAGACATGCCACCAAAAATTGTTCATAATTGTTCTGACATTTTGTCATGTTTCATTTTCTAATCAAGGAGCCACACCTTTCTTGCCATCCTGCATGAAAAAAAAATCTTTTCCTTTTCATTTCATATTTTTCTTCTGTAATTTAACACTAACCGGCTGTTCAGGCCTCAGGTTGGCAGGCTAACACTGTTACACAGTTAAACACGTCTTAAATGAAGCCAGTAGATGTGTGTTATTCTGTAGCCTGCCAGTCAAACGGTGGCCATGACATATCCATTAGACGAGTAATGCCATTGCTCTCAGAATCTGATCTGATCCGGCACGAGTCGACACCCCAGACAGCCCTACAATCTCATCATGTGTCCTCAGCGCCGGGGGAGCGAGTCTGCAGGGAGTGCGCCCGGTTACCGGGTAAATTTGTTAACTGTAATCTTCCCTCATCACACGAGTGATGAACAGCGAGCCAATAGAATGTGACAGAGGGTCACCGTGCCAACCTGCATCCTGTTTTCAAGGTTATGGACACTTGAACGAAATAACATCACTCGGGGATCTGCAGAGGCCAGATATTTAATTCAGTTCTGCGTTTCTTTGTTTCGAATGTTTCACAGGTTAGTTTGTAGCGGTTAATGAGCTCTCTGACATTAAGTTGCTGGGGACAAACATCCAGACCAGTGTGGGCAACTTGCACTAAATAAGTGCATGGATCATTGTATGTAATTGCCAAGACTTATTTAATCTAAGCTTAGCGTTTTGCATGCAAAAGCATCGGCACATGGCATGCAAATATCAGCTAAATGTCACATTCATTAGGCACTGAATAAATCCCTGCGTTTGGTGCCCCCAAAGCCACCCAGCTACACATGGACACATTTGCAAACACACACTCAACCTCTGTCTCTCCAACATACAGTTTTGGGTTTCAATTAGTATTCTCTCTTCAGAGGTCCATTTCTGAATGCATTACGCAAACCACATAGAGTTTTATATTAATGTATGTGTGGGCGTACGTGAGATGCATTTAACAGACATTGATATCTTTAATCAACGCTGATCTGTAGAAGTGGCTTTATTATGGGATGTTGAATCTAAATGGCATTGACTGTAATCGTTGATATATAAATCCCACAAACCATTCCTTTCGCAGTGCTATAACCACAATGTTTTCCCAAGGCCTGCTGCAAATAGACTAAAACTGTTTGAAATACATTATTGTATGTAAGCATTCTGGTATTTTTCAACTGATGAATGATATTATATACAGTAGGGTTGAGTCAGAATGGTTGACTAACCATCCAACGAGATAATTCATCTAGATTCTTTTAATATTGTGGTTGCTTAAAAAGAAGCATGTTGTTAGCACACTCAAACCTCTCTCTATGTAGATTCTTAACTCTTCTGTGCTGTTATTGGGCCAGTCAGATTTATTGGGCATGTCAGATTTACTGTGACTTCATGTCAACTTTTGGGCCTGAAACTTTATATCATCCTCCACAGATGAGACTTCAACATGGCAAAAAATCATGGTAAAAAGTCCTGAAGCAAAACCACTCTTATTTCATCCCCTTTAAAGTCTGATGTGTGAAATAAAAATGTACCCAACCTACTGTATTTTGCTAGTGCATGTTATAGATCTTATTATAAATGATTCATCCATGTTAATTTTTTTATTTTTTTTTTGGCTCGTAATGTTTAATCAAAATGTCATGAAACTTCCAGTGAAAACGTCAGACGTCAGACATCCCCGCTCCTCCACTATTGACTAAACTCGCATTAATTGTGTAAGCCACGCCCACACATCAGCATCCAATCAACAACTGATGTACAGAACCAGGTCTCCGCCCAACATTTTTTTCTTTTTCGGTAATCCATGTTTGTCACGATATGGAAAAAACGCCCTGTCGCTTCTTCTGACTTTAAAGCACTATCGCTACAGTTCGGATATTTCTGTTATTATGCACTAAATGATTTAAGTATTAAAACCAGATAAATCTTTATTCTAAGATGTAGTTACATAAGTTACATGCACTTACTATAGTAATAACAGTAAATTATGCATAATCGCAAGGCACTAACCCTATTCCAAGCCTTACTATAACCCTATAGTAAGTGTAGTTCATTAATAATACTCAGTTCTTATTTGAGTAATTACATAACCTAAAACTGTTTGTTTCTACATGAAAACTTCTGAGACGCCTGTGTATTTGATAAATATTGCATCTAACCCACTTCACCTGTGATAAAGTATAAACACAGCGCAAGCATCGATCAGGACTCACTGACTTCACATCTCTGATCGGATAGTCAAATCTAATATTAACTCAATGACCCCTCCCCTGCCTTCGATGGCACCTCATACTGATCACAATATGTCTCTGTAAAACAGTCCTGTATTGACAGCACTCTGTTTCCTGAAACCATCTTCTCTTCCTTCCTCCTTCCCTCCCGAGAGGACCACGGGTGGCTCGACACCACTCCTATATTTACCTCACCACCTCCTGCTATAGCCTTGGCCTTGACCTTTCCCCCTCAGGCGCCGGGCTTGTGCCGAGAAGGAGTGATGGTGTTATGGACCCCTTTCTGGGTCCTCGGAGTGCTGGCAATTAGTTAAACAGAATCCTGAAGGCTGCCAAAGCCATCTGTTCCAACAGGGGGACAAAGAGGGGGTCTCACACCTTTTAATGGGCCTAAAGTGTTCGCCTGCCGCAATTAGTCCACACGCCACATGAGTCTGGAGATGCCATACTGGGCTCGGCGTGAGGACGGGTGGTGAGGGGAGGAGAGTTGACATCAC
The DNA here is from genome assembly GCF_964197995.2 of Scardinius erythrophthalmus. NCBI lineage: Eukaryota > Metazoa > Chordata > Actinopteri > Cypriniformes > Leuciscidae > Scardinius > Scardinius erythrophthalmus. The sequence goes on from NC_138242.1 coordinate 2,754,730, forward strand.
GTTTATTTCACTCCTCGTCTAAAGCTTAAAACTCCAAAGCCAGTCACATGGGATGATCGTTAGTTCAATGCGAACGTGCCCCGTAATTGTTGCCCTACAACCTGAAATATGCCCAACCTAACCCTGCTGAACCAGAGAGCCACTGGTTGTCATACGCAAACGTGGTGTTCCATCCAAAGTCGGACGTGGGATATTTTTACTTGCTAGACTTTTAAAAAACACATCTGAAATAAGCAATGTCATTTTTCAATGCATATCAATATTGAAATATCTGAAATGCTTCCAATCATTTTCCTCAGAATAGATACCAGCTGCGCTTTCTCGCTCTCTCATCTCTCCGACAGCGAGTTACACACAAACCCGCCGTTTCATTTGCTCCGGATGAATATCGTTGGTGTTACAGGGCTTGAATTTCGGAGGGGGATTGCGTGTATTGTGCATAATTTCACTCATTCCTGCAGATTTAGTGCTCGGACCCAAAGTACACGCACATGAAGCCACCTCTCAGAACTAAATTGAGTTCTTTTTCGCTGCTTATTGCACTTAATCAGTCAAATACACACAAAATAATGTCAAAATGCTGATCCTGGCGAGTATTCATGTAAACACTGTCAGTTATGTTTGAAAGTAAACAGTTGAGAAAGAAAACACACGTGTAATAGTATAATGGATCTGTGCATCAGGTCTTAAAGTGACAGTAGCCTAATAAACCTGCTGCAAAAATTATGGGATAATGTTAAAAATATCTACATGGCAGTTTTCCTCCCATGGTATCAATGTCAAAATTGTGGCCAGTGAAAATGCTGAGTGGCTAGAAACTTTGGAAAACCAGTAGCCACAGTGGATGAAGAGCAAAAGAGCAGAAGATAAGCTCTGAGACAAAAGTACATGATTCATACAAGTTTTGTTTATCAAGATAATCTTCTCAAATCAACATAACTTTAATGAATTTTGAAAACCAAATACAGTCGGCAGAAATAAAAAGCTAAAGTTAGGCTATAAACAAATACCACAGTTGCATGACTTTAGAGTCACCATCACTAAGCATCTAACAGCTCTTTCTTTTTAAAATCTAAACTAGTAGTGGAGTAGATGAGTTTACCTCTTTTGATGTCCCAGACAACTTCTTAACAACCAAATTTTACAAGACAAGTAAACACACAAAAAAAAAAAAAAAATCACATGGGGGATATTATTGATGTATTTTTATGCCATAGAAAATAAAAGTGTAAATATCTTGTGCTTGTGTTCAACACAGACATTATTTTAATGGGGTAATTCCAAAACCCACTGAATTCAGGACGATGTTCAAAATAACTTGTTTCCAGGTTTTAGGACTCATTTCTGCAGCGCTCTATAAACTTTCATACTTTTTTAAACATTCTTTTTTTTTTCTCTCTTCAAAACTACAGTACAAAAGTCAGTCTCAATTCACTTCTGAATGGCGCTCATTCCTAGTAGAACTTGGAAATTCCAACTTTTAACTGCGCACAATGTAAGGAAGGAATATCTCTTTATATTTCACGGAACATGGCGTGTGATTATAAAAGCCATGTGACAATCATCCTGTAATCCTGGCCTTGGCATTCCATCAACATTGGGTGGATGAGCTACAGGGAAGAACTGTGATTATTGCTGATGAGAGAGAGGTTTGGTATTGATCAGAGCTCGAGTGTTGGTCGTGGTCCGTTATGAAAGCACACTGACTGGGATTGAACATGGTTAGGCTGGTACGGTATTTCTAATAAAGAGACCTTTTCATTGTTAACCACCCCTGAAGAGCAGTACTTACACTTGATTTGATTCTGGACCTGAGGATATTGATACAATCTCTACAGCACGTAGTGGAAAAATCGATGGTACTGTGGACCTTATATAAGATGAAGAGGGGGGGAAACGTAATGGAATGATAAATTAATGAAAAGAGTCTGCAGTATGTTTTGATCTTTGAGGTTACTTTCAGACGAGTTCTTTCCTCAACTAACCTATACAAAACTTGACAAACTAAGCATAAGTTGCTCTGGGAATATTACTATCTAAAGGGCAGAGAAATGTTGATTCAGGGTTGAGGATGTTGATGGGGTTTTGTTTATAGGTAAGAGTTAAAATGGCAGCTTTCTGATTCCAAGGTGTTTTGCTTGCTCTGTAAACCTGCTAAATTGGAAAAATCCAGATTGGGCAAAATTCTCGATATTCAGTTTTGGGTTGGCAGGATTTTGACTAGTCGGTTAGATAGTATCTAAAATAATCTTGGTGTTAAATTCTGTAAGCATTTTTATCATAATGTGGCCCTCAATCTCAAATTGATCTGGGCACTATATCAAGCTCTCTGGCTCACACGTCTGTTTGTACACAGACCTCGGGTTCAAAAGAGGCCAGCATTGAAGTACCAGCAAAATAATGGTCTTAGGGAATGACATTGGAAGCGATATATCGATAATAATTTTTAATGCTGATGGCTGATAACTGATAAGTGGCCAACATTATAAATGTATACTACTTAAAACACACTCACACACACTCACACAAAGATAGTCTGTATGCTACAAGTTTATATAGTCTCATAACCAAGTGTTTTTTAATTTTCAAATTAAAGGTCTTTGCACAGAAATTCGCGTCCGAAATTTTTGCACGTTAAAAAATAAATCCAACCTCACGGATATGTCAATCACACTTACACACTGCCTCCGAAATTTTCGTCCGTCATAAAAAAATTTGGGTCGGGTTCGATTTTCTGCGTTTTTCGCATCCGTAACAAGCATTTGAATGGTGTTTTGACAATTCAGAGCCACCGAATCACGAATACGAAAAAACGCATTCAAAGATTTCAGACTCAGTGTGCAAAGACCTTAACTTTGATTAAGCTCTTTAAAAACATTTCTTTATGTTCAAATTCGCATAGCTCTGTTATTATTGCAACTTACTCAGACACATGCTCTTAAAGGTAGAGTGCACTTCAGGAAATAGTGGTCTATAGCTCTATATGATGATATATATTTTAAAATATGCAGTAAACAAATGAACAGTACAGTGCATTTTATATGTATACAGTATATAATGTACTGTACTGTTCAGTTGTTTAATGTAATAATCCAAGCTTTCGTTCAGATGGTCTCACTGCATTTACAGTGAGATGTGGGCGAATACATTTAGCTTGTTCACATCTGTAGTTTCATGCAATTTTTTTTCTCATCAGCAATTTTTGGCAATATTTGAAAAAAAAAATCTCTTGGTTTCAAGAGAGTTGGCAATGCCTCCATTGAAATATCATTCTCATCTGTTACGGCATAAGGAAATACGTCCGCCTGTCAGTCCTGATCCTGAGTGTTATGATGTTTTAGATGGTGTTTCACTGTACCAAGTCAGTCGCTGGAGGGTATATTGGAAAAGAGCACTATAATGGGGTCAATATGTCTTATGAGAACAGTTCTGTAATGAATAACATCTATGATTCCCAGACCAGTGAAGATTTTAGATTAGAATCCAAGAATGAATAAATCTTGACATATTTTGACAAAGAAACAGCCGTGGAAGACCCCTCCTGGTTTTAGCATTCCATGGCCAAATCATCATTCTTACCGCGCAGGGAAAAGCAATTGTGCACCTCGATAGAAGGGCGATAGAGAGGGAGAACGGAGAAGGGAAATAGAGAAGAAAAGGTAGGCTGGCACCCCTTTGCGCTCTCTCCTCCTCACCCCATATCTCGCCAAATGGCTCCTCCAAACATTGTCCTTTCACAGACTAATAATAGCTGAGTGTTCAATTCTCCAGCCTCTTCGGAGGGGAGCGAGGGAGACAGAAAGAGGGAGAGATAGCGGTGATGATGGTCTACAACCATAGGGATGATACATCTTGAGGAGGGGGTAACACAGGAAATAATTTGGCCCCCATCTCGATGATCACACTGTCAATTGTGGGGCCAGGATCCTGGAGTGCTGTTGAGGGGGTTGGTAGAGAAGCTGAATGCATTTCCATTTGTATGTTGTTTATCAGGAAGGGACAGAATGATACAGCTGTAGTGAATAACACACAATTGCTATTCTCCAAATCTTAGCATGCTGTCTAACTAGACTGCTTTGTAAAGCATCACAAGTACACTCACAATGCAAAGGCTTCTAAATATCTCTTTAAGCCAAAGTTAATGCTGCGTTTCATACAAAACAGGACTTGCTATCATTTGATCTGCACCATAGTATTTTAGTATCTTTGAGAAACTATTATAGTTTTAAAAAAATATATGAAATTTTAATTTTAGTTTAATATTAGTTTTAGTAAATTTGCTTGTTTTTTGTAATTTTTCATTTTTTTAAATAACTCTATAGTTTTATTAATTTTTATTTCAGTTTTAGTTAGTTTAGTACATTAATTTAAACTGAACATGAGAAATGTTGCTTTTGCAACTTGCTGAAATACATTTTTTTTAATTGTAGTTGCAATAAACATGATCTCTAGGTATATGCTTATTTACAGAGAGAGCAATTTCCTGCGTTTTACACACGTCTGCAAAAGTTTAATTATTATATTATGTAGTAATTTGAACTTTTTATTTGCTTAAACGTGATTATTTTTAACTAATTTGGAATGTTTAATAGTTTTTTGGTTAACTGCCTAAAATAAGTTCTGTGGTTAAGACAAGCTTTATTTATTAACAGTCACTTTATTAAAAAATAAACCAAAAACATAAGAACAACTCAAACTGACACGTGTCACTGACACCAGACGTGAGCAGCACGAAGCAACATAGCAAATATAAGATGCTGTCTACACTGGAAGGGTTGACGAGTTAACGTTTATAATGTTTTTACTGGACTTTTTAAAAAATCTGTCTGAAAACAAATGAGGTTCATGACTTGTTTAAATATGTTCACTTTGGTCCATTTATGTACATAATAAAGAGTATAAACTATATGAAATATGTCAACATTTGAACTGCTTTATTTATTTATTTATTTTTACATTTATATCATTCGAAATTCGAGGAAGTTAAACCCAATGTTTACATTTAAAATCCTGCAACTCTCTCTCTCTCTCTCTCTCTCTCTCTCTCTCTCTCTCTCTCTCTCTCTCTGTTATACAATAAATTCTGGGGTAAGATAGGCCACATCTGTTGCATCCTTCATTACTCGGGAAACAAATGACGCATTTGAAGAAGCCTTCTGTGATGCAATCAGCCTTCGAATGATGCAGCCTCTGAATCGGGACAGCTACAGAGTAACTAAAGACCTAAACAAGAAGCAGTTGGAACAAAGCAAACAATGAGTTGCCATGACAACAAATGAGAACATTCCAGAAACCATGGAAACAAAAAGGAAAAACAGGAAACCTTGGCACTATTCTTCGCCATATTGTAGTATAAATAGTGTGAGTAGTGCGTTCACACTGAAAAAACACAATGTGGAACGTTGGACACTTAACTCTTATGGGAGGGGCTATCAGACTCCGATGTTGAAAGACAAAATAAATGTATGAAGTTCATACACTACACAGTTGAGTGTATGAGTGCATAGTGTATACTTCGTCATTTGGGACACAACAGAAACCAAACTGAACTTTACAAATACTCTGTTGTAATTTTTATTTTTTTTGTGTGTGTGTGTGTGTGTGTGTGTGTGTGTGTGTGTGTGTGTGTGTGTGTGTGTGTGTGAAGGTTGTTGCAAACTTCCGGTTGACTGACAAAAATGTATACTCCCCTGACGCACTCTTTAGCAATGCAGGGTACATTTAAATAATGAGACAGGAAGATACTTAATTCTCTCATAAAAAAAAAAGGCATTGGTACACATAGATGAGATGTGACATTGTAGGGCATTTGAAAGATAAACGAGTTTATCAAACATGTAGAGCAGATGGACCTGAGAGAGAGAGAAGGACCTCCTATGTCGTCTCCTGGTGACTCCGTGTGAAAGAATGCTCATGCAATAACAGCTCTCACTTCAGCATTCTTTCTCACTTTATTGCACTTGCAATCCAAGACAAACAGTGATAAAGCCAAGGTAACCATAGATACCTCCAATGCCCACTCTTCTCTTTCATTTTCTCCAACACCTTCAGAATGTTTCTGCCAGTGAATGTTTTTCTCTCTCTCTCATTTTCTACAGCTCTTCAAGGTCATTGAAACATAGGGTGCTGTAGGATGGAATTCATGCCTATTTCTTTTTCTTTTTTTGTCACTTGGAAAGGACCATTGCTTTTAACATAATATCTTCTGGGCACACAACACATTAGGTAGTTAGTGATGCTTCCAACAACAAGCATCAATTGTACATTTAATAGAACAAAACTTCAACCTAAGATACAGTCATGAATAATGACTCATATCACACATTTTATTGAGGACAGGTGTGCTGTTACTTTTATAAGCTAAATATAGGTATAATGTTTGAATATTAGAATTTGCGTTTATATTCCGGGCTCATCTGCTCGCCCATATATAGTATGCATCATCAATAACCTGTATACTGAATATGATTTTTTAATATCACTGTTTTTCACGTTAAGTGTTTTAGAACGCTGTTTTTAGTGAGTATATGGATCACAAAACTTGCATTTTGTTTTGGATTTTCTTCTTTTGAGCTGGTAAACTGTCAGGCCTTTTCTTCAGTTCTTTGAGAGAAAACTAAGAATATAAAAGGCACTATGAAATTATAGTTTTGGTTTATAAGTCAGTGGAATTGTCAAAGCCAGAGTACTTATTATGAGACATGACATTTAAGTTCATAAAACAAACGACGCTACATCATTAGCTCGGTAACGTATCGCGTCTTGTAAATAACAGCTTTATCTTGACAGCGGCGGTGGTGGTAAATGTGTTTGCACATTCGTGTGAAGGGGACGTTTCTTAAGCACTTAAGCAAAGGGGACATGTCTAGATGATTGACACACTAAAGTAGAGCCCCATGCTGTGTTTTTTTTAGCTTGGCATTATTCCTGTTGTAGGGGTCAAAGGTCATTCCCCAAAGGGAAACAAAAAGCTCGCTCTTTGAGTGCACATTCCAACAGTTAGTTCGAATACACCTACCAATGAAGGGCCAACCAGAGGAACGTATCGTGTGTAAAAATCAAATATTTTGGAGGAGGTGAATGAAAAAGAAGGGCTATGAAAGCTTGCTCTGTGTAGACTGAAGGTCAAAGGTCAGGCCATACCCCAAGGAGGAACATGACAAGGATGTGATAGGCTTTCACTCACCACCCCACGTTCCGCTGCCCTTTCCGAAGGTTTTGCCCTGACTAATTTTGTGGTAAGGGTTACTGTGTCTGCCAAAGGTCTACAACACTTTAGCTCAAGAGGTCGACAGTTTTCCCCATGAGGCCTTGGATATTACAAAGCAATAAAGTTGTCGGTCTTCGGGAGGGATTTTCGTGCGAGATTTCTCGCCCCTGGCGCTTGTCTCCAACAGCACGTATTCTGCTCCCCTCTGCTAAGATGAAATTCAAAACATAACCATATCTCCATTCAGATGAGAACGCTTTCAAAACAACCCTTGTTTTCTAGTTGCGAGTTTCAGAGGGTGGGGACTGAACGTGTCTCGACCGTGAAGCATGACAAAGGTCCGTTAGCTATGAATAAACACTTCGGTCTGAGCATGATTGGGCTTGCTCGCCTTTTGTTGGTGGGATTATTTGCGCTTAATTTCATCCAAAATGGTTTCCATCATAATACACAGATAAGCTGAAAGTGTCAACAGCCCAAACGGCTGAATCACAATTCTGTGGGTGTCAAGTGGTGCTATACACAGAATGAATTTTGAGAGCAAACCTTGGACATGTGGAAAAATAAATTATAAAGAAAATAGGAGAGCTTGCCTGTGGAAAGTGATGTTTGGATGTCGGATGCCAGAAATGCTCCAGATCCTCCTTAAAATATACGTGTATGCGATAATTTCATTTTAGCATTTTGCCAAGTGAAAACTGCACATCTAATCACTTATAAAAGTGAAAACTGCATGATTTGAGATAACAAAGCACAAATATTCCATCAGGTTAAATTGCATGCCAAATGCATAAAACTGTAAGTAAAAGGCTTACCAAGTATCACTAATTATGAACTCAACGAGTCGAGGAGTTTCACTATTTTCATCGTTCTGATGTTAAAAGCATTTCCAAGTCTACGTGCTCTTTGGTTGTGTTATAAAAGCACAAATCTAAACAATATTGAGTATTTGATCTCCTTGAGGACAAGAAATGCCTCCATTATCTTTAATGGGAACGCGCTCATTGAGGCTGCCTAGTCCTCTATAATCACATGACATGAAATTGCTTTAGCCTTAGTTGTGGAGTAACAATTCCATACGCACAGGTTTTCACACAGACAGTATGGATTTTACCGCCAATGCTAAAGCTAATTCCTAAAAAAGATTTAGGTACAGTTCTTGGTGTGGTTTTAACCATAAATTATGCTATTTATCATGACCAGAAAAGAGATTTAACCATGTGTATTTACGAGCTGTATCTTCGTTCCTATCTTCTCTTATGAAGTGATGAAATCCGCTAGCTATGATCCTGTGGGAGTATGAACATGTGTTTTGAATGTGTGAAATGATACAATATTGTACCCAGGTCCAAAACTAACCCCCACAAAGCAGCATATGTTAAGTATAAACTGGCATTAGTAAATAACTGGAAGTTCCCTGATAGAATTTGCCTGATAATATGGTGCAACTCTGGTGTTTGCGAAGTACAAAGGTCAGGAATTGTACGATAGCCTAATAGTGTTTACCTAAATGTCATGATCAGTCAGGGCCGTAGATCACAGTTCAACTTAAGGAAAGACAACAAACAGGGAATTCTCTTTACAATACTGATCGCATTTCTGAGAATTCTGGGTCTGCCTTGTTCAAAATAAAACTGGTGGAAAAGAAAATCTAGTGCTTGCAAAAAAGGATACACACACACAAGCACGCACGCACGCACGCACACACACACACACACACACACACACACTTTTTGGTGTTAATATTATATATGCTTTTAACAGCCTAAGGCTTCTTGTTGTATTGTGTTGTTTTAAGTTCCGTGTAGAAATTGTAAATACACTTCATTTATTCACTTTATTTCTGTTGTCGTCCCATCTTTTAAAACACTTTTTAAACTCTCAAGGTGATGATACACAGCGCGATTGTTGCTTCGGCACTTTTCCATTGAAAATGGGCAATAAATTTCTATCTGGATCATTTAGATGGGTCGTGTGCCCTGTCTCTCATTAGGTTGTCCGTTGACGGCAACATTGCCCAGCAATATTGCTCAAAAAGTTGCCCTGTGTATCATCACCTTCACAGTTTAATCTGACCCCATTTTAGCTCATGTAACTCTACCGATTAGGTCGATTGTTACAATAAGACAAATAAGTCAAAGAATCCCGTTCATCACAAAATATTGTACAGTATAAATGCTGACGTAGGTTAAGTCGATGTCCTGTTCATGTTTTTGGCTTTGTCCTGTTTCTGAGAGGGATTCTCAGATTTTTTTCCTTATTTAAGTATCTTATAAAACACTTATAATGCACATGAAGGAACAATCTCAAATCATTGCATTAGGGTTGTATTTGAATAGCAAACTATAAATGTACAGGGTGGGCCATTTATATGGATACACCGTAATAACATGGGAATGGTTGGTGATATTAAAGTCCTGTTTGTGGCACATTAGTATATGTGAGGGGGCAAACTCCTCAAGATGGGTGGTGACCATGGTGGCCATTTAGAAGTCGGCCATCTTGGATACAACTTTTGTTTTTTCAATAGGAAGAGGGCCATGTGACACATCAAACTTATTTGTAATGTCACAAGAAAAACAATGATGTGCTTGGTTTCAACGTAACTTTATTCGTTCATGAGTTATTTACAAGTTTCTGACCACTTATAAAATGTGTTCAATGTGCTGCCCATTGTGTTGGATTGTCAATGCAACCCTGTTCTCCCACTCCTCACACACTGATAGCAACACCGCAGGAGAAATGCCAGCACAGGCATCCAGTATCCGTAGTTTCAGGTGCTGCATATCTCGTTTCTTCACACCATAGACAATTGCCTGCAGATGACCCCAAAGATAAAAGTCTAAGGGGGTCAGATCGGGAGACCTTGGGGGCCATTCAACTGGCCCACGAGGACCAATCCACTTTCCAGGAAACTGTTCATCTAGGAGTTTTTCCCTGAGTCGTTCCCTGAGTTTTTCCAGCAAGATGGTGCACCACCACATTATGGGTGCCAGGTCCGAGCATTCCTAGATGAAGGATGGAGCGGGAAATAGGGCGACGCTCTGTCCTTTTGAATTTGCAGCTCTGCGCTCCACTCCGCTCACATGCTCTGCTTTATACATGGAACTTGGACAGGGCCAGGGCACACAGGCCACTGTGGCCGTACGATGATTTTTTTTTCACGGGGCATGAAGGCCAAAGTGTAGGGCAACGGCGGCCATGGCTGCGTGGCCGCGGTATAATTCCCACCCTGAAACTTACTGTAAAAAAAATAAAAAATAAAAAATAAAAAAAATCAGGTAACACTTTACAATAAGGTTCGTTAGTTAACATTAGTTAACTACATTAGTTAACATGAACTAATAATGAACTGCACGTATACAGCGTTTATTAATCTTTGTAAATGTTTTAACATTTACTAGGTCTAATACTTTATTAAAATCTTGTTAACATTAGTTAATGCACTGTGAACTAACATGAACAGCTGTATTTTTATTAACTAACGTTAACAAAGATTAACAAATACAGTAACAAATGTATTGCTCATGGTTAGTTAATACATTAACTAATGAACCTTATTGTAAAGCTTTACCAAAAAACATTATTAACGTAATTTACATTATGATAAGTTTAGCTAATGAAATAATTTTTTTTTATAAGATTGCTTATTTGCAATCAATGTCAGCACTTATCTTTATTAGTGCTGAAGAATGACAAAAAACTGGCTAGAAAAACAAAACAAAAAAACATTGATCAGTGCTTTTTACTTTTCAAGTACTTTAAACATGAATTACCTTTCTACTTTTACTAAGGTAATTTTGAAAATGAATAGGCCTAATTATAATTTTACTGGAATAATATTTTATTGTGGTATCTGTACTTTTACTCAAGTACTTGATTTGTGTACTTCATCCACAACTCCACTGCTAAAATAAAACGGATTATTGTAGTAACTACTGTGTATGACTGTTCATTAGTAGTTACTTCATAGTTATTTTTCTTGAACCATAATTATTAGTTCTTCAGGAGGAATGACATGATTAATTAGTTATTGATTAGTTTACACATTCATAACATTCTATTACATACTGATTAGTTAACACATCTTCCGTAGTTAACATTAGTGACTTAAGTGTTAATAAAGAATTACCTATTAGTTCTTCAGTAATTCCTTATTAGTTATGCAGTGAGTAAGAAACAGTATTCTAAAGTGTTACTGAAATAGTTTATGTCATAGATGTAAAATATTTTTGAAACACATCCATTGCTTGAAATAAAGTTTTCTGTTCAACTCCACACTGAATATGATACAAACTTGCGAGTTCCCTGATAGAGTTTGCCTGATAATATGGTAATATGGTGCAAGGTCAGGAATTGTACGATAGCCTTATATTGTTTACCCAAATGTTTTGACCAGTCAGGGCCGTAGATCACAGTTCAACTTAAGGAAAGACAACAAACAGTGAATTCTCTTTACAATACTGATCGCAATTCTGAGAATTTGATCTTTTCCCAAATTTGGAGAGGACCAAATTGGAATCTAGACCCCTGTGACCGTTGTCCTGACCTAACTGTGGGTGGTATTTTGCCCTCATGTAAAGTGTGTGATGGCACAACACACTGTCACATTCCCAGCATGCTCTATCAATGCCTCTTTTTTTGCTTGAAAACATCTGAGAATATGCATAGTTCAAAAACACTCGAAATAACTTCCCCTCTTTTCTTCTCTGATGACGAGGGCGGGGCAACCTGTCACTCACATGAGATCAGCCAATAGCAAACCACAACCATCCAATCAATTCCCCACAGACACAATCAAGCCCCGCCTACATCTGTTCTTGTTCCAGAAGCGTTTCACTCAGGTATACGGCACAATAGGGAAGAAAAGATAAGCGTAACATCCATTTCATGCCGATTTTAACCAAGTGATATGCAGCTAAATATTTATTATTAGGCTGATACTGAATATTCCATTCGGACGAGACGTTCATACATTCAGACCAATGTTCCTCAGACTAAAATTTAGGTCACATTTTCAATTCAGTGAAATTAGATTTCCAGTCATTTCAATAGGAATTCACACGTGAAGGTGTAAGATTTAATTTCCCTATGCAGATTGTTCAACGTGTTCAAGTTGTGCTTCATACATTGCTTCTCTACTTACACTGGACCTTTTTTGCCCGCAAAATTTCATTAAAGTAATTTCACCTTAAGGCTATCGACTATTTGTACATTCTTGGAAATACTTGTTTCTTAACCAGCATGTCATGTAAGATGAGAAGCTTTTGAATTTCGCACATCTAACAACTTGCAAACGATGTGTTTTACCACATGCAAATTTGGTTTTACACAGTTGCAAAACATGAAGATAGCGGTTCATTGAATTTTCAGTGGCATGAGAGAAACAATGTTCATCTTGATTCTTCTCTTGGGAATTACTAGATAATGAAATTAGAGACAATTTATTTTTTGGAAAAGTCTGTGTATAGGCATCTAAGTTGAAAGCCATAGATAGATAGATAGATAGATAGATAGATAGATAGATAGATAGATAGATAGATAGATAGATAGATAGATAGATAGATAGATAGATAGATAGATAGATAGATAGATAGATAGATAGATAGATAGATAGATAGATAGATAGATAGATAGATAGATAGATAGATAGATAGATAGATAGATAGATAGATAGATAGATAGATAGATAGATAGATAGATAGATAGATAGATAGATAGAGGTACATGGGGAAACAGTCCATATACACCAGTGTTATCCACAACTCGCACAGAGTTCCTGAGCTGCCATTAAGGGCTGTGTAAAATTTAATGAGGCACTAAAATTTTATACTGTTATTAACAGAGGGGAATACATTATTATATGAGTATCATACAAGGCTACAACTATTTACAAAGCACATTTAAAACAAGCAGTTTAATAGTCCAACAGGGCACCCGAACACCCCTCTGTGGGTCAATCAATAATCACAGATGTCGGGTGTTGCATCATTACAGACCCACACTGAATCTGGACTTTTCCACATTTTCTGTGCGGATTGTGGAAGAAAATAAACCGGACTGATTTAAACTTGGTAAAACCTGTCAAACGGACTGTAGATTTACAACACTTGTTCTAGCTGAAAGCATTATCAAAATAGCCTAAATATTTTATATTGAGTGAATTAAAATTTGAATATAGTTTAATTTAACCTAAATTTTATTTTATTTCACATTTAAAATTTGAAGGTACTGTACATATAGGCCTATATTTGTAAAATTCTATCAGGTTCACAATAAGATGCTCACGTGAAAAATAACTGTGCTTAATTGTATTGAATGTGCACTTGCAGTGTACTTCAGATGTTATTTAAAATTATACAAGTATATTTAAAAAATATATTTTCAGATAATCTAATATTAATGAAAAGGCCACTTAAGTGCACTTAAAGAGCGTACACTTTCATGACTATAAGCATACACTTAAAGAAGTGCACTCTGGAATCATTTTAATTTGTAAAATTAAAAGATTTACTTTAAAGTACATTTTAAATAACTGTGTTTTAATAATCTTTTGTCATGATTTCTAGAAATGCTCTTATTTGATGTGCTGGAGAACAAGAACACAAGCACTTGATTATAATTTTAACTTCATTTTAAAATTATTCAATAGGCTACTGTATTTAAAGTTAATATATTTTAAATGTACTAAATTGCAACTTCATCATTACAAATGTGTAATTACAAATATATTTACAAGTCTCAATAGAAAGGCAGTGAGGTATATTTAAGTTTACTATGACTGTCTTTAACCATATTTCAGAGACATCAGAAGTAATTATGCATCTAAAATAAATGTTCTCTCTCTCTCTCTCTCTCTCTCTCTCTCTCTCTCTCTCTCTCTCTCTCTCTCTCTCTCTATATATATATACACACACACATGTATTATAGTTATATATGACATGCAATTAAGTTTCCAAGCCAATTACATTCATTTCACACTTAAGTATACACTTTTAAAGTATATTATTTCTGTAAGTATACAAAAAGTGTTCTTCTTTTCCACAAAGGTATATCTTCTTAACTACACTTTTTTTGGAGGGCTAATTAGATCAATAGTAAAACTTAAGATTCACATTAGGAGACTGATTTAAACTCGGACATGTGTACGATTTTGTGAATAAAAGACGTGAAAATCTGCCGAACTTTCTGTGGACACAGACTTTGGACTGGGTTCAATATTAAAGGGCACCTATTATGCAAAATTCACTTTTACATGGTGTTTGAACATAAATGTGTGTTGGCAGTGTGTGAGCAAAACCACCCTAGAATGATAAAAATCCACCCAGTAGTTTTTTTACTATCTCAATAAATCATAAGCACTGTCTCAGAACACCCTGTTCTAGATTTCCCTCACTGTGACGTAGAAATGAGCTAAGCCCCACCGACGTGATTTGATTGACATCTGGTTTTGGCATAGACCCCACCCTCGGTGATCTGTACACCATCCTCCATTGTTTCAACGACAGCCGGTAATGTCTCCTAAGAAGTGTAGGTGTTCTGTTGTGGGATGTAAGAATGGACATACTAGTCTTCACTGACATTTTATTTATGAAGAAAAGGCACCACTTAAACTTCCTAAATACGAGATTCATTTTCTGACTGACTATTTAGTGAACGAGGGTCAAAGTTAATCCTCAAGTGTGGATCGTTGCCTACTGTTCGCGATCCAACGTCACCTCCAGAAGTAAGTGTATTTTATGATTTTTGAGCAAATAGTCATTTCAATCGATGTCAGCCAGTTCAACAACAAATGCGTCTAAAGCTATTTATTGTCGTCGTCATAGGATGTCTCAACAAACAACGTCAGACAGTTTTATGTCACGTAGGCATTTTTTTTTTGCAGCATTTACAAATGTAAATAAATTAAGGTCTGCTCTATCTCCATAGACAGTATATAAACGTCTATCTCCCTCCCCTTAAGAAATAAATAAATAAATCGTTTGTACTTAGCAAACGTTATCACAGTAGTGTGTGTTTGTGTGTGTGTGTGTGTGTGTGTGTGTGTGTGTGTAGTTTCAAAAAATTGCGCGAACGTTATCACAGTTCGTTTGTGTGTGTGTGTGTTGCACATCCATAATGGCAAAGGGGACGCGATTAAAACTTTGTAAGTACATAAATGTATCAAATAACCATTCCGAGACATTTAGTCCATTCTCATTCGTGTTTATTCTGTGCCGGACTCTCTTCATCATCTGGGTCCAGCAGCAGGGCGGGGATATGCAGCTCATTTACATTTAAAGTGGTAGACGCCAAAACAGCTCTTTTTAAAACAGGCCCCAAAAATGACATTTTCAAATGGTTATAATAAATAAACTGTGGGGTATTTTGTGCTGAAACTTCACAAATGCATTCTGGGGACACCCAAGACCAATATTACATCTTCTAAAAAGGGGCATAATAGGTGCCCTTTAATGAATCAGCTCGTGTATCTCCTCATAACAACATTGAATGAGACACTGACAACAAGGCAAGTCTGTACATGTCCAGTCCAATATCTGCTTTCCTGACAGCATGTCCTGCGGCCTCGAGGTAATGCTTTAAACTGGAGTGATGAATTAGACTGGGGAAATATGATGACAGCATCAAACACTCACGAACACCTCAGTTGCTGAACTTGGTCGTTTATCGCTGTTTCCATCTTGTTGTCTCTGAAGCAACAGGACTTTTACATGTTGTTCACTGGCATGTTTCCACAGGCAGCGAGGATGAAATCACACATGCACTGTAGACCCAACATATGTCTCAATACGATCTATATTCAAGTTCCTTCACTCACTTTGCTTGTTAGTTTAGTGATTGAGATGTGATTGTTGTCCGTGTGTGTGTCTTATAATCAGCAGTTTGAACACTAAACGGATGAGTGTGAGTCGGCGGACGGGCACCAATCAGCAAACGCTGCATTTCTTGCATAATCCCACATGTTTCAAAAGCCCAAAAATTGCTGATGAGGCTAGAATTGCAATAACAAAAAGATGTTCTGGCCTATTCTTGAAGCTACCTATTGTACGTGTGAATACTTGACAGCCCACACTTGTGTTTTTGAGCTCAGATTTACACCGCATCAGCAATCTGATGACAAGCCTTCTGTTATCCTGTGCAGATGAGACCATCACTCGCTCGGTTCTTTTGTTTTGCGTTTTTATGCTCGACAGTTTGCATGACAGTTTACGTTTCAAGGCAGATTTCATGTCTTTTTCCATTTCAAGGAGTATCGTTCTTTATTTTACATAAAGACATGAAACGTCTTCTGCAACCCTATGGAAAATGGTTGGATGGATTCCACGACTTTTTCATGCAAACATTTTGATTGCAACATGTAATCAAGATTTTTATTACTTCATCATACACACTTTTACTACACATTTTGTCAAAGTTATGATATTTAACAGATTGTGATCTGTCTTTTAACAGATGAGTTTGGCTCTTTGCTCAAATGCAGAGAAACTGATATCAGATCGAACTAAATTCAATAAAGAAGTATTTTATTGGATTTTTATAGTGGAATCCAATTTGCAATGAAAAATAAACATGATTTTATATGACTTTAATATGTTTTTGACAATATATTAACACAATGTTGTCTGTTAAATTCTTCACATCTATATCCCTCCATAAGAATTCAGTGAAAATAAGAGAAGTGTGAATGTTTGAAGGAAACAAGAAATGAAAACATTATTGCGAAATCTTAATTTGACTTTAAATTGGTCCTGAAGTGGACTCTTGACTCTATATTTGTGCCGAGGAACACTTCCTCGTGACCCCGTCGCTAAGGAAGTCCCGACACACAATTCCTCATATCACATTTGTTCGGTCTTGTGCAACTTCACAAGAACTTTCTGGCTCTCACTTCCTCGTCACTCGTTCATCAGCTTCCGTTCTCCATTCAGTTCTTTAGCTCCATTGATTCATCTAAACCAGCTGAACTCATCAATAAGTTGCATTTATCCAAAGGTGAAGACCCATAAGAAAGAAAAATCCCATTAGAGATGTCTTAGATATATCAAACATTTCGGTAACACTTTATAATACCGTTCAGTTGTTAGTCATTTATAAGTGGTTAGTTAATGATGAACTAATCATTTACAAAACACTGATTAGCAAGTGATATACTAACATTTTATGTATGTTTTGTAAATTCTGTTACAAGTCATTTACAAGTGATTAGTAAATGATTAACTAATCATTTACGAAACATGACTATGTGTTCATAAATGATTTATAAGTAATATGTTCATTATTTTATGTATGTTTTGTAGATTCAGTTATAAGTCATTTACATTTGATTAGTTAATGATTAACTAATCATTTACAAAACATGACTATGTGTTTCATAAATGTTTAATAATTTTTTTGTTTTGTATGTTAGTATTTCTTTTTTTAATGTATATCACTTCCTAATAATTTATGAATGTTTTGTAAATGATTGGTTCATCATTAACTAACCACTTATAAATGACTTACAACTGAACGTTATTATAAAGTGTTACCAACATTTCCTCAAGACGTAAATGATTAGCCTAATATCTGCTTCTCAGAAATTTCTTCTGACATAAAGACCCAAATATTTCTCACTAGAATGATCACAGTTTGTCCATCCACGTTGATTTTATAGCTCTACTTTTCTCTGAACGCTCAAAATGTAAAAAAAAAAAAAATGTTTTTAAAATATTTATCTTGGTTATACAGTACGAACAATTAATGAAACATTCCATTTTATAATTCTTCAAACATTACTTTTGAATGTTCTCGGAATGTTCTGAAACAACAAGTAACATTTCAAGAATGTTAGAATGTCCAACTAAAACATTTCAGGAAAGAAGTGCCATATAAATAATGCTTTTGTCTAACGGTTTGAGAACATTATTAAAGGCCAGATAACTTTTATTTAGCATTTTTAGGAGGAACATCTGAGACAATGTTGTTACTTAACTGAGAACTCTGTCATGTCTCTATGATTTGCCAATCTCAACATTCTTCTCAGAGGCAAACCCAGTTCAGATGCACCTGGGAATGACGGCATGTCTTAGCAGATTTGTAGACAGTCTCAAACTGATTTGCGATGGATCATGCATGTGTAAGTGTGTTGCTTTTAATCACATCCTGTTAGAGATTGTTCCAGAGCATTCAATCATTGTGCCAACATGTTTTTGCATGCGATAATCTTTTGTAATTCATGAGGTTTTCCAAATGGTCTGAAAGCAGAGAGAATGATTGTTGTGATGTCAAGTCGATTTTTCAATATCCATTTTTATGTCTGAAGTGCAATGATGTTGTAAGCCGCATGTCACCCATCGAAATAAATCTTTAGTATGCGTTTTTGTGTATCTGCTACCTGGCAGATATCATTGAAATATGAGGCTAGGCTCTGTAAACTGCAAACATAATATAAAGACTTGAGGGAATATGACTTAGGCCATGCGAATCTTGCAGGCTAAAAGCTGTTATTTTTGCACTCCTGATAAGTGGCACTGAAAACACAACAGCCGTTGGAGCATTATCATATATCTTTCTGTATTACCAGAGTTTTCATCATATTCCATAAGAGGGGAAGTAACCCAGATGCAGTCGTCACATGTTTGATTCAGTCGTGCTCATTATGTAACCCTCTTTAGTGACACACTGACCTCACACTCCTGTTTTCATTCACAGCTCTTCGTCTGCGTGTCTGCTTACATTTTAAATGCAGGCAACACGTTTCATCCATGTTGCTACTATTAGATTACAGCCACATGAAGCATTTATGCAACGTTACTGCTAAGTGCTAATGAAGGCATGTTGTCCCCTGAGGGCTTCCATAAGCGCCTAGAGATGATAGAAAAGAAATGAGTGTGTACTACAGGCAAGTAGAAACACAGCATGACAGATGATACCGTTTACACATTAAGGAGAGGCAAACTCATAAGGTGTATGAGTTTTAAATCTCTTTATAAAGAAGTTCATATTGTGTGTAATTTTAAGTATACTACCAAGACTGCAAGAGTTGCGTTATTTGTAATAGCCTTTATTGAATTTAAAGTGTGCTTGCAATGATGTTTTATGATGTGAATTTCAATGGCTGCATTCTCATTTGCATACTTCAAGTGCACATTAAAGCGTGCACTGGTGCTACTTGTTAGTATGCAGTAAGACAGTTTTCAAGACTGGGAAATGCTTGTAAGTTTTTTTTTTTTTTTTTTTTACATTATTACAATTACCATTTGAATGAAAAGTTGAATTTAAACTATCAATCTTTTACATTTTTAAATCTTATTTATTTGTTTGTTTGTTTATTTCATACAGACACACACACACACACACACACACATATATACAGTGTATATATATATATATATATATATATATATATATATATATATATATATATAAGGAGTTTAGGAGTTAAATTAAATCAAAATATGAGGAAAATATTTATATTTTGAAACTATTTTAAATATGAGGTAAGAACAAAACACTAAACTTGGTTAAGGTATTTATCTGAAAAGATTATTTGGTATCAAAAGGCGAACTACGGCTACAGGTTTGATTTTACTATGAAAAACATTTTTGAAAAACAAAAAGCTGAAAGGAAAAAGCATACATTGACTACAACATAATCAGTTATTAATATTTCTCCTGTTTTTGCATGTGTTCATAATTTCTTTGTGATAGCCGGGCCAAAAATGATGTTGCTCAATTTGTCATGTTTCACTGCGTTATTATTACAAATAAAACAATTGACTCCACAACTACGCTTACACAATCTTTAACACATTTTGAATTATATTTGGATAAAGGGTGAAGATGTACATTTTTCCCAGGCTGGACCTCCATTTTGGCCACTACTAGTGTATGTAAAATGGATCTATTTAATATTGTCTGTTGTGTGTCAGTCATCTTATCTATATCCCTCCAGAAGAATTCTGGGAAAATGAATGGGAATGGTAATGGCAAAGATGGGAACATATTTGTCCCACACCCTGTGAATTTAACAGACGGCATTGTCAGTCTTGCATTTAATGAATTGGGACTTGACTGATGATGGAAACAAAATGCATGAACTGCTCCCCAACTAAGTTAAGATGGGTTCATCCTTCAAGTGAAGTCAAAGCGACTCCCGTGGATCAATCAAGAGTGTGTATTTACCAGCGCTTCTGAGGAACCGCAGGTGTGTTTTCATCCACGTAATCTGTGCATCAACAGGCGCTCCTGCCTGTGGAGAAGAAGCACACGCCAAGCCACCTGAGAGAGTCTTCTCATTTCCGTCGGCCAAATTAAACACTGACTGCCAACATAACGACTCTGGACAAGTTCTGTAGCGCACAATACGCTGGGACGAGTCCCCACCTGTTTCCTTAGATCCGTTCATGAATGTTTCAAAAGAATGCTAATAAGCGTGACCAACAAACAACTGTCTTCCTGACAAAACGACATTATCAAAGACGCCGGCCGTAGCTGTAATTAACAGGAACTGTGCGCGGAGTCAAACGACAGGAGACAAGCTGTTTGGTTTCTCGCAGAGGAGAAAAAAAGGCCTTCTTTTTCTTTTGTCGCCTTGCTCTCTTTCAAGGAGACGAGCGAGGGAGTCGGGTAGATCTCCTTTCCGCAGTTTTCTGCCTCAGATGAAAGACTCAAAGCCTCGCGTTATCGCAAACACACACATTCGGTTTGGCAATCTACCGTTACAGATGTACGGGCAAATATTTCTCTACAGCCCCCCCCTCTCTCTCTCTCTCTCTCTCTCTCTCTCTCTCTCTCTCTCTCTCTCTCTCTCTCTCTCTCTCTCTCTCTCTCTCTCTTCTATACTCTTTATTTTCACAAGCCATCCCTCTGTTCTTGTTTATTAAATGAATAGTTCACCCAAAGCCCAAACAAATGATGAACAATCTATTATTTACTCACGCTCGTGTTGATCCAAACCCATAAGCTTTCTTTCCTCTTCTGTGTCGAATACAATAAACCCCATTTGACCACATTTGTTGTGCATTAGGCCTACTTGAATTTCATCACACAAAGCGCATGACTTCCGAAGGCTTGGAATACAGCACACAATTCATATCGTCCACTTTTATGATGCTTTATTGTCCTTTTTTTGAGTTTGGCAGGCCCTGGTCTTTATTAAATATCATTGTACTGTAACAGTTCTTCAGAATAAATCCTACTTTTGTGTTCGGTAACTGTTTGAAAACAACATAAAGGTTTGTAAATGGGTCAATGACAGGTTAAGTAAATGTCTGTTCCTTTAATCAAAAATACATTCTCTCCACAAATTCCAAATCACACTGTCCAACTAACATGTGGAAACATACAGAAATATATATTTTTTCTTACAAAAGTAATACTGCATGTAAACATGTATTACATTGAGGCCTTGTCCACACAGAGACGCGTTTAGCTGTATACGTAACAGTTTTGTTTTTTGGCAGATTTACAGCATCACACACTGGTCTGGCATGTATACTACATCGTTTTGAGTCGGTTTCAGTGGTTTCGTGTGTACGCAGATATTTCTTGAGACAACGCCATGTTTACAGATTTTTTTTTAGAACGAGAAAAAAGAAAGATCGGACAGGGAAAGCTCTGGCTTCGTGTGGATGTGGCCTGATAGAGCTGAATACTTATCTTTTGTAGAGCTGCTTTACAGCTGAAATTTGATTTGTTTCATTATTTATACATTTTAGAACATTAACACTTATTTGCTCATTACTGTGAAGCGCCTTTGAAACTATCTGTAATGCATAAAGTGCTTTTTAAATAAATGTAATGATGTGCAAGAAAAAATATTACATTTTTCAACATTTATATTTCTTGAAATTATTACATTTTTTTAATCAAATTTCCCAAAAGCATCGTCATCCAACTATGGTTGCAAGTTCTGTCGTTACCAACATAGTTTGGCGATTTGTTGTTTCCCATAATTCCATAATTCCAAAATTCCAACGAACATTCGCAAACAGCGTCGCAAACTGACGTGGTGACTGCTCTCCAGCTGTGGTTAGAAGTATATGGTTTCTTGTTAGTATGACTTGTGGACTTTAATAGATCTGCTGTTGGGCACAAAAGGCAACCGAGCACAGTGCATTATATACCTTTAATTCAATTTGAATATGCATACGTTTCAGTCTATATTTTTTAGTGTGTCAACAAACAACGTGTGCATGTGCCCCAGAGTACACCATATGAGGGAACTCGTGATGAATCAAACATCAAATAAAGCAAAATAACATGGAGCAAAAACATAGAAGTAGTCATTTGGTGCAATGTTCGTTACAGTAGCATTTCAGAGTTCTGGAAGAGATTAATTAGCAGAAGTTATCGCACCTCCACCTGCACGTGATGTCATTATCGACAGTCTTATATTGTTGAGGTGCGACAACGGGAAACAGTCGTGACTAATGATGCATCATACTAAGGTAGTTAATCAGCGAACTACAACATAAAAATTAACAAATTGTATTTATTTCATTTTCTTTTCAGGGACACAGTTACGTCATTGAGAATGACTTGATTTTTGGTGAACTGTTACTTTAAGTCCTGCAATTCCTTCAAGTCTGGTTCCTAGTCTTCCTTTCGTTGGCTTCTTGTATCTCCGAAGACGTCGTGTGATTAAGCACACATTCTTCTATGCATTCACACCGTCTCATGCAAATACAGTCTCGGGTCGACAATGCCTTCCCAAGAAAGGCATCCTGGAATTCCACACATCCATTCCTTCAATTCCTTCCTGTCATTCAACACACCAGACACTTCCTCTCATTTATATTTGGATTTTATGAGTTTGCACACTGGAGATGATCCCTGACCTAGCAGATGTCCTTTGTGTCTTTAATGAAAGAGAATTTTCCCCTCATGGCTCCTTTGATCCCAATAATGAATATCGCAGATATCTGAAGGAATGCATTCCTTGTTTGGGCAGATGATAATGGAGATATAGGCCAAAGTGAGTTATCTGAATTGCATATATTAATTACAGACTTATGGTTGGTGAACGAGCTGCACCGTAATGACTTCCCAAGGGTTCCTTATGGAAATTCTGCAGTCCTTACAAAAACAACATTAGATCTTTGATCCACTGGGTACTACACACTATAATACCGCATAAGCATCCCCGGTAAACAAGCCTCTGAATATTCACGCTCGGTCAAGCAAGTTTACTAAACAAACACTGGATTGGGAGATATGCAGGGCGCTTTGATTATTTATGATGGTAGGGTTATGGTGAAAAGAGAAAGAAGACAAATCAAGGCATCATAAGTGATGGAATGTAAGCATAGAGATATGTCTTTTTAACACTTTAACATATCGATTGTAATCACAAAGCAGGCCGAGATCAGTGTGAGGAACAGACTGTAAAGAGATTATAGAGATCCCACATGTAGATAGACAGAGAGCTGAAAGTCAACAACATTGACATAATACTGTAAATGCAAATGTAATAAAATCACATAGCATCCCAGACAGCAACAAACTGTTAACAGAAAGTTTCCTTACTATATACGGTAAATAACTGTGATAGATCTAATGGTATATTTAATGTAATTTTACTGTAAAATACCGTTAAACAGTTTTTGGAAGTGAAAACGAAGTCATTGTATAATTTACAGTGAAAAAACATAAATTGACATTCCCACAGTTCCCTGCGTGACACTTCACATTTGATGTATTTTTTTTTAAATAACTATGTTTCGTCATGGTTTTCTTAGTTTTTTCTAATCAGTTATGTACATTAGGGTTGTTTGTCAAATGTTTTTGACCAATAGCTTTAATCTTTTAGTCTTTTAGTTTCAGTTTTAGTTTGCGAAAATAACCTTGGTTCACACAGCATTTTATTTCAACCACCATTTTTAAAAGTCTGTTTGCTATTCGAATCAACAAAGAAGTTTAAAAAATATGACCGATGATGAGGATCAGGCTTTATAAAGGATGAGATCCAGCGGTAACTGGAAAGTCGCATGCAGTCCTGCGTCACTGGACTAATTTGTCTAATCTTCACGGTCCTTTAGTCCATGATGGAAACACAGACAGCAACAGGTCTGGGGGAAAAAAAGGTTCTTGGGACAAATTGTTCCGGTGGAAACATGGGTATAGTGTCGGCCCAGATCCGGCCCACATCTGGTACATGTGGACTCAAAGCGTAACAGATGTGGGCCGGATTTGGACCGTCACTATGTTGCTGTCTGGGGTATTACTGAGAGGTATTAAATACATCTCTACATGAAGAGTTCAGATGCAAACGCCTCTAAGTGCCATCTGAAAGTTTCTTCTAGAATGATCATTTTTATCATAGCTCGTATATTTAAGTTCAGTAATTTCACTAAAATGGCAATGAAAATTACCTATTAATTGCTATTTAAGTGAAATAACTGAACTTAAATATATGAGCTTGATAAAAATGATCATTCTAGAAGAAATTTTCAGATGGCACTTAGAGGCTTTTGCATCTGAACTCTTCATATATTTATTTATGGTTTCAGACCTTTTTACAGTTTCAAGATTCACAACACCTTCTATATTAGGCCTTTCAATAGATACTATATATAAGCAAACTATACTGTATATATACGTTAGAATTACATGAATTTGGCCAAAACAATGGCGGATATTTTTGCATGTTATTTTATTGCACATTATTTTCTTCCATGTGGTTGCTGATCATGACTCAGGACACTATATTTGCATAAACTGTCATGCGATGTTATATAGTTGTGTTCATTCTGAACTTTCCATTTCCATTTTATTTTCTCTGCAACCTGTTTCTAAGCAAAGCCGCTTACAAGAAACTGCATATTTTGTCAGCAGGTAGCCAACGGTATATTTGTAGAAAACATCATGACATGCTGAGAGCATGAAATTCACTCCTAAACAACGGTGCAAAAGCTTATCAGAAGAACCGTTGACTTCTCTGGCGACTGAGGGTTTGGACACAACCGAGCCAAGGCCATCATTCCTCGCCTGATTAAATGCAACAAATCTATGACCTTCAACCTGACAAAGGCTGTCTTTTTCTGTCTCTGGCACAAAAAAAAGAAGCATAAATCAATATTTCTACTCGACAACCACCACAGAAATATGAGCGACAACATGATAAAAGCTAACGAAAAGCTTTGCGCCCGTCCGAGTTTGATTACATGAGTGAAACGAGCGATTTGTGGGAGCTGTTCTTCATATAAGTGGATGCAGATGTTTGCGGGAGAAGTGTTGGGTGGAATTATCAGTCTATTGTAGAATCTGATGACAGAGTAGAGATCTAATCAATACCAGCTCCACGTCTTTCTCCATCAGTCTACAGTGAGCATTAGCACTTACTCACACAAGGACCATTTTCTCTTGATTGTGATCAGAACTCAAACTCACACCAGGTCTGAAATACGGCTCTCCAATTAAACCGCCCAAATGTGCTCACTTCACTGTCTCATTCTATCAATATCTGCAATCAATGGCTGTGACAGCACTAATTATCTGAGAGCGATTTTATCAGGCGGTGAGAGAGTTGTAAATGAGAGAGTGTAATTTATTCAAACGGATAAAACTATGCCCTGGAATATTGGCTTGGTTCTGTTTTTTTGGGATCATCAAGAGTGACATGAGGTCAAATTAATTCTCCATGTTTATTGTGAATTGTAGATAATTTTTATTCACTCTTCAAACCACCATGTAATCGCTAACAAGTTTTTGCATTGAAGTCAGTTCAAATTACATCAAATTTAATTTGCTACTATGCATATATGGGAAAGAATCACTGACTAACTGAATTCACAAACTAAATTAAATCATTCAATATATTTTTTTCTGGCAGGAAGTGAAATTGATTTTGGCTACTAGAACATGAGAGCACAAACACACACGCACACACACACACACACACACACACACACACACACACACACACACACACACACACACACTGCAACTTTCTGCATTTTTAGCTTTTCAAAAAGCATCACTGAGTCTGATTTATAAGCTGTTTTCCTCATGAGGAGCAAAACATGTCCCCACAAGGACAAGGATTTTGAATATTGCCATCTTTGTGAGGACATTTTGTCACCGCAATGTAGGGTTTACCAGGACACACACACAAATAACAACACTAGACAGTCTATTAGTCTATTGTTGGATATTGTATGTCTGTCTGTCCATCCATTCATCCATCCATCTGATTCATGAAAAAATCATTCAGGGTTTCCAGAAAGCTTTTGTATGATTTAGGGGCTGTTCACCTTTTGTGCTGAATGGAAACAAAAATGACATACAGACTTGGATCAACAGGAGTAAATAATGACAGAATTTCTATTTTTGGGTGTACCCGGTCTTGAAATGATTTTAGACTTGACTTGACTTTTATTTGTCTTTTTCTTTATTATGCCTATGTAAAGCACTTTGAATGATCATTGTGTATGAAATTCACTATAAACATAACCACCTGCCAAGGTTAGAGAGGGGGGGGGGGGAATGGAGAGGGTAGACAGAAAATACAGAAAAAGCATGACTTGTTAAAGAAAGCTTACACATAGATCGTAATGCACTTCCACCCACTTCATGTTCAAATGCATCAAAATGCATTTATTATTTGTGAAGATGTTTAGAATGATTACTTTTTTTTTTAAATACTAAGGTATTCACTCTCAGGGAACCTCACATGCTTTAATAGTTATTTTCCTGATATATTTGACTATGAATACGATTTGGTCCCGCTGATTTGAAGCTGAGTATGTCATTGTCATTCACACAGGTTTCTCAAACACTTTCCTCATCTGCCATTGGTTGGATAAATCAGATAGCCCCACCCCAAATGCATGCCATTGGTCAACCTGTTGCTACAGTATGTAAGGCTGGTCGGGACAGTGTTGTTTTGTAAGCACAAAAGTGGCACAGTGTTTACACTTTTTTAGGTGAATCAACTTAAAAAAAATGGCTTATACTAAGGTATGTACTATCTATTATAATAAGCCCAATACACAAATCAACTAAGAGCCGACTTTAGTGTACAGACACACTGAGAATTAGTTATTTACTGTTGTAGGCAATGTGAAGGCCATGTTTATGGTTGTAGTTACATTATGTAAATTACGGTGTTCTCTTATTTATGGTGTGCAACTGTGGTTTTTCATGAGTTTGGTATGCAAGACCACACACACACACACATGCAGCCTAAGGGACTGAGATACAATTGGTATTCACAGCATAAAACTGGAAGGATGTCATTAGCGAACAATGGCTTTTTGGAAATACACATTTCTAAAGTTTACTGCCCACATATTTCAGTGTACATCTAAGGAGGCTTTGTGAAGAGGGGGGAATGAATAATTCAGCTTTCACAGGCTACTCTTCCTTGAAGACTTTATACAGCAGAAACCAGAGTGATATCGGACCGAACCATGAGCTCCATAACTCTGTACTGTAAAACAAGCACTCAGTCGTGATTAATGAAGATTAAAGGGATAGCGTTTGAAGAAACTTTGATGTTAGCTAGTCTATGATGAAGTCCCACCACACATGGAAAAGTAGTCGTTAAAAACATATTACACTTACAACATACAACCTCATATTAAGCTTAGAGTAGTTCTAATCAGCAATTATTCTGCCCTCATAATTGATGGATATAAGAATAGCATGTTGTTTTTGTATTCATGAGAGAGAAGTTGTGCATAGAAATGTATTAACGTGCATTTATTATCGGTGAACATGTTTAGAATGATTATAAATGCATAGATACTCACACA
Organism: Scardinius erythrophthalmus; assembly: GCF_964197995.2. Taxonomy (NCBI): domain Eukaryota; kingdom Metazoa; phylum Chordata; class Actinopteri; order Cypriniformes; family Leuciscidae; genus Scardinius; species Scardinius erythrophthalmus. The sequence continues at coordinate 2,782,678 of NC_138242.1, forward strand.
TGCAGAGACTTTAGTTGTTATTTTGCTAATATATTTGACTATAAATATAATTTGGTCCTGCTGACTTAAAGCTGAAGTATTTCTGTGCTAGCACATTTTAGCATCAGAACTCCTCAATAATAGCTGTTTTCAAACAGGTTTCTCAAACACTCACTCCATCTGCCATTTGTTGGATAAAGCAGACAAAAAGATCTCCATGGCTTGACGTCATTCCTCATATACTAGAGGTCTGCTATTCCCACTGACTACCTGGACTATATGTGGGCCGTACTCTATTATTGACTCTAATGTTTATCAAGTGATGTTTGTTGTTGGTTCATTACCAATTTTAGCTCTGCTCCTAAACTTGGTGAGGTGCATCACTGCTTAGAGCAAATGGTTATACTGCAAATAATCATAAGACAGACTAAGTTGTTAGAGTGTGTGTTAGAGATTCTTGTATTTGTCTTTCTTTCTTTTTTGGTTCTGCTCTTGCAGTCTGAAAAAGGTGCTTTTGAGATTTGCCCACCCAATTTAATCAACAGTATCAGACTATTTATGAAATTATTTCACTGAAATCATACTTTAAACCTTTTGATCTCATTTTTGTCAAATCTAATCCTTGTTAACATCCTTTAGTTGTGGAAAGAAAAGGAAACAAGAAATGATGAAAAGCATTATGTTTTTAAAATTGGGTGAATTACAGAAACCGTGCTTCTCTTGTAATATGTACAGAAAGTGCCACTTTGCATTTTGTGCTGGTAAGTGTGATTTGATCTCTATTGAAATGAAAGTGTACATGGAGTCCAGTTTTTTTTGTGGTAAAGTGCGGTAAAGTCATCATACAGCCTTATCCAGAATAAGGTAGAGATAAACAGAGATAAACTGTACTATCTAAAAATTACGTTTGTAAATTAAACCATTGATGAGATCTGCAAAGAACTGTAATTCATGTGTTTCCAATCGAATACAAGCTATCCTGTCTGGATTTCTTCCTTCCGTCCATGCAGTATCATTTAAAGGATGTCTGTCCTCTCTCATCCCTCCATTTTAACTCCTCACAGCCTGTCTTTTATTATCTATGCCTGGAAATGTCAGATCATAGGAACGCTCAATGACGGAAGGCACTTTATTGTGGTTGTGACTGTGGCCTGACCAAACCTGCATTCTTGCATGCCCATCCTGACTACATCATTGCCTCTCTCTCTCTTTCTCTCTCTATTTCTCTATCAGTCCATCTTTCTGGGTAGGCAACACCATCATGACAATCTTCCAACCCCATATGAGACATTGTGGTCCCACAGACTGTGCTGCTCGTGGCAATCTGTTTCCAATGATCCACATTCATCAGATGACTTTAAAAAGTCGTGAGTTTGGATTGTTCATACGTCTTGCATTTTTCCATCTCCGAACACAATCTGCCACTCTGAGTCTCGCACTCATGCTTTTACTGTCAGTGATTCCGGTTTGTTGGCGCAACTCCTAAAAAAAGTATTTTTTACGTAAAGAGAGTTCACCCAAAAGTTTACTCACCCTCGTGTCATTCCCAACCTGTGCTTTCTTGCTTCTACGGAACACAGAAAATATATTTAGAATAATGTTTTGAACTTTTTTGTTCATACTGTGAAAGTCAATGGGGTCCAAAACAACATGGGACCCAACCGACTTTCATCAGGCAAATCTTTATAAGGTTTGGTATGACATGTGGATGAGTACATGACAGAATTATCCTCTTTGGGTTAGCGCTTTATTTTTTCATCAGATTGGCAGTGAAATAAGGTGCTTGACCTCAACTTAAGAAGGTCAAACTCATTTTGATATGACCTGTTTTATTTTATTTGAGGGTTGCAATATATGCAATCCTATCATTTAATTGTTGTACTTGGTGAATGCAATCAACACGACAATAATGTATGTGCAAAATATATGTAAAATGTTACTTGAGTATAACTATTTTAAAGGGTAACTCTCGCCAAAATGCAATCTAGGTTATTTTTGTTAATCTACCCGAGGCAAACTTTTGTTTAAAAGCATAATTAGAATGGAAACGCCACTTTTAAGATTGACCGTATTTTCGTTTTCGGTCAAAATGCCTTGTGAATGGGAGTGAATGGGGCACGACTATGATAGCATCAAAAATAGCTATTTTTGAAACACTAAGAAGGCTCGACACAACATGAAACTGTGCTGGAAGTCTCACCAGGGGCTCTACACATGAACTCCAGCATTGAGGACATTGTTTGTGTTCACAGAGTTTACTAAAAAGAAAGATTTTGAACAACTCACTGAAGCTGTGTCCGGCATTTTGACAGTCAAAAATAGTCGATCTCCGAATGCGAATGAACTGACTCTGAATTTTAGTTTTGCTTCTTATATGAGGATCCTTTTTCAAATACAAGGTCAATATTGATTTTCACTAACGACAAAACAACAAGTTATCCGTGAATTTAAATGGGATTAGGAGCTTTCCATCTTCACTCTCCTCCCTGTTACGTTGCATTCGAAGATCGACTATTTTTGACTGTCAAAATGCCGGCGGACACAGCTTCAGTGAGTTGTTCAAAATCTTTCTTTTTAGTAAACTCTGTGAACACAAACACTGTTCTCAATGCTGGAGTTCATGTGTAGAGCCCCTGGTGATACTTCCAGCAAAGTTTCATGTTGTGTCGAGCCTTCTTAGTTTTTTAAAAATAGACATTTTTGATGCTATCATAGTCGTGCCCCATTCACTCCCATTCAAAAGGCAATTTGAACGAAAACGAAAATACGGTCAAACTTAAAAGTGGCGTTTCCATTCTAATTATGCTTTTAAATGAAAGTTTGCCTTGGGTAGATTAACAAAAAGACCCTAGGTTGAATTTTAGCGAGAGTTACGCTTTAAGGAATGTTACATTTGTTTTAGTTTTTTTGTAATGGGGGAAATCATGCATCAGCATACAAAATGTGGAACAGCTTAATACTAAGCTTACTGCCTGTCAGTCTTCGCTCACAGAGACACATCTGCGGTGCTGATTTGGGCAGATCGTTTTTGAGAATGACTGCAGCGCTAAATGCATGTTTGATTTCTCAGTGTGCTTTCTGAAGGCTTTTTTTTTATCGGATTTGTCAACTGGCAGCTGTGTATCGTCCTTTGTTCGCCACTTGAGCTGTGCACTTTCATGTAATTTCTGTTGTTCCTCTTCATCCCATGGTGGCTGTGAGAATGAAGAAGTGTCACATAGATCAGTTTGTCATTTCAGCGTGCCGCTTGCCACGGGTTTGAACTTCCTCACAGCCCAAGAGAGCTCACAGCAGGTCTTCTCACAGCGCACTGAGACTGAGTTTGTGTTTGTAATTCTGTAAGAATAACTTCCTGATGTAACGCTTTACATGGAATGAGTGCATCATCTTGAGTTCTTGACAGTGAGAGGTATGGCACTAGAAGAAGTGGTGGCTAGTAATCAGTTTCGCAAATAACTCAACTCAGAGGACAATTTCTTGCTCAAATGTTTGTCTTTCACAGCTCAGGAGTTTAGGAAGAGTTCACCCAAATATTAAATTTCAGTCACCAAAAAATATATATTTTAAAGAATGGTTCAACTGTTTTCTCATGTAATGAGTGTCAATGGGGTCCAAAACAACATTGGATCCTACGGAGCGCCTAAAGGAGCATTGTGAAGGTATAAAAAAAAAAAGAGAAAAGGAAGAAAAAAATTGCCTTTCAATGTTTTTGATATATAATATATCAAATAGATGGGAAGACAATATTTCAGTGCATTTGCAAGCGAGCACGAAGTTTTTGGGAGAACACAATTTTTTTTTTAAATGTTTTGCGAGCAATGTTTAAATTTTTTGGGCCCCTTTAGGTGCTTCATAGTGTCTAAATGACTTTCATTGTATGGACAGAAAAAAAATCATTTTGCAAGATGTCAAAGGACGGTTTGAGGTAACGATTCATTGCTCAACATTCAGTATTTCTGTGTTATGCTCTACAACCAAACCCACCACATCAACAGCTGATTTATTTTTAGGAAGAAGAGACTGGACTGCCTGCATGGTCAGTAGAGCAGACCGCTGGACTGAACCCGAGTCAGGAGAGAGTGACGAGGAGCCCAGCATACGACGGGAAGCAGTTCTGGTGACAGATGACAAGAGCAACAGGCTGCTTCTCTGACATTCACCACCACTGCACAAACACTGCCACGGGCACATGGTGAAAGGAAAAAATAGGGCAATAACGATGGAGAACAAGAGAATGACAAAGACTGAGGGAGTGCATGAGTGGAGAGGGAAGAATCCATAGGGATGCTTCTGCTTTGGGAGTTTTGCAATATTTTCAAATGCAATATCTGTACCTGGTTGTGTTACCAGAGCATAAGAACTGTGGTGCTGTCTTGACTGATAAATTCAATGACTTCTGTGTGCAAGACAGGAGCGTTGAGAGTTATCCTTTTTTAGTTTTAGCTGAGATGTTCCAATGCAATGATGGAGTGCTTGAAGCATTTATGAAACTACAAATTCTCAGTTAAATGGTTCCATGCTCTAACAAATTAAGTCGAATATGAGTGAATATTCCACATGAGCGTTTACTACCTTATAGTCATAAACTACTTCTACATTTTCCAAAGAAAATGTGGTGCATTCAAACTCACCAATAAGATTCTTAGGGGACCTGATTGGGTGTAAGCATAGATATGTATACATAGATTCCACATTCGACTGCTCCAGACACGTCAGTGTGTCCGCCATCTTGGAATGGTCAACATTTAGATGCTGTCCTCAATCACACTAAAAAACATTGCATTTTACAAGATGCCACAACATTGCACAGCCTCTGACTGTGAAAACTGCTGAGATTTATGTTTCTAAAGAAGTGAGGTGAGTGTGTTGGTTTGTGTTTTTATATATATTAAAAAAAATTGCAAAGTTACTTATAGTTAGTAGAATTTCTTAAGTGGACTGTCGAAATAAAGTTTAACCTGCATATGGTTAATTTCGTATATGTTATCGGTGTGTTTTAATTAAAGCATACACAGATATGTACTCTTTCACAAGTTTCACTGACTCTAAACTTTTCCTGGGCTCAACTATCATCACCTTATACACTAAGCATCCCATCCCATCCCCAAACATACCTGACCCCTCTGCCTCTCCCAGATCCATCCAATCACTCTTATCTGGCTTTTCTTGCAGGACTTATCTCCTTTCTCTGCCCTGATGGCAATCTCTTCCATCACACTGCACGTGTTTGCTTCTCCTCGGCCTCTGTATCGAATCTCTCTCCCTGATAAACTTGGATGTTATTCACCAGGCCCTGAGGAGACTCTGGCCCCACCAAAAGAAGGCAAGGGATTAGATGTTGCATATGCTTTGCCTCACAGTCTTGATTTTGCAATGCAACCCTGCAGTCTGATTCATGGCTTAGATTTCTCCTGGCCATATGAATCTTGAACATAAATCAAATTGGCAATGTTTGATGAGTGATTCAAAAGTGTGACAAGAGACTTGATGGTGTGATGGTTAGAATAAGCAAATCCCTTTACCAGACGATGCCTTGACTGAACTGAAAGGAAAGACTTCCATTCCTTCCATTCCTGCAAATGCACTCATTCACTTTCCTAAGTGGTCCGTCTCCTCCACCTTTCTACTCTCTCTGGCACAGTTTGGATGTTTGCATGGATCAGGTGTTCTGTGATTGGTTGAGGGCTGAGGAATTTGGCCAATAAATTAAGCCGCTGAAATGGAGAATCTCATTTGGCCTGACAGGTTTCCCATAATTCACCAGGGGCCGCAGGTAGTCGAGCAGCTACAGAAGGTAGCTAGCGGGGGCAGGCTGCCAGTTATTTTTCTTTCACTTTCTCTCTCTTCCATCGTTTCTGTGATCTAATGTGGGAGCTTTATGGTATCAGAGTGACTACCTGGGAAGGCGTCGCTGTACGGCATCTGAACGAGCTCGAGCAGATGGTGAGCAGTGTTGGCTAATGGTACCTGAGAGAGAGAAAGGGTTTTCCCCCTCAAAGCTCCATACAGAGTCATCAAATACGCATCATCAACCCCTTCAAACACTTTCCGATTTATACACCCTAAAAACGAAGCCACCTGAATCATACTTGTGGTTGAAACACACACTATGATCTGTGTCTCTCCACGTTTGCGGCCATTACTCGTTTAGCTCTCGTAACTGATGGCTCCCTGTGCTGTGCCCTTAAACGATTGCTCCCATTACCATTTAAAAATATGGAACACGATGACCAATGTTGCATATAGAGAGACATTTGTGTGATTAATCAAGGGGGGTTTTAACCTCTAAGGCCCCTCAGGAGCTGTTCTACACGGGCAGCTGGAGACGCCTCAACACACAGATCTAATAAAACACTGTCTTCAAACCGGGGACTGCCACTTGATACTGTCCTAGTCCACTGTTAACATGAAGGACACCTGATAGCCAGCTGTTTGGGGTAGTTCCAGCACCTCAGGCTTCTTGGTCTAGTTTTTATTGCCAGACCTAATTTTTCATGATCCTTTGTGCAACCCAATCCTAAAAGTATATATACTTGGAAAGAACCAGACATTGTTTAATTCCCCAGTTATAAGTAATTGTAATATATATACTTTGAGATAGCCTAGAAATCTAGACGCACCCTACACTCTCAGAAAATAAAGTACATAATTTTACCTTTAGGGGTACAATTGCTTGTCACTGGGGCTGTACCCTCAAGGGTACAATATTGTACCTTGACCTTTAAAAGAAACGGAACATATATGTACTGTACCTTTTAATGCTTTTTGACCCTCAAAAAGGTACATATATGTACCTTGAGGTCCAATAATAAGCCCTATGGGGTACATTAGTGTAGATTGTACCTTGGGGGACAGAAATGGACTCCTACTGTACCCCTATTTCTGACAGTATAGCGGCAGCAAATTTAATTTTGCAGCCAGTGCCGTGTAGCAACTCTCCGTTGGCTTGCGAGCTGGAAAGACCCAACTCTAGTCAGACTAATCACATTGTGTCGACGCACGGGCTTAACATAATGACAACAGAGTTGTGACAGTTCCGCGTGAATTCCCTGCTACTTGAAAACTAAGAAGAGCTGCTGCTGGCGAACAGCGGTCTTTCGAATCGGCTTTGGCCGTGACTCTGGAAGACTTGGAGTTAAAGGATAATTCTGGTATTTAACACCTTGAGTCTATTTTGTAGTTTGTTTTGGATGAACTAGAGTGGTGGACACAGAAATTTTGTCGACGGGTCCTGTCTCGACTTTTTGACTCTTTTAGAATCACCTTTGACCGCTTGAGAGTGGCTGTCTATGGGCATGCACGAACATGTCCTTAAAACAACCCTTAACATTCGCTTTCAAAACTATGCAACTCACCGTGTGGTTAGTGGTGTTCGTTGATTATTAAAAACAAGTAGCGTAGCGAAATACAGTTTCTGTTGTGTTTTATTTGTCATTTTGTAAAATCCCATTGATTTCTGTTGGAGGACTCATTGCTCGTTGATATTACTGCGCTACCGGAAACGGAAAAGGGGGCTGTTTATATTTGGTTGTAGTCTTTTTGCTCAGTTCTCCGTCTCTCAGAAGGCTAGCGTGAGCAGAGCAACTGTGCTCTATGCGCTAGACACTGAGTTCCGTACAGCGTCCTTGTACGGCAGTGTGGTTGTCGCCATAAAGTGGTCGGGAGTGTGCTAACGCTAACGCTAAGTTTATACGCGGTTGTGAGGTATCTGAAAAAATAGTTCCACTATAGCAAATAACACGGATTGAAATCATACTTTGTGCCGATATATTTGTTTTTAATCATCGACGAACACCACTAACCACTCGGTGAGTTGCACAGTTTTGAAAGCGAACGTTAAGGGTTGTTTTAAGGACATGTTCGTGCATGCCCATAGACAGCCACTCTGAAGCGGTCAAAGGCGTTTCTAGAAGAGTCAAAAAGTCGAGACAAGACCCATCGTCAACATTTCTGTGTCCACCATTCTAGTTCATCCAAAACAAACTACAAAATAGACTCAAGGTGTTAAATACCGGAATTATCCTTTAAGCTTTTCTTTGAGAAAAGATCAAAGAAGAAGTAATTCTTAAAGAAGGAAGATGTGTTCGGAGTTTTGCTGACCGGATACAGCAAAAGTTTAATCTATCAACTAGCTCCGCTGGCGGGAAAACGCTCTGGTTGGTTGTAGCGCTGTCCTATTTCTTGCAGAGGGAATTTGAAAGACAACCGTTTATCCCGCCCCTCGGATTGAGCCCTGACAATGGTGTGTTCCCAGACCCAACATCTTGATGTGGGTCTGGCTTGTCAGGCTAACTTTGAGAGGTTTTAGGTTAGGATCACAGCAGTATTGTATTGTAAATTATGCAACAATCACTCTTTACTGTTTGTACAAACACTTTGGGCCAGATTTACTAACAGCTTGCTCCAGCACAAACTCTCTTTTGGCATTAAAAAAACGACTATCAGGATTCACCAAAGACACACAGTGAATAATTAGCACTGAAAAGGCGTGGACAGGGTTATTTTTGCTGCTGACCTTATTTCATATGCATTTGTTGGAGTTTCCCATTCAGATGCAACATTTATGGGAGGAGAGTATTTAAATTAATCTAGTCAATTTACTGGTATTTGTGCCATTATTTGCCACCCAAAAAATGCCAGACCCTAATTTAGGCTGCTCTTGGTGGATTCTGTTTCTGCTGCTACATTAAAACATCTGTGTATTTGACAAATATTTTAGCTTATGCACTTCATATATGATAAAGTACGCAAACACCGCACAAGCATCACTACGGGAAACAGAACATGTCTGAATTCACAATTTACATTTAGGTGTTGGGTAGGATTAGAAATGTAGAATAAGGTCATGCAGAATAAGGCATTAATATGTGTTTTATAAGTACTAATAAACAGCCAATATCCTAGTAATATGTATGCTAATAAGCAACTAGTTAATAGTGAGAATCGGACCCTAAACTAAAGTGTTACCTGAGATTTCAGTATTTCCCCATTCAAGCAGATTCAAGTGTTGGTCTTTCATGCCTTAAATTGCTGCTCTGCTCAGAGACCAATATGGCTGCTGAGTAAACTGACTTTACTTGAATGGAACGTTGGGTTTATTCACCAGAGAGTGGGAAACAAGAAATGGGAAAACTCAGGGTGGAGCTTGAAAACATGTAGTGATTACATCGCTTTGAGTAGGCAAGAGTAAATTGCTGTTGAACCATTCCACTATAGCTGTGACAGCCGTGGTGTTATTCAGTACAGCACTTTTGCTTGTGTGATATTGCTTAAATAACCAGGTTTATTCACTAAGCGTTACTGGGAATGACATAGGGCCGAACATTTACCCCTGGGGCACCTCTCTGCTACAAAAAAAAAAAAAAAAATTGCTATGCAAGAACTGAGAGAGATGAGCAGGGAAATCATACACATTGAAAATGTGAATTGGTGAACCCAGTGAAAGGTCATCCAAGCCGACAAACCAAGCCAGTGGCTCCGTCTTTTTCTCTGATTTCAGAGGGAAGAGGCGTTCAGGTATCCTGGGGTGAGACTGTCAGCTCTCTTTCAGTGCTCTCTTAAACCTGATGCACAATGGCACTCCACAGATTCCAGCACAGAAGCCCACCCTCTAACACAATCACTCACCCCGCTCGCATTTATGAAGCCCAGGACCTCAGGTCACCAACTGGATGTGTTGACATTTACTGGGAGCTAAGAGGCTGGAAAATCCACACATGTTCAATAGTCATTCAGAGTGACTTGGGATATTTTTATTTTAAGCTAGCAAAGAGGCGTTCACATTGACAGCGATTCAGTTGCTAGAGTTTGCCAAGTCGCGCTAACTTATGGTTTCTAGAAGCCATTGCTACTGGACTATGTCAGTACTGTATCAGGACAGGGGATCATGTGAGTTTTACTGTACGCACTCCCATTAGTAATTGCTGTATTACACTGACATTTACATTAAGTTGAACTTTGTTGGATCACTGATAGTCTCTGTCACTCATGATGCCTCAAATCCCCAAATCTCTTTTCATCACTATAAATCGCTGACAGTATGAACACTCTAAGTCTGAGAATATTCTGGGTTCTGTACAAATTGCTGTAATTTGACAGCCTTTGTGCTGTTGTGTTGATTGCCACAATAAAATAATTACTTGATTAGTCCCTTGTTTTCTTTTAAAAAGGCAACAATCAAGGTTAATTAAGTTAATGGGATGGAGGATTTATAAACAGACATTAAAGCTTATAATATAAAAGTAGGTGACACTTTACTTAAAGCATTTATGTATAATGCACTATACCTGTGGTTACAATTATCATACAATGCATTATGAGGCATAATTAATGTATTAAAAAATGCATTATATATAAAGGTGTTAAGTAAAGTGTTACCTAAAAGTATTTACATTAAATTTTCTGTTATAAATATGTATTATTTGAGCTGTAAATAATGATATTGTCAAAGTTGTAAAACTGGATGCAATTTTACTCCAAAAATGTAAAGTATTTTTAGATTAAAATCATACGAACACATATTCCTTCTGTCTTGTTGCTTTTAATGTTTACTGATTGGCCCCATTCACCTCCATTGTAAGTGCATCATTGCAAACCAGAGTTTTGCAATTTGTAAAGCAAGTCTTAATTAAGACAAGTCTTAATTATTTTTTTGTGTGTGTGTGTGAGTGTGTGTTAATCAGCATTATGCCAGTCGACTGAGTTTAACTTGTAGCTGGAATTTTCCTTTAACTTTGATATGCAAGTGTGGGGAACTACTGTGAAAGGAATTGTAGATACTACAACTTATATTTGAAATGTGTCTTTTTGATTCTTTCTTTACTTTAGCATGCAAATTGTTCAAGAAGTAAAAGACTCAATATTGTGTGTTATTTAGAATGTCTTTTGCAACTTTCCTGTGGTCAAATCAATCACAGCGATGATGTTAGCTGTGATAACTCACTGCTTAAATTTTGCATATTCAAAACATTTCTCTCGAATGTTCATTGCGTGATGCATGACCGTGCGAATACAGCAAACTCTGGATTAAAGCCTGAGTGGGTCAATAGCTGGAAGGCGGTTTTACTCTTAATGAGCTGGTAAAGACTGATTATTTGACTGTTTTCTTATGAAGATGAGGTCTTCTATAAGTGCATGAATGTTATTTGAGGTCATTGCCAAGTTTCTCTCTGAGAAAGAGACTATCACCCTAGACTCCAGATGAAAGCTGGGCCTGGTTTCAAAGTTTCCACATGGCAAAGCTTGCAAAACACCTGAGAGATAACGCTACGGGGGGATTAGCTGCCATTTCATTTCTCTCCCTCTCTTCCTTCTCTTTTCTCGCTCGTTTCCTTTTCATGTGCCAAGTTTGCGACAGCCTGCGACCGTGGCGTTCCTCCTGGCTCCAGAGGCCCACTTTCCGATACCATTCATCCCCTTAGCCCCTGGATTTGTTTATTTAATCCAATATTTATGCACTGTGTATTAGGGCAAATGCAAAACAGCTTGCCTCTGTAACAAACTGACACGCTGGACCAGATAAACAGAAAACACACGCACAATCGGCACGTAAGAAAGCGGGAAAATGCCGTGCCGGAACATTTGGAGGCAAGAAAGAGGAAAGATAACCTAACGCAACCTTCAACGGATTATAGCTGGAAGCAAGAGAAACACACAGTTCCCGAAATACATTTATGTATTTGTGTGCAGTGCGACTACAAAGCAGCGGACAAGCATACACCAGGATTAGACAAATTAAATGCAGGAATGGATCGCATGAAATGCAAATCGATAAAAAATTTAGAGTTGCACAAAAATGCAGAGCGTCTCTCCTTTGAGGCCTGTTCAATACAATACCATTTATTGCTTATTTTGGCTCTAAATTCAGACTGATGACAGCTCCGAGATCGAATCTCCTTCATGCAGCGTCTAATCACTCTCCTCTTTTCACCAAAGCTATGAAAAAGCTGAACTTAATCTTTAATACAAACAAACCAAATGCTGTATTCAGCAAAAGCTCAGCCCGTTTCTCAGAGGCTTGGCTCTCCTCCACGGGTGTTATCAGGGTGCCTGTGGCTCCCCGGGGTCCAGATGAAGTGTGTAGTGCCCATCTGTTTTTCGCTGACTGTATGATGAAGGAGCGTCAGATGCATACACACAGCCGGAGGAGGTCTGGATCTCGGGGTATTGGGAGTCGTGATGCTACTGCCATTATCGGAGCACCAAGGAGCAGGCCGTGGTATCACTTGTACCATTTGGAAATGGCACATTTGGGCATGGGGTTGGCAGGCATCAGGCGTGACCCGACAGCCTGTCATCTCACTGCGTTTGCTCAGCTGCGAGGCATGAGTTTGTCTGCAGTGAAAGCGCTCAGTGCTGTGTGGGCAGTTTGGATGTGCTCGTGCGTGTGGTCAGAATGAATCATCTTGATTTGGAGCGTCATTAATGTGTTTTTTTGTCATTTATTTATTAATATATCTCTCTGTGAGGCTATAATTTGTGTAAACTCTCTGGAGTTCTTATGAGGAACTTTAATAATTAGCTCATTAATAATAATAAAAAGCCTAATCCTAATGTTGTTCAAGCCCACAATGTAGAGAGAAAATGATATCAGGGTTTGTTTGTTGGAGACAAAGTTCATGTGCATGTGGTACAATTCAAGTCAAATGTTTGTTTTATTGATTTTGGATCCAAACTTTGTCTTAGATGTTTCTGTTGAAAAATAAGGCACAAATGAGACGATTGTTGACATTCAGTAACAGTACAGAGCTATATTATGAATGTGTGTGTGTGTGTGTGTGTGTGTGTGTGTGTGTGTGTGTACTGTAAAAAAAAGTTTAGTAAGTAAATTAAGTACAATCAACTATTTAATGTAAATTACATTAAACTGACTTAAAACAAATGAGTTGACTTGTATAACTTAAAAAAGTTGATAATTGCTTAACTTATTTTGATGAGTTAAAGCAATGTAAAACATGTTGAAATATACATGCATACAAATATACTGTATGCAGTATATGAAGAGTTCAGATGCGAAAGCTTCTAAGTGCCATCTGAAATTTTCTTCTAGAATGATAATTTTTATCAGTAATATCACTTAAATGACAATTAATAGGTAATTTTCATTGCCATTTAAGTGAAATTACTGAACTTAAATATACGAGCTTGATACAAATTATCATTCTAGAAGAAAATTTCAGATGGCACTTCGAGGCTTTTGCATCTGAACTCTTCATATATCCATAAAAAAGAAAGAAAAAAAGGCAAACGCAAATATGACTTAAACTTAAACGAAAATTAAACGAAAAACTGAACATAAAAATAAAAGCTATTTCAAAATATTATTAAATATTATTAAAATAATACTAAAATAACACTGGAGCATAGTTTGAGACATTATTGAGACTTCAGCAAAAGTCTTCATATGATCTCCTTACCGTCTAGGAGACACAGCTGTCCTGATTTGTTTGGTCCTGTGGGATGATTCTACTTTTAAGATCCACATGAACTAACATTTAGCTATTTATTTATGAGCAGTGTCATGAGTTTTCCACAACATGCTGTAGAGATTGTATCGATATCCTCGGCTCCAGAATCAAATCAAGTGAAAGTATTGCTCTTCAGGGGTGGTTGACAATGAAAAGGTCTCTTTATTAAAAATACCGTACCGGTCAAACTGTTTTCTCTCTAAACGAACTAATGTGAACTAATGGCCAACCACGAGTACCTCTCACGCACATGATCAATACACACTTTCTTGCTGCGGGAGGAATGGGCTCTCTGTGTTCGGACACATTCCTCAGGCTGAATCCCTGCTGAAGTCGCATGTCAATCAAACGTCAGCGCAGACGGGAATGCGGGAGAGGAATTCCTCTCACTGCTCAAACACCCCACTTTCATTATCACTGTTTTACTTAAGGCACTTTTTTTTCTCTCACGCATTCATTCTTTTAGCTCAGAAGAAATACCTTAATTAGGCAGGGATAACTAATACAGCTTTTTATATTTAAGGTTAGGGATTTGAACAAACCTTGGCAGACCTACTGGAACCAGGCATGGTGAGATGAGTGACATATCATACACTGTAAGAACCTCCATCCACAGTCAAACACCAGTAGACCTAAAATAACCCCTTTGAAAAAGAAGTGTGCTGAACTGTATTAAATGAGCACTTAATTAAATTAAATGCCACATAAATGTACCTAAATGTATGGAAACTTGTTTCCAGCACAGAATAAAAAAAAAATAAAAAAAGGTCTTTTTATCTCACAATTCTGGCTTTTTATCTCATAATTGCATAACATAAAGTCACAATTGTGTTATAAACTCAGAATTGTGATTTATAAGTTTGCAAATGCGAGAAATAAACTCACAATTCGGGCCTTTTTTCTCAGAATTACATGATGTAAAGTCGTAATTGTGTTATAAACTCCGAATTGTGATATATAAATTTCCAATTGTGAGAAATAAACTCACAATTCTGGCTTTTTATCTCAGAATTGCATGATATAAAGTCGTAATTGTGTGTTATAAACTCAGAATTGTGATATATAAATTTCCAATTGTGAGAAATAAACTCACAATTCTGACTTTTTTTCTCAGAATTGCATGTTTATATCTCACAATTCTGACTTCATCACGCAATTCTGACTTTATATCTCACAATTCTGACTTTATATCTCAGAATTGCATAATATAAATTCACAATTGTGTTATAAACTCAGAATTGTGCTATATAAATTTGCAATTGTGAGAAATAAACTAAGAATTCTGGCTTTTTATCTCAGAATTGCATGATATAAAGTCGTAATTGTGTGCTATCAACTTTTCTGTCTCAGAATTGCATGTTTATATCTCACAATTCTGACTTTATCACGCAATTGTGAGTTTATATCTTACAAGTCTGACTTTAAAACACACAATTCTGACTTTATATCTCGCAATTGTGAGATAAATAGTCGCAATTATCTTTTAAAATGTTTTAAAGTCCGCGTGAACCGGAAGTTGCAAGCGACTTTTCTCCAGTGTTGTGACGTATTTCCCAGTGAAAAGGAATATTGAACAGAGGGCAGGGTTTTACTCTAGCGCTCCTCCTCTCTATCTCTCGCTCATAGCAGACTAACGGTTTGAGGGGAGTGGTTAAGCGTTGCCCAAACCAAGCCGTCACGTCATCAGGGAAGGTCCTCCAATGCAGAGGGGAGGGGCATTTTCAGATTTTGATTAAAGATTACGAAGCCAAAACATTTTTTTGTGTGGATTGACTTGCATGGATGAATTGTTCACCACAAAACGATCAATTTAGGCAAACAAAGTAAATATGGTCAATTTTGATTTCATGTGGACTTTAATCTGTGGCGTAAACAAGCTTCCATATAAAAGTGTACTAAACCACAGTCCTGAAAGTCATAGTCAGCCATCAGAGAGGCCTGAAACATGTTTATAGCATTTGTTGTGTTCCCCGTTCGCTGTGAATATCCTCCCATATCCCACAAACAAACATAAACAAATGCACACAGTTCCTCCGCACGGGTAGTAAACTTTGCGCCAGGGAAAATAATCCGACGTAGAGCTTAATGAGTCGACTGAAGGCATGTATTTATCATCAAAGCATATTGTAATTAGCATGATAGCTGAACTTGTTTAGCGCCTGAACATTACAGTAATCTTTATCTGGTATCTATTGTGCCTGTGTCGTGTGCGATACCCTCCTGCTCCATAATCAGAGGGTGCTGGCAATTATATAAAAAAAATCTAATGAGAATATTAATTAGAATTTCTCATTAGCCTAGCTCGTTGAATTTGCCAAACGAATTTAATGACATAGAAGAGCCGCTCTCCTCGCCTTCCCGATGAATGAGTGGAACGAACTGTAACTCCTGGAAGCAAGAGGTCTGGAGCCCATCGAATGATGTTCAGAGAAAACTACACAGAGCTTGATGCACAGATGGAAGCATGTATAATTGCTAACAGCAAAGATATTTACATTGTTAATTTGTAACCCAGAAACTCAAGTCTGCCATCATGCTTTGAAAACGATGCCTCTTCCCCCCCGCTCTCTCCTTTGATGGTGCGATGCGGTTTGGAGTCATCTGGGATTGCTGAATCCCTTTCTGCTTCATTTCCATTCTGACATGTTATTTTTTGGGGTTATTTTCTTGTTGATTTGTTGGTGTAATTAAAGTCGATTTTAATCCAGTCGCTGTTTATTAAGTTAATAAGTTCTCAATGACCCAGATATAAGTTTGCAGAAGTTCATGTTTAAATACACTTGAAATGACTCCCGCCATTAATTCGCGCAGTTTCAGAAGATGTTTGCATATAGATATATAGACTGTAAAGGTGTTCATGACGATAAGCATGGAGAGGTTCCTATGATTTTATGGTTTCACTTTATTTTGATGGTCCCTTTAACACATTCTGTTGACTATAGGTCATATTGGATCCACATGTCTCTCATTAGAGTGTTAGTAGAGTATTAGTAGACTGGTAGAGTTAGGGTTAGGATAAGTTGACATGTACTTGTAAGTGTCAGTAGAATGTCTGTTGAGGAGCATCAGAATAAAGAGTTATAATCAGCAGTCTAATGACTGCTAGTTGACATGATGATTTGTTGCTCAAGAAACATTTATGATTATTATCAGTGTTGAAAACAGTTGTGCTGCTTCATATTTTTGTGATTTTTTTTTTTTTTACCAATTACGTTTTATCTTGACATTTGCAATTGCAGGACTGCTAATATTGTCGGCTCCTGTGCGATAAAATGCTTATATGTTTGGAAAAAAGTATTTTCTACAGTTTCTGATTTCATATGATAATAGTGTAGTGTAAAAAAAGGAAAGGATCAAGGAAAAAATGCAGTTGAAATAAATGATTCTCTCTCTCTCTCTCTTGAGTTTCCTCTAACTACAAAGCTCAAACAGTCGAGCGTTGGCGCTTGCAACGCCAAGGTCATGAGTTTGATTCCCAGGGAAAGCAAGAACTGATAAGAGTGTAAATGTGAACCTTAAAATGCAATTTAAGTCGCTTTGGATAAAAGTGTCTGCCAAATGTAAACAGTTGCAAAGTTACTTACAGTTAACAGAATGCTCAAAAGGAACCTTCAAAATAAAGTGTTACTGATCTTACTGTTAATAAGGGGTGTTTTTATCCATACTGCAGAGGAGGATGTGGCTCATTCAAGCAGAATCTATAAGGCAACATTTTGGTTTAAATGTGATCTTGCTTAAAGGGATAGTTCGGCCAAAAATGGTATCAAACCCATGATTTACTCACCCTCAAGCCGTTCGAGATGCATAGAACGAACAACGAACATGACAGCACAGCCAGAGAGCAGAGCAAAAGAAAACTCTACGTTCGTTCTACATCACAACGCTTCCTACGCTACGTCCTACGTCATACGCCAGCATCCATCTCTGTGAACGCGCGTCGATCGCTACCGTAAGCCAGTTATTTATAAAGTTTTAAATATGTATATTTTTACAACAAAACCGCACGGATTACCCTCAGAAGGCCTTCGTTTATCCCCCTGGAGCCGGATGGATTACTTTTGTGAAGGATGCATGCACATTTTGGGACTTGAAGGAGTGGACTCCATAACTTGACATTCTAACCACTGAAAGATCTAAGACATTTTCTTAAATAACTGAAAATGTGTTTGTCTGAAAAATGATTGACATATGCATCTCGAACGGCTTGAGGGTGAGTAAATCCAACGCATAAATCATGAGTTTAATATCATTTTTGGCCAAACTATCCCTTTAAAAGTCTGCTACCTTCATTTCAATTTCTTCGTATCTTCATCATTTCTGCATCATAACAGTAGTATAAAGAAGTCCCAGTGATCTGTTGGATGTCATACTTTCCATCTTGTCTTTTTTATACTATTTTAAATGCTATGGCCTTATCAAAGATATGAGGGGAGTATTTATAGAGCGAACCCCCACTGTCTTCTTCTGTTCTCCTCTTCATCAGCTCCCGAATGAAGGCCTCGGTTAGTGAGTGTGTCTTTTCCTCTCCGTCCTCGTGCCACGTGTGATTCCAGCACGGCTGATCGAGAGAGCTCTGAAGAAACAGTGTTGAATGTGATTGTTTCAGGTTTGGGATAATCAGCTCGTCCTCGTCTGACGCTCCTGTGAAGTCACGCTGGAGAAGGCCCAGGTGCTCTGATCCGCAGTCTTATTTATTAGCAAGACTTGATCAGTATTGAAATTTATTCTGCTGCCACAGCTGCTCTTCCCACTGCCACTTCAGGGAAGAGTCCCAGAGCTCTCTCTCTCTCTCTCTCTCTCTCTCTCTCTCGTTCTCTCCTCCTCCTCATTTTCTCTCCTCCACCCTCTCTTTCCTCAGCTGCTAGGCATGTTCTCTCAGTGACTTTCATTTACTTTTCAAACTTTTGTCTAGTCTATTGTCTGTAGTAAAGAAACCCACAAATTATGACAATTCACAATATTTTCCAAAACCAAAATTATCATGCAATCCACATTTTCATAGCTCTTTACTGTATGGCGACAATTGTATCTTTTTTGATGATTGAATGCGACTTTGTTGATTGACTTTGTTTGTTTTTCTAAAAT
This sequence comes from Scardinius erythrophthalmus, assembly GCF_964197995.2. Taxonomy (NCBI): domain Eukaryota; kingdom Metazoa; phylum Chordata; class Actinopteri; order Cypriniformes; family Leuciscidae; genus Scardinius; species Scardinius erythrophthalmus. Next base: position 2,801,208 of record NC_138242.1, read on the forward strand.
GCTGTAGCAAAAAATAATAATCATCAAAAAATGTTTTTGAAAGAAGAATCTTCATGCTCACGGAGGCTGCATTTATTTGAACAAAAATACAGAATATTGTGACATATTATTAATTTATTTAGTGTAAAATAGCTGTTTTCTATGTGAATATATAGTAAAGTGTAATTGTTACGACAGAGACGAGGAAGCAAGCTGCAAGTAAAACTCTTTATTGTAGTAGAATAATAGATGAAGTAGTATGCAAAGTCCAGGGTGATGCAGGCGGTGGCGCAGGGACTTTGATGGTCAGACACGGTGAAGACAGTGATGAGTGCTCTGAAGTGACGATAGTAATCCAGACAAGTAACACATCCACGAGACGAAACCGGAACACAGGAACTCAGGATGGCAACGAAGAACAGGAACAAGAACGGGACCAGAAACACACAGAGACTTCATGCAACGATCTGACAGGGGAATTGAGAAAGTGATGAGAATATATACTGTGATGAGATGGGTTGCAGCTGATGATTAGTGACTGCAGCTGGATCGCTGATCAGAGGTAACGAGCCGGACACACCCACTCACGCGCTCACACACACGTAAACAAACAAAGCACGAGACGAGGAGAGACATTGGATCTATGAACCGTGACAGTACCCCCCTCCCTAGGAACACCTCCTGGTGTTCCCAGGCCCCCTTACCTGCCGATTGTAATCATCGATAAGGGAGTGATCCAAAATGTCTCTGGCCGGTACCCAACTTCTCTCCTCAGGACCGTAACCTTCCCAGTCCACCAAATACTGAAATCCGCGTCCCCTCCGCCTAGAGTCCAGTACACGATTGACCGAATAAGTGGGTTCCCCATCTACGAGTCGCGGCGGGGGAGGAACCGGAACTGGCGGGTTAATCGCTGATCGAAACACAGGCTTAATTTTGGAAACATGGAAAACGGGGTGAATTCTCCTGTACGCAGGAGGAAGGTTGAGGCGGACTGCCACCGGACTAATGATCTTGGTGACAGTAAACGGGCCAATAAATTTGGGAGCAAGTTTATTGGATACGGAACGGAGAGGAATGTTCTTGGTAGAAAGCCACACTTTTTGACCAACGACGTAAACGGGAGGCCTAGACCGGTGGCGATCGGCTTTGGCCTTGGTGCGCAACCCCACCTGGAGTAGAGTCTCGCGGGCTCTAGTCCATGTGTGGTGACACCTCTGGACGAAGGCGTGAGCGGAGGGAACCGCGACTTCGGATTCCAGACTAGGAAAGAGTGGTGGCTGGTACCCTACACTACACTCAAACGGAGACAGGCCCGTGGATGACACTGGCAACGTGTTGTGGGCGTACTCCACCATAGAGAGTTGGTGACTCCAAGAGGAAGGATTCTTGGAGACCAAACATCGTAACGTTCTTTCCAAATCCTGGTTGGCTCTCTCAGTTTGGCCATTGCTCTGGGGATGAAACCCAGAAGACAGACTGACAGTCGCGCCCAGTAATCTACAAAATTCTCGCCAAAATTTGGACACAAATTGGGGTCCTCTGTCAGAAACCACGTCTGTCGGGAGGCCATGTAACCGAAAGACGTGGTTAACGACAATCACCGCTGTCTCCTTGGCTGAGGGTAATTTGGGCAAGGGAATAAAATGGGCCGCCTTCGAGAACCGGTCCACCACGGTCAAAACTACCGTGTGACCCTGAGAGGGTGGGAGGGCGGTAACAAAATCTAGTGCGATATGGGACCAGGGTCTCGAAGGAACCGGCAGCGGTAGGAGTAACCCATCCGGGGGTCGATTGGAAGTCTTACCAGTGGCACAAACTGAGCAAGCCAAAACAAAATTGTGAATGTCACGAGCCATGAGAGGCCACCAGAATCGTTGCTTAACTAAACATTTAGTACGACTGACTCCTGGATGACAAGCCACATTGGAAGAATGCCCCCACTGAATAACGCTGGACCGTAGACTCTCAGGCACAAATAAACGATTCGGTGGGCAACCGACCGGGGGCGTTACCCCTTCTAAGGCCTTCATGACCTTCGATTCGACCTCCCATACGAGTGTGGAGATGAATAGGGTCTCTGGTAAAATGCACTCGGGAGTAGACGGGCGTTCGGAACGATCAAAAATACGCGATAAAGAATCGGGTTTGATGTTTTTAGAACCCGGGCGGTACGAGAGAGTAAAGTCAAAACGACCGAAAAAAAGTGCCCACCGAGCCTGCCTGGAGTTCAATCTTTTAGCAGTCCGAATGTATTCCAAATTCTTATGATCGGTCCAGACAATAAAAGGTACCCCCGACCCTTCTAACCAGTGCCGCCACTCCTCCAATGCTAACTTGACTGCCAACAACTCTCTGTTCCCAATGTCATAATTGCGTTCGGCAGGCGATAACCGATGAGACAAAAACGCGCAAGGATGCATCTTGTCGTCTGAGAGAGCACGCTGGGATAACACTGCACCTACCCCCACCTCTGACGCGTCGACCTCCACCACGAACTGACGTGATGGATCAGGGGTTGTCAGAATGGGGGCTGAAACGAAGCAACCCTTCAGTTTGGCAAACGCAGCCTCGGCTGCGTCTGACCACCTGAACGTCGTTCTGGGGGAGGTCAAGGCGGTCAGAGGTGCGGCTAGTTGGCTGAAGTTGCGAATAAAACGCCGGTAAAAATTAGCGAACCCCAGAAATCTCAGTAGGGCCTTACGAGACTCTGGGCTTGGCCAATCCACCACAGCCTTGATCTTCTCAGGATCCATGCGCATTCCCTCAACTGACACGATGTACCCTAGAAATGGAACAGACTGTGCATGAAAATCGCATTTCTCCGCCTTGACAAAAAGCCCATTCTCTAGCAACCTCTGAAGCACTCGCCGGACGTGCAGCACGTGATCCTGGAGAGAAGAAGAAAAAATCAGTATGTCGTCCAGGTAGACATAAATGAACTGATCTATCATATCTCGCAGCACGTCATTGACGAGTGCCTGGAAGACCGCTGGGCTATTGGAAAGCCCGAAAGGCATAACCAAATATTCAAAGTGCCCTCTGGGGGTGTTAAAAGCGGTCTTCCACTCATCCCCCTCCCTGATGCGGACCAAATGATAAGCGTTCCGTAAATCCAACTTTGTGAAGATGGACGCTCCCTGCAACCTCTCGAAGGCTGAAGACATCAGCGGCAAAGGATAAGTATTCTTTACCGTGATGTTGTTCAACCCCCGGTAGTCAATACAAGGTCGCAAGGATCCGTCCTTCTTCCCCACAAAAAAGAACCCCGCCCCCGCTGGTGAAGAGGAAGGGCGAATGAACCCCGTTGCTAGAGAATCAGAAATATATTTCTCCATAGCCTCCCTCTCAGGTGTCGAGAGTGAATATAACTTGCCTTTAGGCGGAGCCGTACCTGGTAATAAGTCTATGGCACAGTCATAGGGACGATGCGGAGGAAGAGAAGCAGCCCGAGACTTACTGAACACTTCCTTCAGGTCCAGGTACTCCGCGGGCACGTTAGACAGATCCATTGCCTCCTCCTGAAACACAGAGACAGAAACAGACGGACAAGCAGACACTAGACAAGACTCATGACAACGATTACTCCAAGCTGACACAGACTTGAGCTGCCAGTCCACTTTAGGGTTGTGACGGATGAGCCAGGGGTGACCGAGAACTATGGGTGCAAGGGGAGTGTCCAGAATGTAGAATGAAATGGTCTCAGTGTGGTTGCCTGATGTGATGAGGGTGATATCTTCAGTGGCGAAAGTGATGGTAGGAAGTTTCTGTCCGTTGAGTGCATGTACAGCGATCTGATGAGTGAGGGGTTTGAGGGGAATCTGGAACTGACGTGCAAATGAATGGTCCATAAAATTACCTTCCGCCCCGGAGTCCAAGAGTGCCCGACAATCGTGAGTGCGTGCTGACCATCTCAGTCTTACCGGAAGGAGGGTAGATGTAGATGAGGTCTTCTCGGCGGAGATCCCACCCGATAGTAGCCTCATACTTACTATCGGGCTTGGCCTTTTACCGGGCAGTTGTAAGCATAGTGCCCGGCTCCTCCACAGTACAGACAAAGGCCCTGGGACCTCCGCCTTTCCCTCTCCTCCCGGGAAAGCCGAGCTCGACCCACCTGCATGGGCTCGTGATCGTAGACGGGGCTGACCGCGTCCCCGCCTCCAAGCCGTGAACCCTCGGCTCCTGCCAGAGGGTGACTGCTCCTAGTGCGGCTCCCAACTCTGGCCAGCCGTGCGTCAACTCGAAGTGCCAGAGCGATGAGGTCGTTAAGCGATTGGGGTAGGTCCAAGGCATAGATCTCCCTTTGGACGCGGTCAGCCAGCCCATGCAGGAACATGTCCCACTGCGCCTCCTCGTTCCACTGGCTCTCCGCCGCCAAGGTCCGGAACTCGATCGAGAAATCTGAAACAGATCTTTCTCCTTGACGTAAATCGGCCAGCATCCTTGCGGCCTCTCTCCCGGCGACAGCACGGTCGAAAACTCTTCTCATTTCGGCTGAGAGCTCCTGGAACGAGGAACAGCATGGGTCTTGATTTTCCCACACCGCCGTTCCCCATAATGCCGCTTTCCCAGTCAGGAGGGTGAGAACGAAGGCCACCTTAGAACGCTCACTGCCGAAGGTTCGGGGCTGAAGGGAGAAATGCATGGAACATCGGATTAGAAAAGCCCTGCAAAAATTCGGTTCACCTGAGTAGGTCTCTGGAACAGGTAGGCGTGGCTCTGACTGGGATGGGCTTTCCGATGGTGTGGGGGGAACAGCTGGTGTGGGCGGCGCAGCGGGAGCTCGCATCTGATGGATCTGCCGGGTGAGCTCGGACACCTGCGCCACTAACGCCTGAACAGCGCGACCAGTATCGTGAATATTCTTTTCTTGAAGATCCATACGTGCCATGCTGTTACTCACGTAATCCTCGAACGAGGGCGCTGAATTACTCGCTGCTTCCATGTTGGGTCAGATCGTTCTGTTACGACAGAGACGAGGAAGCAAGCTGCAAGTAAAACTCTTTATTGTAGTAGAATAATAGATGAAGTAGTATGCAAAGTCCAGGGTGATGCAGGCGGTGGCGCAGGGACTTTGATGGTCAGACACGGTGAAGACAGTGATGAGTGCTCTGAAGTGACGATAGTAATCCAGACAAGTAACACATCCACGAGACGAAACCGGAACACAGGAACTCAGGATGGCAACGAAGAACAGGAACAAGAACGGGACCAGAAACACACAGAGACTTCATGCAACGATCTGACAGGGGAATTGAGAAAGTGATGAGAATATATACTGTGATGAGATGGGTTGCAGCTGATGATTAGTGACTGCAGCTGGATCGCTGATCAGAGGTAACGAGCCGGACACACCCACTCACGCGCTCACACACACGTAAACAAACAAAGCACGAGACGAGGAGAGACATTGGATCTATGAACCGTGACAGTAATGTATTCCTGTGATCAAAGCTGAGTTTTCAGCATCATTACTCCAGTCTTCAGTGTCACATGATCCTTCAGAAATCACTCTAATATGATGATTATTATCAATGTTAAAAACAGATGTGCTGCTTCATATATATATATTTTACCAATTACGTTTTATCTTGACATTTGCAATTGCAGGACTGCTAATATTGTCGTCTCCTGTGTGATAAAATGCTTATATGTTTGGAAAAAAGTATTTTCTACAGTTTCTGATTTCATATGATAATAGTGTAGTGTAAAAAAAAGGAAAGGATCAAGGAAAAATGCAGTTGAAATGAATGATTTTCTCTCTCTCTCTTGAGTTTCCCCCTCACCATTAATCTAACTACGATGTGTTTCTCTTTCATTTCTTACCTCTTCTCATCTCTGACTCTGTGCCAAGACCTCCATCTCTGAGTTCACACCTTTCACACCTCCACGTCCCACAATCCTTTCTGCTAGTTCACTCCCTCACACCTCCTCCCAATATCCCAAACTCCCTCATTTCTGCTCGCATGACTCTCGCTCTTTCTTTGTTCCCGTTTCTCTTTTGTCTCTCGCCTCGCTCACCCACCCGATCCCCCTATTTGCACGTTTGCAATTGCGAATTAACCATATGCTTTTCAAAGAGAACTTCAATGAGACTGATGCAATCCTCACCATTCCTCTTCACACAGCGTGTCAGAATAACCCACTTACAGCAAATTAATCAAAGACGGAAGATGCCGGCACTGTCATCGTGACACGCCGGCATCAAAGCCTTCTGTTGTTCAACGTTTGAGTTTGAATCTTGAGAAGAAGATGCCGAACTGAAAATAAAGCCCCTTTAGATCAGGCATACGGTACGCAGGTGTACGTTGACGCCTTACGAGAGAGTATTAGTTGGAGGGCTGCCAGATCGTAAGACTAAATACTGTCAAAATAAGCCATCATCTCATCAGCGCTGGCATTGAGACCGCTAACCATGTTTGGCTTCTCTCTGCCACAACATCCTTTCATCCATTGTAAGTAGCAACAAAAGACCCAATTCTGTTGTCATCTTTGCTGGAGAAGAGGCTATGAATGAAAGCGAACCACTACGAGCGCAAAATCCCATATATCATGTTTCAGCTCTTGAGTATGGCTGACAAATGATTTCATCATTTCGCCGTCGTGTTGCAGGCAGCTTTTGGAGCATGGAAAACGCCGGCCTTATTCTTTCTCCTTATTACAGTGGAGCAGCTCCTCAGTGGTCCGGCTGTTTCTGATCCAAACTATTCTGTGGCTTCAGCTGAGAAAATACAGAGGCCTGGCCAAAATAAGCAACGCTCGCCTGCTTTTCAGCACTGCTGGCTGGAATCGACAGTCGGAGACCCTGCCCGTGGAAAACGTCAGGAGAGAAGGAAAGGAGGGCGAGATCTTAATGTGTAACCCTCTTATTTCCTCTGTGGTTTATTATCTTTAACGTGCAGATACACACTTGGAACGTGGAAATGTATGTACATTTTTCAAGTTATTCTCTGCTTAGAAATTGCTTTCTTCAATCAAATAGAGCCAACAAAGTTATATTTCAACCCAAAGTCTTAAAACAGAAAGAAAAAAGAAAAATTACTTTGAAATCTTCTGCTTGAAGAGTTTGAAAAAGCAGCTTCGTCCATATTTACACTGTGCAAATACCCGACCTTGTGACCTTAAGGCTATTTTTAACTCCACCCACCGTTGCTCAAACAATTCACCTTTAAATCAAATTGCACATAACTCACACTTTGTGTGGATTACCATGTGCACTTAAACAATGCTATCTGTTGCTATTCATACAGTACGTTGGTTTAAATCTACTACAGATGGTTAAATAGATCAATCACAGTTCAGTATGCAAATAAAGGCAAGACAGGAAGCCAATCACAATTAATATGCAAATGACAACATCTCTGTTGTTTACATTTTTGTTGCTGATCATTCTATCAGTGAAGTGAATAAATGGGATATTTTCAAGCTGTAAAGCAAAGTACAAAGCTTTTAAAAATAGACTGAAATCATCTGTATGTTAATGGGTTCAGAGCTGAATTAATTAAACAATACATCACTCATCTTGCAAGCACTGTAATTTTGCTTAAAGAAAATGAAACCTATTGTAGAACCATTAATATTTATTTTCATTGTGACATCATGTCTATTAACACTACCCTAATGAAACATGTCAATTGTAAAGTCTTTATACACCATCTCAATGCTGTATTGCTTTTATTTTTTTAATGCATGCTATATATAATATACAAAATGTATGAAAATCCAATGAAAAGCACCTTTAAAAAAAAGTAAGTTCGATAAAAAAATTGCACAAAATAACAGGCTTAAATTTATTTATCCACCATATAATTTCTTTTCTTTTCAATTTTCTCCCCTCGGACACACTCTCATTTAAATGTAAGCGGGTGAATAGCTGTCTGCCGGATGTCTGTCGAGGAAGAAATAGAGTGTATTAATTATTGTTGCACGGGTTTGGAATTATTCCCTTAATTGAATCCAGACAATTATCATGTCAATATACACCTCATTATACAGGTATCATTACAGGTGCTCAGTGTAGTGATAGATATGCTATTGAATTGCCTCTATTCATTTACAGGCTTTCGTTTTATAGAGTGCAATTCATTCAAGAGTCTGATAAACTGAGCTTCCACAAAGCTGCTACCAATCAGAGCGGCGCTGAAACCGAAACCGGGCCATCCGTCATTATATCACGGCCAGTTCTGAGGGGGGAAAGTACATGAAAATGGAAAGAATTTCTCCAAGCTCTCATTGTTTGATGTGGTATTGGCTTCTAACTTAAATTTAAAGCTTTTTTAGTGTATTCGACCTAATTCATCATAACTTATGTTTCATGTGAGATCAGATCCAAGGCTTTCATCTGTTTGAACGGTGACATGAAACCCCCACTAACCGGGCCAAAACTACCCGATTTTGCTGCTATCATTTGACAAAAGGCTGGGCCAAATTATCGTAGCTCTATTATGATATTACTGCCGTCATATCCTTTTCTCCATTTTGTAAATGGAAGTAGCTGCTTTCATGTTGACCTTGCCACGATCAATTGATTCGGTCGCTTCAGGCTCAGGTCCGCCAGGGGTTGTCTGGTTTTATTAGTGGACAAGATTGTGCGCTTGTTGCAAGATGAGGGCCGGAACCAGACAACCATGACACCCAGTAGCGTAAGATAATTCCTCCCAGCTCTTCTGAAACTCAGCTAATGGCCTTTGACAGCTTCTCAAAACTGGAAATGCAAATGAAAAGGGATGTTTCCACACGTTCTGGCCAGTGACATCAAAGAGAAAAAAAGTGATAATACTGGAACGAGATGAGAGTGCATGGATGGTGAAGTCCAAGGTCTTCAGGGGCTGAACGAAAGAAGTAGGCCAGGGATTAGAGCAACCTTTCCAAAAAAAAAAAAAAAAAGATTGTACGTAGTACGGTACTACCAAGGTATAGTGAACACAACAAATAACACAGTGCCTTGGTACTTTTATACATAAATGGTTACTGTATTATTACCTGTAAATTTGTTAATTTTACTAGTAAAAGAGTGTAAAAATTATATACTCTTAGAATAAAATGTTCAGTGGGGTTCTTTATAGAACTATGATTTTAGACTCAATTTTAAAAAACCCTTCATGCCAAAAAGGTTCAATATAACGATAAATGTCTGAAATTATTGCATAATACTTTCATGTTTAACAGTTTATTTCAATAGGAAATGTTTACAAGCTTTTTAATTCATAAAATTGTAAATGATAATCAACTATATATATATATATATATATATATATATATATATATATATATATATATATATATGAAAAGTCTTTTACGGAAAAAAATCTTTTCCGTATGAAATGAAAGTCTTTTAACAGCAGAGAACCCAAAAAGCTTTGGACACACTCACTCACTCTCTTACATCTACACACACACACACACACACACACCTGGTCACACGTCATTGATATGCACAGTCCAGGAGAACAAATAATCAATCAACCAATCTAAAAACTGTACACAAACAGTTATGACATATTAATAGGTTGCAATTAAATCATACTGTTGTAAGTCACTCGTAACATCAGTGCAAAAGTAAAATCACTGTTAAAGCTTCTGTCGCATTGGTGCCGTGACCCGGATGGGATTGAGGTTTAGAGGGGCGAGTAGCGGAGCCGGCTAGTAAAGAGCTGTGCGAGTAAACCTCACTCCTGTGGCCTCAAGAGGGGCACTAGCTAGAGGGTGAAGTACTTAGTGTCCTTGTTAGTGAGCTTGCCTCCCATGTCTCCCATGAGGTGTATAGGATAAGTCGCAGAGGCACATATTATCGCTTACAGCAGCTTTAAGTGTGGTGTATTTTTGAAGCCAGTTCAGTGTAATTGAGTTTACCTGAATACTCTTGTGTGTGATTGTTTGCACACACAAAACTTTGTATGGATAGCAGCAGTGGCTAGGCTTGTTCATAAATTCAATAGTGAATCTGGCACAGAAACAAGCAGCTGAAATTTCAGCCTCAAAACAACAAATATTTAATGCAACTTAGCATGTGTGTTGGTCGCTCTCTGCCAGTGCTGGACTCTCTCCGGAGGCCCTCGACCGACTATGACTGTGGCTTTGGCTAGATTTGTTGCCCAACATTTCCAATTCGTTCACACTGCACAGTTTTTGGACCAGACACCCCTTCCCACCTGCACACTGTTATTTCAGGAATCTTCCGAATGGCCATGTGCCGCCCTTGTGCATTTTTGCAGACCGCCACATTTACACCCAATTACAGATAGTCAAAGATCTAGAGGAAAAGTAACTTCAGCCACTTTATATACAGTGATATTACAATGATCCATTGAGGAACAATGCAAAACCCATTTGACAAATTAATTTGCCGTAATGTATTTTACGGTATAGACCCAATGGAGTCTCTCTTTAGTGGGCTTTGAGTGGACACTCTTAATGATTAATTCAAAACAATTAAAAATGCATAGAACGCAATTTCAACATCACAAGGACATTCCATTAACTGAAAAAAAACTCTATTTTTGAGCTAAACACCCACAAGATCCAAAGCAAGGTCCCTTAAGTAGTTCCAGTACTGTAAAACCTTATGTTTTTGGCCTAAATTGGGGCAATTTTTTCACAAGTCAGCTAACACTACAAACTGGGCCGATGGCATTTGGACATTTAGCAACATGCAGTACAAGCTTCTATTGCACTTTCCTTCAAAAGGCTCAATAAACAACACAATCCTGACAAATGGAATGCTAGTATTCATAAATTTTTTTTTACACTGTTGTGATATTTTTTTAATTCTGGGTTTAAGTAATATGCTTGCTACGCATGACGGCCAGCCATTGTAGAGGAAAGACTCAATACCTGCTTAAGTCTGCCTTGCTCTCTTTTGCACTGCTACTTCTTCGCCTCTTTCCCTTCATCTCGGGTTGTTTTGTGAGATTGTTTTACGTTCCACTCCATTACCATCCCATCCGCTCACATCTTCAAGCGAACACTCAACGAACCCCCAACAGGAAATCCATTGAAAACCTCCAGCTGAGCTCTTACTGAAAGGACGGACTGATGCAGATGTCAAAAACCCCTAATAGTTGTGTTGCGGTGGTTAGCATCCAGTATGTGGTCTTGACACCCATGTGGGTGATGCAGGTTTGAGTCCAGCCATGTCCCAATTTTGAAAAAGCACAGGTGACACACTCTGTCAAATAAATGTATTATTATTATTTTTTATCTCATCCCAAATGTGACTTGCTAATTGCTATTTTAGTCAAGCTCCAATATTATTTGACCTTTGGATGTCCAGTGGAGTCTTTATAGGCTTTTCAAAATGTTCGGATCAGACAGCCATTCTCTTTTGATGCTTTAAAGTTTGAATCCCTTGTTGTAGCTTTGTGGATTTGACAGATGATGAGGCGCTCTACTGTTTTGAAGATGAATTAGCTTTTACACTACAAATCATGGTCATAAGCATTTTCTACCACTGAATTTTGTTTGAATGACTGACACACAAAAATTTTGGACCCCATTAACACGTGTAATAATCACTGCCCACTAATGTTAACACCATGTGTAAACGAAGTTTAAGAATTAGTATAAATTAAATTCAGTCTAAACAGCATAAAAACAAGGCGTCAAAGGCTGGTTTTACGGTTGTAGTTTCAATCATATCTTATATTTAGATATCCTTCTCACTCACCTATATCAATGTATTTAAGCAGACATTGGGATTCAAACCATAATGTGGGTTTTATAGGAAATTGTTCATCATTTTAGCCATCATCATTTCAATCACGCTTTCTGTAAGGTGAGGGAAGAAAAACTGGAAAATCTCTGGCCAAATGGAGAACTAAAGGCAATTTAAGTCTCATGATAATGTTATCCAGTAATCTTTTCAACCACCTATTCTCTAATGGTGTGAATGTCTATTTTCTAAAATGTTTTCACCATACACATGCCTTTTTCTATATTACACAGTTGCTAAGTTGTGCACAGAAGGCATTATTGTCCGCCAAACAAACATTAAAGGGGTAGTAGTTCACTCTCATTTACTCACCCTCAAACTGTGTGACTTTCTTCTGTGAAACACAAAATAATAGTAAATGATGACAAGATGTGAATTTTGAGTGAACTGTCCCTTTAAGCATTTGCACTGATCCGCCACTGTGACTGTTTTCAGACAGGTTTCTCAAACTCCCCTCCTGTCTGCTATTGGTTAGAAACACAGCTAGCCCCGCCCCCAACTCATCCCATTGGTTGAGCTGTTGCTGGGTCAAACAAACAAAACAATGCTTTCATAGTCACAGTGTTAATACATTTTGGAGAGATTAACCTATGAATGGCTTTCTTATACAAGTCTTTGCAGATTAATCAAGTAGATTTACAAATGTATGAACATAAATGTGAAAAATACTCACCAACAATGTAATCATTGGTAGTGTCAAAATACTAGCCGTGGCTCATTCTCAGGAGTTGGATGAGGACAAACATGAACACAGATACTCACAAAGGCTCAATATTGGTCACACAACAAAACAAGTTTATGAGTACAGAAATTGCCTGGAGATTCTTTGCGATTCCAAATTCATTTGGACTTTGCTTACTTGCGAGCCCGCATTCACCCATGGCTGCGGGGGTCGTCGTCTGTCCAGCAGCGAGATCTTTTGCCAAACAGATGCTACGCTCGTGGCTTTCTGAGGGACACGAGGCCGGTCAGTGGCTGCAGGTGCGGAGACCAGCTGTGTCCATCCAAATCACTCCAACTGGACATGCTTGTGAGTTTTGGGTGATTGCTTATCACTGAAATAAACACTCAATATGAAGCCTGAGAGGCAAAAGAAACCTGAGGCGTATACAACGAGGAAATTAGAAACCAGCTGTGCTTCAAGCAGGATTGGGTTAGGATGTAGTAATGCATAATTTGTTTGTTTTTGAACTTTAATTACTTTAACAGTGGGGGATTAAAGATGCATTTAGAAATGCAACTTTTTGTTGATTTTTTTTTCATATTTAAAATTCTTTTTAAACTCAAAGTATACAGATGGATGACTTTGGTCATTGCGTCACATTTTACTGTTTTTTTTTTTCAGCATCTCACACCTTGAGCGTTCAGTCTTTTAATACAATAAATATGTTTTAACTTTTTTAAAAATGCTTCCATTATGTTATGTCCAGCTATTTTTTTATGCAAAAACGCATCCTTCATCTGTGCACCTGGAAGTGTTGTTGTAACAGAAGTAGAGACGGATCTTTTCTTGAGTAATGTGATGTATATCTGAAGGAAACAGATTACTGAAAAAGAAATTATGTATGGCAGGAACATGGTTCTGTCAATCATTTGTCGATTGGATGGAGGCAGATCTGAATGTGAGCTTAAGTTTGTAAGAAGGGGCGGAGTTTATGTCAGAAAAGTGAAAAATGAAATATGAATGAATAGATGGGTCTTTAATTTCCATATGCTGCCTTTATGAAATGCATATGGGGCCGGTTTCACAAAGCTATTTTAGACCGGTCTATAGTGTTAGACAAGTCTAAAATGTGCTCATAGACTAGTCTAATGCAAGTTAGACTGTTTCACAAAAATAAAGACTGACTTAATTTAGACCAAAACATTAGACACCTCTTACCCCCAGGCTAACTTAGGTCTAAGACTCTCTGTTACCTTGGCAACCAGCAGTAACAATCAGTTACGTTACAAACAGCCGAAAGAAAAGGGAAAATGGCTCATAATTTAAACATTTCTTCTTGTTACTACATTCTCCACTAAATTTCCCAAGTAAAATGTCCTTGTAACTGTTATACTCCTCCAACAAACACATATTTTCCGCCGGGGTAAACAGCACTGAGCGGTTGAATGCGCTTACTCGATCCGCCATGTTTTTTGTTTTGAAAAGTGTCTTATTTTACCCAGAATGCATTGCAGTGTAGTCCTACTTAAGATAGTCAGAGTCTTAAGTGCTTTGTGCAACGGTCTGATTTAGATGTCTATCTGAAGTCTGACTATCTACTATATCTAAGCCATAGTCAAAGTCTATCTTTGTGAAACCGGCCCCTGATCAGGGTTTTGGAGGATGTCACACTAAACCTGCATTATCATTCAAGGCTTCCTAAACTAGTCGACCAACCCACCGACTAGTAGGTTTTTCAACATCCTTGGTTTTTAGTTTCTCTTCCGTTTCTCAGCATGCAGCAGCACAAAACACATGACCATTTCCCATTTCTAATCCAGAATCTAAGGGGTCATGTTCGTGATGGAGCAACCGTAAGAGGTTCTGTAAAGGGGCAAGATGGGATAATTAGGCCGTCTGTGCTGAATGTTCAACTACACACACATGGCCAAGAGAGGAGGATGATTAGAGAGCACTGGACAACACAGAAATCTCATAAAAACATGTCAGCAATCCCACAGGCTGGACTCACAGCGGTGTTCTCCTGAAGATGCCTCTCCACACACACAATCAGCTCTGCATTAACAGAGACCGACCTGCAGGATTCAGCCCTGCGTCACCAAGGCAACTCACAAACAGCTGAGGACTTCTAGGATTTTATTTATTTATTTATTATTTTTTTAAAAGCAGACTTTATCAGAATGCTGTTTATCTTAGAGAGGAAAAAGAGTATTAGTTATTATTATGATTATTATGATTACAACTACTCTAAAATAAGTAGGGTTAAAGATTTGGATAGTTCACAAATGTTATAGAATACCCTTTTTTAAAATACCCACAAAAAAAGGTAAACCCTTTAAAAAATGTTATGGAAATAATATGCTTCAAAAGTAGATACTTAAGTGTGCACTGTTTGACACTTAATTGAATAGTAATTGCAATTAAATATTATAGTTTAATTTATATTAAATTCAATTAGCTGAGCTTTAGATTGTTTTTTTTTATTTACCTACTTGAATAGGATGTAGCCTAAATACATCTTTATATGTAATTTCATAATTAAGTCTACATCTTTGAAATACAGTTAAAATGTACTGTTAAATTTACTGCCAACCCTTTATGGTAAACTAATTTCTAATTTCTAACCCACATTTTGGTCTCCTGCCGAAACTGTCAAAATTGATGTATTGAAATATATTTACATATTTGGAATGATGTTGTAAATTAGTACATTTCAAGTATGTTAACTTAAAATTAACACTCTACAGTTAAAATGATAATCTTTTATAAAATTATATAGAGTAGGCTACTTTTTGCATGTGCATGTCAACATGTCAAAATAAGTGTACTTTTTTAAAGCACAACAAAAGATTATTAAAACATCATGATTTAAAATGGACTTTACAGTACAACACTTAATTTAATATTATTGCTAAATTACACTTAAGTAGACTTCTATTTCATATATCATCTGAAAGTACTTTTTTTCATTGAAGTTCACTACAAGTGCACATTTGGTACAACGGGGTATTTTTCATAAATATATGCTCAGGACAAGTTGTCACATAATTCATAAAACATAATTCATTTTTTTCTGTTTCATTATTTGTTTTGTTTTAAAGCTTATATATATATATATATATATATATATATACACAGGTGAATCTCGAAAAATTTGAATATCGTGCAAAAGTTATAATTTTGATGATTATGACTTACAGTTTATGAAAACCATAAATTCAAAATCTCAGAAAATTTGAATATTGCCTGAAATCAATAAAAAAAAAAAGATTTTAAATACAGATATGTCGGCCCTATGAAAAGTATAATCATGCATATATATATATAGAGTTATATATACTAAATATATTAGTTTCACCTTTTAATTTGAATTACAGAAATGCACTAACTTTTGCACGATATTCAAATTTTTTGTATAGTGTGTACTGTATAGTGTGACAACATGCCTCTCTATTACATATATGTAAAATTCCTTTCTTTAAAGAAATGTTTCATTGCTATTCTTCTATAAATGTTTTATTTGGTTAAGTGTAGATATGATTGGCAAGAGTTGCACAGATTTGAACTGGGATTACCGATATGAGCATCACAGCTCAATGTGTCAGAGAACATACGATAACATGTTTTCTCTGCTCCTAATCTTACAGGAACAGCTGAAATACAAATCCAGGGGCTGAAAATCCAATCAAAAAAATACTGTACAGACATAATCTCACCGGAGAATTATGTGAAACACCAAATTAACAGTAAAATATGGCAGCTCAAGTCCTTTAGCAGATATATGTTCTCAGTCTTGGAGATTAGTGGAAGGAAGTTAATACCAGGCCACCGCCCGAACAGGACTTTGCTTCTCGTTGTTGAATATCCCTCTTCAGAATAAAACTGAAAGTGTTTTTATGTCTGGTTACACTGAACACCTGCTGGACTCAAGTGGTCTGAAAGCCTCATAAGAGCGTCTTAATGGTTTCCTCACCATTTTTGGTATGTCTTTTACAGTGAAAATCTGAAAACCTGTACAAAATAAGGGAGTGATTAACCTCTCACATTCGTCCATTTCCTCCTTTGTAATTTTTTTTTATTTTAATTTCAGCTGCATATCTATAATTGGAGGGGGAAAAATGCTTGCTCAGTGCAGAAAAACAGTACATATTCTTGGTCACCATCTGATACCTTCACTGTACGATAGTACCACTACAGTATTATTATTGAGTTCAAAATCAGCAATATAAATTGCCTTTGCAATACCACTAATTATAATGAGTTAAAAATTATCTTAATTTTTCCTTTCAAATGTCTAGCTATTGTCACACAAATGAGTTGAGTTAATTATTGTTCCTTTTGCCTGATTTTTCCTACATTGCAATATGCTTCATCTCTTAATTACAGCCATAAACCTTCTGAACAAAGCAAAGGTGGGACGCGGGGTCTGGCGTTACTCTGTAATACAGAGTGAGTGTGAGAGCTGGCCGGATTTAAAAGTGTGCTTATGAAAAAATAATGTGTCGCATGCTAAAGGAAAAAGAATAATAAGGAAACAGGTCTGGGAAACACATGAATCAAAACAGCAGAATATGGAATTCATAAAACATCTGGCTTGGAGAACCGAGAGGAAGAGGCGAGCTCAGACAGGTGCACATGCTAAAGCTAAAAACAAATCTCCAGACAAAACACTGGGAACAGACCTCACTCCACAAACTACAGATCCGGGGAGCTTTCCACGGATAATGAGTTACTCTGTGTCAGATGAGGAAGAGCCTCAAACTTTTTAACAATTTACCATGGTATTCTTTGAATTACCTTTGAATAACCCATTCAATCATACATACAACACAGAAGGTATTTCCATAAACATTAAATATGAATAAATTATAGTATTTAACTCAATACAATTTACAATACCATACAATTCGTATTTAATATATTATAATACATATTTCAAAGATTATAGAATTTGTAGATATTTAAATATCTACAAAAAAATACATGATAAATTTAAGAAAACACTGTTTGGGATCAGTGAGATTTTTTGGACAACAATAAACTCCTCAAAGAACAACTGTTTTCAACATTGATATTAATCATAAATGTTTCTTGATCATCAAATCCTCATATTAGAGTGATTTCTGAAGGATCATGTGACACTGAAGACTGGAGTAATGATGCTGAACATTCAGCTTTGATCACAGGAATAAATTACACTTTACTGTATATTCAAATAGAAAACAGCTGATTTACATTCTAATAATATTTTACAATATTACTGTTTTACTGTATATTTGTCAAATAAATGCAGCCTTGGTGAGCAAGAGACTTCTTTGAAACACATTACAAAAGCATCCCCACCCCCAAACTTGTATACTTCACATTAAATGTGTTTTATAGACCATGGTGGAAAGCTACTTAATTATAATCAATGAGAGGAAATTTGGATTTCAGTCAGAAAGGCCAATTTTATTCAAATTCCAACTCATTAATTATTTTTCAGCTCTGAATTTTAACACTATAATGACTAAATATGAATACGGTTATAATTCAGTTTCCCAGTATATTTCAACCATGACATTGCCGTTTCATGCCATCACTGCACAGTCACACCACTATCCCAGGATCTGCAGTGAAGACTTGCACACATCAGCCTACACAAGCCTTGTTTTCTCTGTTTTGGAGCGCCCTGAATTAGCATCCCAACAAAGAGGGAATCAAAGGGATGCGGCCTGTCTCTCTTCCCAACACTGAGGTTTTGACAGCATGTTCTTTTCAGCCCTCAGGTCTCATTTTAATATGAAATACAGGCTTTGACACGATAAGAGCGAGAGATCCTTAGAAATTGGTCACAGTCATCGTTACAATCCACAGTCTGTTTTCTCCAGCCAGATCATGCATAATAGACTGTATGTTTTCCATATACTGTATGCTCACAGGTTTTAGAACAATGTTTACTCGCGATTGCCAAGAACAGTAAATGCCATTGGCCTCTGCTGTGCTTCTGTAATACGAGGCTCGCTTTGCATAAAGCAAAGTAGGGCAATGAACTCAGAAACCTAAACTTGATTTACTGTGGCAGCAGTGTGTGAGATCACTTAAGGCTTTTAAACTTAAATATGGCCTGTTACAGTTTTTCTCAGTCGCTTTGGTGCATTTCTCATAACACTATTTACATTTGCACAACAGTTAATGCAGTTCTCAAAACAATTAGTGCAAACTGCAAAACCTAGTTGATAACCTGCAAAAGCGTGTCACTTGCTCAAAATGGATAGCCCATTCCTCAAAAGCAAGTATTTATGTCAATGAAAGTGTCACTGTCATCAAAATAAAAAGTCCTGACACCATCGTTTATGAACAAGATAGTCAAATGGCTTAGTCATGTTTTCATTACGACAGTTTACTCTGTAAACGTTTTCCAATGATAAAAGTCAGATCTTGGTGACACTACCTGAAAATGCTCAATACAGCACTAAATACTATTTGCACAGCCATTTGAAAAGATACAGTAAAGTTAAACATTACTGTATTTATGAGGTAACTGAGTACAAGACACTGAATATGTATGTTTCACATTTTTACTGCATATGCTCTTTGCAATTCTAATTTGTTCACAGCATTGTGCAAAAGAAAAAATACACCATTATTTACAACAAACATAAACTCCCTTTGGGTAGAGCTGTGCACAACTGTACGCAATATTGCAGTAGGCCTATATACTGTATTGGAACTGAACATACAACATACATAGGACTGTAATCATTCATGCACATCCAGACGTTCCTCTCTGTCTGGTCACATAATTTACAGTAATCTACATCACAGCGAATATCATCTCTTGCTCAATTGCAAATTGTTCAATTTAGGAGACTTTTGCAGGATTTTTTTTTTTTTTTTTTTAAATTACAGATTTTGACAACTAGTTCAAAATTTTTGTATGTAATGACTCAAGCAATGAAATGAGGACTATTAGTTTTATATGGAATGACTATTCAGCATTCACAAGTATAGTTAATTTTGACTGACATGACATAAGCAAATGATAATGTTATAAAACAGCAGAGAGTTGTATGAAAGCAATTGATGCATGTCCAAAAGCATTTGCAATTTGTTGGAAGGAATGAGAAACTGCTACTATGATGTGCACAAATGACTAAATGTTGTGGAGGTTGAACTAACTGTTGTGCAAATGTAAATAGTGATGTGAGAAATGCACCAAAGCGACTGAGAAAAACTGTAACTTAATGTCCTGTCCAGAAAATTAAAAAAAAAAATGCATTAGAGATGTGCTAACTTTCTTGTATGTGAGGAGGAAAGAAGGAAGCTTTTGGAAAGATACTCACTCAAGAACCCATTTCTTCCCACATGCATACGGCAGGTAGTTCGAGTAACGGCACCAGACTGTGGGTCAACATTGCTGGGAATATGATCGTCTTCAAGCCTTTGACATGATTAACAAAAACATTCTTGGAAAATGTGTTCACTTACTACATTCACTTCTAATACCTGTCCAACAATCTTACCACTGTTGACGTGGTACACTCTAAAACATAAAGAGTCTTCCATGAAGAACCTTTAACATCCATGGAAGATTTGTGTGGTCTGAATGATTAATTCATGAATCATTCGCGATTTCAACTCATTGACCCAATGATCTGGACGCAGTGATTCTCGAGATTATAGGAAGGAAAGATAATCAGCAAATAACAATTTAAAGTTTGGTCTTTTTTCCCCCCACACAGCTAACAAATAATATTAATAGTAATTTATTACATTTATATAGTGTTTGTCTCGGCACTCAAAGTCTAATCAAAGCATAATCATAATCAATATATGAGGATGATTACAACCCTATACTCTTTTTTTGAAGGACATCCTGGGATTTTTTTAGGACCACAGACAGTCAGGACCTCGTTTAGCGTCTCATCCGAAGGACGGTAATGACTTCTGAAGACTCTGAATATGGTCTTATGATCCCTTTTATGATCACATGATATTTTTATGGTGCGTTTGCAACTCTTCTGAAGCTTGAATGTTGTAGTTCATTGTTATTCCATTGAAAACAGCGATTGGGACGTTCATTACATTTCTTCTTTTGAGTTTAACAGAAGATAGAAAGTCATATAGGTTTGGATCGTCTTGAAGGCACACTCTCAGAAAAAAAGGTACAAAAGCTGTCACTGGGACAGTACCCTTCAAAAGGGTCCTAATATGTACCATTTAGGTACTAATATGTACACGTTTGGTACCAATATGTATCTTTGAGGAACTTAAATGCACTCTTTAGGTACAAAGGTGTACCTTTTGAAAAGGTACCGCCACAGTGACAGCTTTTGTACCTTTTTTTCTGAGAGTGCAGTGTTGTTATTGTTGACTAAAACAACAAAACTAAAGCTGAAATATGATTGTTCGATGAAAACTTTAGATAAAACATTTAAAATGTTACATTGACTAAAACAACAACAAATCATTTTATATTATATCCCTTTATACATTGCAATTAGATTCATGCTTAAAGCAATATTATCAAAAATAAATTAGTTTTGCACTATTTCAGTTATCATCTCTAAAGCAAGCATGCATGGTTGTTTTGGATTTTTAATCGAAACCTTCCCTTAGTTATGTTTTAAGAGAACCGTTCCTTTAATAGTCGTGGATTGAAGCAGTTGAACTGATTGAACTCTGAAGCTGCCGTGATGGTCCAGTTCTCAGTGTGTAAATATAAGCTATGACTGCCCATCGGTGACTCTAGATGTCTTTGAATAGTCCTGCTTGGAATTAGCAGTAAGCTATTTTGACTGATGGGTTTCCGCCCTGTCCTTGTAGTTACACAGATGTTCAAATTCCAGGTTCTCCACAGTGTAGAGCTCCACGGTTATGGATTTAACAGGCTGACACTTGGTCTAAATACCCCGCTAACAAATGCTAATCTTGTTTGAGAAGCTATGTGAAACTGGGCTGGGTACCAAGAGATAGAGTGACTGTCTTTCACTTGATGACACCTCAGCTTTCATTGCAACCGCAAGCTTCTCAGGATAGTCGCACGCAACACATGCTAGATATTAATAGACACGCAGGTGACAGGTACACATCACTGCCAGTGGCGGCTTCATGAACGGCAAGAGGTGTTATAGCAGAAACGACAAACTGACACCGGCATGCTGACACTTTCCAGTGTTTGTACGCAGTAATGAACTATGTTTATATTCTGTTTGCTACTTCCAAATAAAACGCATTTACATTTCTGTCACAGTAAGTTAACTCAAATGTACACACAGCTGTTAAGACAATAGGAAACTGAGTCGGAGACCTTTAGGAGGGCTGAGGAGCAGATGTTCTTCAATTGTTCCTTTGGTTTATTGCGTTCACAAACCTGAATAAGGGTCTGCTATCAGCCCACTAATGGGGTAATGCTTTCAACACGTCACATAAACTTTCATTACCAGGGCCTCTTGGTCCCGCCACGAGCCACTTCTTAGCTCAATTAAAAGCATTACTGCATTCAATGCTCAAAGAGTCCAAGCCTGTCGTGAAAGTTGAGGGGGTCTGGAACCATCGCTGCGATTTGATTAGGAAGGAGATGGCCGGGAAACGTGATACGCCATCTCGTATCCATCGCAAGACAAAAAAGGACCTGCTCTGCCACGAAACAGCCGGTTCAGAGTCATAAATTACAATTATTTTTTGCCAGAAAGGTTTGAGCAAGCCACTTAGCATCTATCAGTCTGTCCATATGGTGAGATTAGCTAGCCAATGCTTTTCAAGAGCAGCTTCTGGAGAAATTGCATTATGGCAGGAGAGAAAGGGTCGTGGCTCGATAAACATCACGAAACCTCAGATTCCACCACTGTCCATCTTTCCACTGTGGCAGACCTTGCTTATTTGCTTTGGATCTTAACCGGGTCGCTAAACTTCTTTCTCTTATGTCTTTCTTACACTCAAAAAAATGATTTTAGCTCTTTGTTCAATTTCATTAATTAAAATGAGCATATACAACACAACCCTTCATAAAAATGATTCCAGCTTAATTTCATTAAATGTAATCAATGTAATTTTTAAAAAATTTGGTTTACCAAATTTTTTTTAATTGAGTCAACATGAATATTTTTCGTTCGTCTTAACCGGATGTCACTCAAAAAAAGAATTTTGGCCTCTTGTTAAAATAATTAATTACAATAAGCAAAAGTAACACGATTGTTTAATATTGTCACAACTTAATTTAATTGTGTTCAATCAACCTAATTCATTTGAGTGAAAACTACATGAATCATTGTTGTTGACATCTAACTGGGCAGTGGATCTGTAGTTCCCAGCATGCTTTGCAAGGGACTGCATTAAGAGGGTCAATTTAGGGAAAAAGTGTTATTTTATGTGTTTTTCAGTAAATGGAAAGATGTTGTTAGTTAATGTTAGTGTTTAATGTTCAGTTATGTTATAAACTTAGAGGACTTTCTGTAATGTTTTTGAATTTTGTGGTTACCATTATGCAGAAGAGTGGCGACTGTGTTTAGGCTGTGGGCTCAGTATTATGCTATATGTGCATTAAACCTCATGTTCAGGCTGTGGGCACTCAGTATACACTGTGTAAACCTCACTCACAGACCTGCACAAGTAATAATTCAATTTAATATTCAGTAGTGTCTATCATTAGAAGTGACCATAGAGTCTAATTAACTAAAATTATAATGTTGGTTATTTAAGGCAGGACAAAAACTAAATGTAGTTAACCTGACATAACTTTATCTAGCAGGAATGACTAAATTAATTTAAATTCATACAACAAGATTACAACAAATTATATCAAACTATTTAGATTTTGTTGGAAAAATGTAATTCAATTTCGTGGAAAACCTTTCCTTAATTTAATTAAGTTCGTTCAACAGATTATTTTTTTGAGTGTATCTTCCCGAAGTGTGACATTCCTTCTTTTGTTTGAGAAGTTCCTCATCCAAACACACTTTATTGGACTACCGGCACACAGAGTGTGGTCTTTGTCAAAAGATGGGGTCACAGCTGGCTTCTTTCACGTACGTAAGAGTGAGTTATTCATTTACAGAGTTATCTGCTAGGACTTTCAGCGGTCAGCATTTTCTGGGGATAAAGCAATCAGATATCATGTCATTGAAAATTGTCCATTCGCCATTTGCAGATAATCTACCCCTCTGCCAAAACTCTCAAATCCGTTTCAAATTTAATCGAGAATTAAGTATTAATTTCCAATTCAATTTGAACAAGGTTTTACACAGGATGCAGAATTGTGCAACAAGTCAAATGTTGAATGTTAGCTTGACAAAAAATGGTTTAAAAGTTTTGAAGGTTTATACGCAGACAGACAGATAGACAGATAGATAGATAGATAGATAGATAGATAGATAGATAGATAGATAGATAGATAGATAGATAGATAGATAGATAGATAGATAGATAGATAGATAGATAGATAGATAGATAGATAGATAGATAGATAGATAGATAGATAGATAGATAGATAGATAGATAGATAGATAGATAGATAGATAGATAGATAGATAGATAGTGTTGTAGTCGTAGTTTAATGTTGGGGTGCCAATCGAGGAAATGACTTCTCAAAGTTTTCAGATGCCAGAAAGATTAGACTTTATTTCACAAGCAAAGTCTGAACGCCTTCTGCAGAAAGACGCTCCCAAGCAGTGTTCTGCTCTCACGTATATACCTTTTCCTTGCTCCAAAGATGGTAATACATGATGGTAGTACATTCTATAGGTATTTTGAGAAATAGTTTTGTACCATGTGACATTACTGAAATAGAATTCTCTGCTGCAACAGCACAACTCTCAGGCTTCCAAAGTCAATTCAAAGTCAAAAGACACACAGAAAGGAGATAATAGTGTACAAAAATACAGTTAAAGTACTTATTTTCTAAATAATAAAATCTTCAACAATAGATAGATAGATAGATAGATGTAATCACTGTTTACTTTGCTTACATTATGGAATATCATACAAGTTATTTTGGCAAAAATGATTTGTAACCAAATTCAAGGTTATTTTGACTAGAAGTGTGTTACTCATAGCCAGACTATATCGGATCTATAGTTAACCTAGATGGTGAAATGACGGCTATTGCTTGCTGGGTACCTATTTCATTTGTGTTCACATTAAATTTTTTTGCTTTTATTACTATGAACTGTCATTGTATGGAAAAAAAGATTCTTCAGTAATGAGAATCTTAATTTCCAGGTGAACTATTTCTTTAACATTCCTGCAGTGTTAATAAGTGTCAGATGATGTCTGAACCGCTCAATAGTAAAAAAGAGAGATCTGCTTAATGCACCTGAACTGAATATGATTCACTTGGTTACTTAAGAATAACTCTTCAGAATGCAAGGTAACAGATTCAGTGTTACCTTGGAAACAAATGATTCTGATTTAAGAATAGCTTTCTCTTTGGTATTATATCACTTTCTGTCAGTCAAGACAATGATATTTTTGTCTAGATGTGTAGCTATTCCCAACAGAATAATTCATTTCTAGTTTGCATCACAGCACAATCCTAAAAGGAAATACGTTATATTTTTATATGGATATTTGGAAATGACATACTCAGATACAGGCATCCGTGTCGGGATTTTGTGCATGAAACTCGTTGCTTTGGGAGATGCCAATCATTCATGAGATTTCTTGGCTTCCTTCCTTTGATCTAATGATGAATAAAAAATGGTAGAAGGACTCAAGTCCCACTTGAGCTCTCTAAACATGCTCCAGGTTTTGTAATTTGCAATTAGCCAAAGTGTCCAAGTCTTAATTTGATTCCAGCCAAACTCAATTGGCAACTCATCTTCTTCCAGACTTTCTTCATCTAAAATTACCCTTTCAAGATAGCAGGGTACCAAATGAGCCACGAAAACAAATCCTTTTACAGCATGGCGGAGAATATGTCTCTATGAAATAAGACTCTCGTATGTGTCTCAGAGAGTTGGAGCACAAAGAAATGAAGAAATATAAAGGAGCGGTGGCAAAATGAGAATGGAATCCTCTGGTGCATCTCAGTTATGAGTTTGTGGAAAGAAACAGGCCTGTTTGTCTTGTGGTTGGCTCACGTCCAGTGTCTCGTCCACACACAAAAACATACACAAGACAAAATTGTCTCTAATGTGACCAGAAACCAGAGGAAAAAGTGTTTTGGTTTGTTTTTACTGGAATATCAGAAGACAACAGGTTCTTTTCCTGTCTGCGGTTCTGCTTTAGAGAACCACTCATAAGCAAGTGTAACATAATGTGACCAGAAACCAGACCTCAGACCTACAGTAGGTTACACTCCCTTATGAGTGTTTCTCCAGAGCAGAACCACAGACACACAGAGTCCATTGTCAACTTCTCCTACAAGAAAATCAACCCACACTCACAACACACTTTCCACTTCTTCTTATTATGACATTAAAACAACAAAAAGCTTGAATGCATGTGCGGTTAAAGATAAGTTCCTGGAGTTAGGACTTATCAGTAGTACTTTTCATACTCTGGCTGTCATGAATTAAAAGGCAAGTGGTCATACATCTAAGCAAGTCAGCTGGTCTCACTAATCAGCTTTAAATATTCATATAGCCAGCCAAAGGTTATTTCCATGTTAAAACTATGCCAGCTAAAATGAAAAAACCTCATGATATTGAAATATAAAGATGCAAATACTGGTCTAAAGAACATATACAAATATGAGACTATATTACACTGTATTGTACATTATATTTTCTCATACTTATTCATGAGACTGCATAGTCTCGCTTTGCCAGCTCTTCAGATTGATCTCCATCGCATTCGTTTTGTTCCATGACATTTTTAGGGACGTGAAAATGTAACGTTGATGTCCCTACAATAACTTTTGGACGTATGTTCAAGTGTATATGTCGCAAACTTTACATACTTCACATACTTTTGACAATCCAGCGATTAGCTGATCATTGTTCATTGCGATTGTTGATCATTGCTCATTGTCACAGTTGTAAAAACGACAGCTTTCCGGCATCTTTGTTTCCAGGCGGACCGGTAAAGAACGCGACACACACGTCTCCCGGACATCCCAGAGAACTCAAACAATCAGATGACGACTTCGAAAGGAGTTTTCAATTTTGCGTGCCTCTGTACGCCTGAGCCTTTGTATGCCTCGCTTAATTATTCACGAAGCACACAATGATCTCCTATGACAAGCGCTGTGCAGTCGCATAGAGATGCATTTATGGATCAAAAATGATTGTTTGTTTTTGCTTTGTGAGAGTATCTGCACTATTCATCCACACTTTGATTCAACTCGATTCATCCACACTGTGAGTGTAACCGGTATTTACGGCCCATTAACCAATCAAACTCCACAAAATAACCCTCAAAAGTTATTAAAGATGCAACAGTGCGTTCACATATATTTGCTATATATGTGCTATTGCTATTATAGCTGTCACAGGATATGTATGAATTTGTGTAATTTACAGTGAGCTTATACACAAAACCATGTATAATGTGGGTTCGTTTTGTTGCGTGAAATGGTGAATTGCAGCGTGAATTTATGAGAAGCATTTATGTTTTTATCTCAGTGACAGCTAAATACAACTGTCTGAATGGAAGCTGTTGTTGTGTTGTCACTCTCTCCACTCCAGAGCTCAACCACACCCACTTCTCTAGCGTTTTTCAGAGCTGTAGTGGGAACTAACTGGTGCTGAAACATGACCCTTTCACAACTGCATAGCAACATGCAAACCACTCAGAACATCTTTGTAACCATAGAGCAATCACATTAAAAAGAAACAAGGTTTGCATCACCAAGCATTGCATGACCAACATTCTTCGGAAAATATAAGAACCTAGACCCCGCACAGCCATGCATAAACACACATACTTCCATTAAGCATCCGTCCATTTCATTAAACATTTTATTTCAGCATGGCCACCTGACAGGAGTGTGGCCAAATGAGTCTGCTCTGAGCACTGGGAATTCACAACAAGACCAATTATAAACTTGGCATTCATGTGGTCAGCCTGATGCATAGGTGAGACGCTCCAAGACTTCCTCGCATAACAGCCTCGCACGGTCTCTACATCCGTGAGTTTCACCTTAAAGGGTTAGTTCACCTAAAAATGAAGATTCTGTCAGTAATTACTCTCCCTCATGTTGTTCAACCCCGTAAGACTTTCGTTCATCTTTGGAACACAAATTAAGATATTTTTGATTAAATCTGAGAGCTGGATCACTCCTCCATAGGCTTCTAGGTTAATGTATTCTGCCGGCCCAGAAAAGTTAGTAAAGACATCGTTAAAATAGTCCAGGTGACTACAGCGGCTCAACGTTAAGTTTATCAAGCGACGAGAATACTTTTTGTGCGCAAAAAAAAAACTAAAATAACAACTTTATTCAACTCTTCATGTTCTTCTGTGTGTTTCTCTGAGTGAGTTCACGTAGTGTAACAGCGCAGCACTTCTGGGTTGTACGTCAGAACGGAGGCTCACTATTGGCCAGCATCACACACATGACCAGCGTCGGCCAATAGTGAGCCTCCGTTCTGACGTACAACCCAGAAGTGCTGCGCTGTTACACTACGTGAACTCACTCAGAGAAACACACAGAAGAACATGAAGAGTTGAATAAAGTTGTTATTTTAGTTTTTTTTGCACACAAAAAGTATTCTCGTCGCTTGATAAACTTAACGTTGAGCCGCTGTAGTCACCTGGACTATTTTAACGATGTCTTTACTAACTTTTCTGGGATGGCAGATATCGATTACCTAGAAGCCTATATGGAGGAGTGAGACAGCTCTCAAATTTCATTAAAAATATCTTGTGTTCCGAAGATGAACGAAAGTCTTACGGGGTTGAACAACACGAGGATGAGTAATTACTGACAGAATTTTTGGGTGAACTAACCCTTTAAGACAACTGAAAACAACCTCAGATTCCAGCCACATGATGAGTTTAGTCCAGTCTTGTTGATGGCTAGATGACCAGATGCTGTTTAATTCTTATGTGTCATTGAGATAATACATTGACTTCTCACCTTGAGGGATGTTTAGATGAAACAGGCAAAATCACATCAAACAGATCACCATAGCAACAAATGCAGAGAGCTGTAACATATTCACCTCTAGCATGCATCCCTGAAATAATGTAATTCAAAATACAGGTGTACGTGTTTGTTTCCACTGATGTACATTGTGAAACACGCATATACACAACAAACATAAACACACATGACATCAGCTGATGTTCCACATGCACGAATGTACTCATGCTATTTCTGCAAGCATATTTTTACATATAGTGTGCGCATTTTCTGTGACATGAAACACATGGATGTCCTCCATGTATTCCTGTGATCAAAAGCTGAATTTTCAGCATCATTACTCCAGTCTTCAGTGTCACATGATCCTCCAGAAATCATTCTAATATGATGATTTGATGATCAAGAAACAATTCTGATTATTATCAAAGATGAACACAGTTGTGCAGCTTCATATATATGTATAGAATTTTAGATTCTTTGATCAATACAAAGTTCTAACATCATTTATCTGAAATAGGTTCTTTTGTAATAATAATGTAGGGTCACTTTTGATGAATTTAATGTGCCCTTGCTGAAAAAAAAGATTAAATAAAATACAAATCTGACATAATGAGATCATATGAACACAGTGTAGCATGCAATTGTTTATAATATTGCATAATGCATTGCTGACAGTATTCTTAAGAAATAGTAGGGATCTGAAGTTGCGATCTGAAATCGCATACTGTACTTCCCTGCTATATAGTCGATATAGGGGGAAAAAACGCATAACTGGTATAAACATGAAGGATCAATATGCATCACATGACTGAACTTATGTCATCGCTTTCAAATACCTCCGTTTTCTCAGTCCACACTGTAAAAATAAAAGGTGCCTGGAGGAACCTTTTGGGGTTCTTCACTTCGCCACACCGGCGGAACCGTCTGTAGATCCTCTAGGCACCCTTTAAAAAGGGGCGGTTCTCTGAGGAACCACACAGGTTTCCTGAGGAACTCTTATATAACGCACTGTGTGGAACCACTGTGGGTGCCTCCAGGAACCAAATTTCATTTTTTTTAATATTTAATTTCATGGTGTTACTATGGTTACCTTTGACTTCTATTATAATAAACAAATTGAACCAAATACAAAATAAGAATTGTTTATTACATATTTGATATTCATTTTTATACATACACTTCCATGCACATGGGAAAAAAAGATAACTATAGATTAATATCAATGAATACACAAAAAAATAGTATAATACATAAGCAACATGAATAATCAACCATGTATATACAATAGATAAACAAGAAAAGACATATCAACAAAATGCATGGAAACACATATGTTCCACGAAATAAATCAATGTAAAAAAATTACATTTTGACTAATTAAAAATGTCCATCTTTACTTAACTTTAAAAAGATTTGTGTTTCAGTCCGATGGTCCAAGTCCAAAACTCTATCAGATGCCAAAAACAAACAACAAACAGTGCTAATATGCAAGTGCTCATTGTGCTGTAATATTCCTGAAAATTATGATCCTAACCTTTATCTCTATACCGAAATCTCTGATGGTTAGTTATTCAGCTATTTTGAATCATAAAATGTGAAGTCTGGGATGCCATTAGACTGGAGACTGTAATGTTCACTATAGCTTTTGAAAAGCTTAAATGTGTGACTTGAATCAACAGTGTTCATAAATGGTTGTTGAGTATTCTCATGAAACAAGATAGAGGAAGTAGAGGCTTCGACCCGGAAACAGTATTAAGGTGCAGTAAAATTATCTGTTGTTCTGTGAATGTTCACTGGTGAATTCCAGTCATTTCAATAAGAATCCACACGATCAGCAATTTCGTTTGTGGTCAAAAATGTCACTATGGGACCAAGTTGGTGTGAGGTAGCCTACTTAAAGAGTTAGAAAAGTGAAAAGGTACAGCAGATTCGTTTTCCGTCTGGTTTCCCTCTTTTCTGGTGGATGGTCCAGGCACTTCAGTGATTTTCAGGTCTACAGGAGGATTTTTATTCTTGTTCAAACTTGTATTTCAGCTTACCGAGATCCCTGCAAAGTACAAAATTTACTGTTAGTAATGTTATTAAAGTGATAGTTGTGAAATTTAAATAATTTCCTCAGCTTTGTGATGTTCCAAACCTGTTTGACTTTCTGTCTGTGGAACCCAAAAGCAGATCTCAGGCATAATGCAACCCCAGTCACCATTCAGTTTCACTGCATGAAACACAAGCAGAAAAAATTGTGTAAATCATTCATGAAACCATTCTTATGTAGCCTACACTTGTCAATTCAATGCAACAATTTATGTAAAAATGGTTAAGCTCCAAAAATGTCCCAGAAAAGATCCTAAAAATAATCAATGAGTTCACAACTCATGTGTTATGGGTTGTGTTGTAAGTCTTCTGGAGCCATATAATATCCTAGCTTTTTCCTTTTTTTTTTTTTTTTGTCGAAAAATACTAAACTTGAAGTTATAATTCAGAGTTAAAATGTCTTATATTCAAATGCAAATGATAAAGATATAAGACAAAATGCATAGCATTATTTGTGAACCAAACCTGTGATATTATTTTTCTGAGTAACATGATTGAGATTTGAGAGCATGAGGGAAGATTTTCAGAGAATAACTGATTAAAAAACACAAGTACACAGTCAAACAATACAATTTCACACAGAGAAAGTTCATAGTAATAAAGCGCTTGCATGTGGTGCAGGTAACTTACTGTAATTCAATGTTGCCACTGATATGTTCAGATCATTTTAGAAATGTAATGGTTGTTCTGGGGAAACAAAAGAACAAAGCTGATTATTCACAACATAATATTTATTGACCAGTAAATGGCTTTAAAATGGTATTTGAGAGAATGAGGGCACCTGTAGCAGTAAATTTAGGCTATAAAAACAGACCAAACTATATTAACCTGCTTTTGTTATTCATAACAAACGCCAATGACGAAATAAATTAGTTAGGCTATATCAGCAATTTGAAGACACAGTTGTACAGAATATGTTGAATTGAATGACTAAATCAATAATTTCCATTTGTTCATTAGATCAACGTAGTTAGCATCGCGGCTAAAACCTTCATACCAGATACTGTGCAATAAACAAATGGTAAACACTGTAAAAACGTAGTAATGTATAATACATTTAGTTTATATATGTGTGTGTTTGAATATATAGTAAGTAGACTCTGTATTTATATTTATTTGGCGAGTTTACAAACCTTGTAACGGAGAGCCGAACAAATGGCGGAAGCTTTGATGAGAGGAGCCGTTACTTCAAACCCGATGACGTCGATCAGCTGAGCTTTGTTGCGCGCGAGCAGCGCGAGGATCACTGAAGCGACGACAGCGGAGGAATAGCAGCAGTTTCGTGACAGAATAAAACTTCTCTCCTCCTGGTTCTTCTTCATATTATTAATATTATTATTATTTAGTGTTGTTGTTTAAGGTTTAAATTACTTAATAAAATAGGCCTATACTAAATAAATGTAAGCTACCCAAGTGAAAAAGACGTAGGCTACTGTTAAATATATTAAAATGCATTAAAGTATATTTGTATTGTAGGTCTACTAAAAACACTCAAGTACATTTTTAATGCATTTAATAGTACGTCTTTTTCACCTGGGTATGTATACTGAATCAAACTTAAGTAGCCTATAATAATAATAATAATAATAGGATAATAATAATCTTATTCTGGCCTCACTGAACCATTGGGTTCCTCCAGATGCTGGCTTTAACATAAGAGATCTTCCAGGAACCACTTAAATGTTAAAAGATATTCCAGTAACCCTTTTATCACATTCAAGTTCCTCTATTTTCCCCCAAAGCACTTCGAGGTCTCATGGTAATGAAAAGGTGACTCCAGAACCTCTGAACTAAATACAAAGTGCTTAAAGGATCCCATAAGTTCCAGCAAGAACCTCAAATATTGTCAATGCTCCTCCAGTAACCCTACTATAGGAAAAAGAGCTTTGAGGCACCTAAATTACATTTTGAAGTTCCTTGAGTATCCGACAGGATATTTGAGGCTCCTTTAGTTTTTACAGTGCATATACAACGCGAAAACGGCATTTTAAATTTATCCACTTTGGAGAGCGTTTTCAAAAAGCTTTGTTTTCGTGGCTAAAGTGTGGACAAGGCCTAAAAGTACCCTGATGACCTACTGAGACCTACTGGTGAGATTCTGAAGTGTACATACGATGGGACACTTTACTATCCCATGAGGCCACGGGAGAGGATTATGAATGACGGTAACGAGACGAAACTGACAGGTCATGTGATGAGCGCAACATGGCGAATGTAACACTTCCAGATTATATTCATACTATACAGAATGTACTTTTTCAGCGGTTGCAAAGTAATTACTTATTCAAAGTACCTACTCAAGAGAGTATGCGATTTTGGACGCAGCCTATGTCAAGCATAGCCATGAAGCGTCGCGTATAGCCTTGCTTGGGTCCAGGAGTTGGCATGTACACAGTACAGCTCAAAGATCACATCCAGCCAAACAGAATCCATTGATTGCTCTGATTAATTAGATGACAGCTGTCAGGACTCAGACTCGCCTCTCAACCTGTGAAAATAAAACAGAACAGCTCCTGTAGAGAAAGAAGATTGAACATGTGCATGTTTGTCCAGGAGAGACTGAAATGAAGACAAAAAAAATCAATACATGCATGCAAAAAAAAGCATGCTCCCTTTAATTTCTGTATTCAAAAGAACAGCAGCGCACCCAATTACTGATATCTCTGCTTTCCTCGCCTCCGGCCTGCTGTTTCACTGTGCTGTGACCCGAAGGCAGCTCACAAACTGATGAATGAGCCTGAAGCCTGAATCAATTGATACAACACCGGCAAAGCAGCTTGTTTGGATGGTTATCGTAACACAGTACAGGGTTGTTTTTATGAGATATTGCATCTGTGGGTCAATGAAACCCGGCGGTGCTTAGTTTGACTGGATTAATCTCTGCTTTGAAAAACTGATCATTGGGAGATGATGATGTATATCAAAGTTAAGCTATGTGGCTCATACGGAAGCTCACAATCCTGATATGCTCAACAAAAGAGATTTTTTTGTAGATGGTACAAAGATATCCAGAAAAATGAAGACAGTTCTGGCCCGTTGTGATATATTATCCCATATAATGTACTGTACCTGGAATACTTATGAACAACTGTGGCCTTAGATTGCTTGCACCAGGGCTTCACTTCCCAGCTCAAACAAACAAGCAAATAACATAAAATCTTTGTTTGATTTTCAGGTTGACTTAAACGGTTGCAAATTTAAGTAGTGCATGTTAGTTGGAAATATTTGCCACTTTAAAACTCAGTAAACCTCAAAAAACCTCACAGTTGTATACTTGTGGTTTCTGGGTGTTAATTGTGGACAGGTGCTTTCAGTCGAACCGCACGAACAGCCTGGTTCCAGCCCGCTTTCGTTGAACTGTAGTGACACTGTTCTTTCCAAAATCTGGATTAATGTTGTCCGTAATTAATTATGACTTTATTTGTTGAAACACAACAACAAAGTCACTCTTGCTTTGTTTCTCTGATTATATAGTGTGTAATTGCTGGATGCGTGAAGGTCTGCAGTCATTGGTTTTCATTATTTAAAAATGACAGTGGTGACACAATATTATTAAAATATGGGCTGTGCACAGCAAGGACGTTCGAGTTATTATTCTTGCATTGAATTGTATTCTTACAAAAGTTCAGCTATTAAAATGCAACATGCATTGTGCCATTGCTCTCCTGTATAAACTTCAAGAAGTGCAGTTCATTGCCATGACCCTGTTTACCAGTGGAAATGAGAAAGTGTGCTTTCAACTTCTCTTCTTCAAGTGTAAAATGAGCATGATGTAAACAATATCACATGCATTTTATTGCATTCAATACAAATTATTCAGCTCCAACAAACATGAATGATTTTCTTCTCTGTGAGGTCTGAACTTCTGAGTCGAAATTATGTTAATTTCTACTTTTCTACTTTTATTCTGAATCCATTATCTCTCTCATAAACTAAAAAAGTGGAGACTATTAGGATTTTAGCATGTTGCTATGCTAATAACACAATCTGATAAGCACAAATAAACATAATACTTTATGGTATTTAATGAAATATGGGTATATTTATAAGCCATATTACTCTAAGCACTAGGAAAGTACAAGTATCGGATCGGAACTGTGTATTGGCAGATACTTGACATACAATGACTCGGATTGGATCAGGGGCACAAAAAACTTGATCATCCCTACTATAAAGTTTATTAACTGTTCAAAATGAGAACAAGGACATCCAAACCACAACTACAGTTTGTGTGTTATAGTTATCACTCTTGGTGTGAATGGGTTTTAATGTGATTGCTATGAACGTTGTTTTGAACATCAGAACATTTCAAAGGTATCTCACCAAGTGTTTGGTCCACTTTGTGCTTTCATAAGCATACAATGATATTCTGTAAAGACGAAATACCATGAATGTACACTCAAAAATAAACAATCCTCCCTTGCTCGTCTCTCTCTCTCCGGTCATTGTTGTATTCATAGTCAGAAGGTTGATTCCAAACACACACCCTTAACCACCCGTCCTCGGCTCCGTGTCTAACGATGCCAACTTCAACACACTTGATGCCTTGCTGTGTAGAACAAGCTCAATACGACGACTTCCCCGCTGCTAAATTGCATGCAGGGATGCTCTCCTGACATGACAGCTATCCCCCACAGTCTATTAAACATATCCTTAAAATCAGAGACTCTTTTCTTCCACTGCGTCTCACCATTCTAGAGAACAAAGGGACTCAGTGCTTGTCCTTCCACCGGAACATGAAAAGAAGAGCAGGCGATTATCCCTCTTACTCCATTCATGTTTTGCATTATATTGGCGCATTAGAATGCACCTCAAAAGGCACTTTATCTGTGTAATAAGGCACGGTGAATGAAAGATTGCCCCCTCTCCTCCTCTCATTTCATTATTCATGAAAGGTTTTCTTCAGTTTCTTCCTGGTCACTCGCTATTTCTTTCATCCAACCCCTGGATAACGCAGAAAAAAGACGTTTGTTGGCAGGAAAATGGCCTCCCGTTTCTGATAGTTATCAGGATTAGCGTATTCATTAAGCTCTATGGGAGCAAAGGTTGTTCCTGTTTGGGGAGGATGACCCTTGGTTAGTCATTCACTGGAAAAGCGCTTATCCTTTTTTAATGTCACTTATCATTAAAGATGGAATCACACAATGGGATATCCATACCAGCGATGAGAGTCAAAGAGGAATGGCAGACAACAAAGAGGACGGAGAGCCTGTCTGCGCCTCTAATGCTAATTCAACCGCGCCAAGAAAACAAGGCTGGAAAGAAGAAGAAAAAAAAAAGAAAATTACAGAGGAAGAAATACGTATCAACGCCAAGATTTATCTCGCACTGGCCTAATCTCGTCCTCAAGCGCTGCTCCTAATCACTTTCAATGTGCCTCAAGATGTATATTTCTCTTCCCTACCATACAAATTATTTGTGTAAAGCTGTGAAGGGCATAGCATCAACTATACTGACACAAACATTGAAGCAAGCACGCTTTGCATTCCCTCTTTAATCGAAGTTGGAAATCTATGCAGAGAAATTATGATAAGTAGTTCCCATTGGATCAATAAATTGCAATAGGAGCCAATCAGGAATGAGGAGAAGAAAGAAGACCACCAGTTATGTCAAATCTGATGTATTGAATGAACGACGATTACCTCAATCACTTCCTTTTTACATAAAACCCCATTTGCAGATAAATGTGCTTCACGGCTATTTGTTTGTAATCTGACTTCTGGTCATTTGCTCATTACTGGCGTGCTTTACTATTACTGAGCCTTATACTTAAAGGCACAGTTTACCCAAAAATGAAAATTCTGTCATTATTTACTATAAATTCACAGTTCTAAAAAAAAGAAAAGAAAAAGCTTTCAATTTTGAGATATGAAACTGCAATTGCATTATATAAATCATCTGGTGGATGTTAAAATTTACTATATATTTGTATGAAGTATATAAACATCTATAAAAGTGTATTATATAAGTCAATATGATAAATAAATGTTAAAACAATCCCATTGACTTACACTGAAAGAGGAATCTGTGTCAAATATAGTTATTAGAATGTCATAAAGACTAACAACTAGTACATCTAATCAACCGCAAAGCAATGCACTGAACACTGCTGGACACACACATCATATATACTCCTGGAATCATTCAAATCTACCCCATGTTCTTGCAGATGTGACTCATAACAATCCCTTTTCATCAATAGCCTGAAGAAAAAAAAAAAAACTGAGATAATGTTGTAACCATTCAAATCTCTCCTGAAAAACACAGGGCTTCTTGTTTGAGAGGTCCAGTGTCTCTTTAAGGATGTGAGTATCTGAGGGTTTTGGCCTTGGATGACCGGTTCTTACACACACTGTGCTGCATCAGCTTGGCACCGGATCGTCTCTGACGCCTCATCCGACGGGAAAGCAGTCAAGGTGAACCACGCCACACGAGCTCCCAATTAACCCTCTCCGCTCGCAGGGCCCCTCTCAGCCATTTATCACACCGTTTCAATTAAAGCGGCTTAATAAAATGATTAAATAATCATTTTCATCAGCTGGGGCTTAATGGAACTATATATTCTTGTTAGACAGGACACGGTTTGTGTCGTAGAAGCGAACGCATGGCGAGAGTGTCATGCGGTGAGATGATTGGGTTGTTTGGTTGTGGCAAAATGCAAATGAGGGGATATTATCGCGAGGTGAAAGACGAGGAAAAATACAGGGAATGGAAATGACTTTGTCTACGGTCCGGCTGGCATCTCCAAAGCCACGGCGCGCGAGACCCGTTTAACGTCACTCACGTGTGCAGACAGGATGAAAGTGAGGCAGGAGGACTCACCCACGCTTGAGCAAACACCGCACCGTGAAAGGAGAGACGTGCAACGGTTTGTTTGTCTGGGATGGCGCTGGTTAGGCGGTCGATTACGTGACGGATTGGGTACGTTTGATAAGTGGGTTAAAGACCTCCTCATTGTGTTGGATAAGCTTTGTATGGTGACCCTGGTGGGTCCTTCATCACGCCTTGACCCCTGACCAATATCAACGGGTAATTGATATTAAAGAGCCGCTACTAATCGAAGGCTTTTACTGATCAACCCTTGAAATATTCGCCCCCACACAGCTATTCGCAAGCTGGGCCGCTCAATGAGGCCTGCCACGGGCAGCTGATAGCTCTAGGGGCTGGGGGCATTATTTTTACCCCATTATCCAAGTCAATGCCCCCTCCTCTGCAATTACTCCTGAACGCCCCCTTTCCATTTAGTTGCCAGCCAAATCACCAGTGTTGGGAGGTGGTGTAGTGACAAGCATCACAACACATCATGTTTGAGTCTCTGGCTTTTCAATTCCTCCCCAAATCCTCCAAATGCCATCGATGTAAAAAAGTGGTAACCTGTAATTGCTAGCTTAAAGTGCCGTTTTAACCCATTACAATGTATTTTCTTGGTATAAATGCATGTATTTAAGTTGACTCAGCAATAATAAATAATATTTTTTGACTTGAATAAAATCAGTTAACTTGGATATTAACATTTTTAGGTGACCATTTTTTCCCAGTGTATTTACCCAGCAGCATCTAAACGGATGCTATAAAAATACTGTATAAAAAAAACATTGTTGCTCATATGTTTCAGAAACTCATTTGCAACAGCCAGATAATGTTATTAAAATGTCATTCATTCATACTGTACCATTCAAAAGTTTGTGGTCAGTTTTGAAATGCATTTATTAATACCTTTATTCAGCGAGGACACATTAAATTGATTAAAATGTGACAGTAAAGACATTGTTATTATAATATAAAATTTTGCTCATCCTCAAAGGAACTATTTTCAAATGTGATGATGATAATAATAATAATAAAATGTTTCCTGAACACCAAATCAGCATATCAGAATGATTTCTGAAGGATCATTAAACATCCTACTGACTCCACACTTTTGAACAGCATATTTAATGATGTAGCCTATTAATGTGTCGCTTAATTTGTACTTTGTGTTTGGGCAGGTCTGTATCAAGACAGCTATTCAGTGAATTAAATTGACTGGAATTTTTCATCAAATCTAAACCCCTTGATTTTTGGATCTTTCACTGAACACCAGCTGCTCGGCAAATAAGCAATGAAATTCCGACGCTCACATCCAAAAATGTATTTCTTTCAGTTTGGAAAGCATGGAGATCCTGGTGTGTGCCGTTTCAGCCCAATCCCGGGATGCATGAGTGGTGAGATCTTCCCTGCAGTTCTTTGCATAGCATCCGTTCTCCACTCTTCCTCCATGTTTTTTTTTTTAGGGAAAAACATGGTGGGCTTCTCTAGGAGAGCAGGAGGGATCTGCTATTATTTGCACAGACAGACTGACAGTCGCTCCTGAGGGCCCGTTACGTGTTCTGGGTCAGGCCGGAGATTGGAGTGGAAGAGAGATTCAGGTGCTGTGGTGTCACTTGGGGTGGTCACACAATGAAAGTGCGCTGTCCTCCATCTGCAATGCCCAGGATGTTTTATTCACAATAGTGTGTGCATGTGTGTGGATTCCTCCCAACGGGTGGTTTGATAGCACCCATTTTGCTATTGTGTGTGGATATGGATGCAGCTATCTTTTGGAAAAGGACTGCGCTTTATAAATTGAATTTACACATCCTCAATATGGCCATTGTCATGACGGAGGCCTCAGTGCTTTAGTACGAATTACTCAATAACCTTTTTATCACACACTCCTAAGCAAGCGCTGGGAGGTGAATGACTGCGTTAAAGGTGCACCTTTTAAATGCTTTATCTCTTTACTGATAAAACATAAATGGGTAGGAATGCTGCAGATTTTGAAATTCTATTTTCTTTGTTCTCGTCCGCCTCCGGGCCCATGATTTATTCCACACCAACATGGAAATTGTCAGTTCCCGGTATTCAATTTTGCAATCAAACCGCAAACCACAGCTGACAATTAATTGCCAGTTGAACAACAAACGTGTTATAGCTTTTCAGTTTAAAGTTACATTTTTTCCCTTATGTTCCTGCCATTATGGTTGTGCAGGATCACAGATGGATCACAAATGTGCATGTGAGCTCTTCCTCTCCTGTCTGATTAACAGGGTATAAATACACTCACACATGAGCAATATGTTCTCCTGATACGTCAGGACTTGAGTCATTCTGAGAGGCCAGTGGTTATGATGACTCCTGCTTGCCTATTGTGCTTCTCTCATTGCATTTCCCATTTTCCTGTTAGGAATTTTCTCTCAATGCGTGCTATGAGATGGTATTTTGAGGATTCTGAGACAGATTTCCTTTGATAATATTTTGACTCCATCGTACTACATACAGTACTGTGCAAAAGTCTTAGGCATGTTAATACCGTTTTAAACGCAAAGGGTCGTTACACCATATATTGATTTGAATTAGTTAATAGAAATTAAATCATAAATAAATTCAATTTGTGATTTTATTTTTGAAAGCATTCTCACTTTACAGCATTTTAACACAAGTACCAGTACTTTTCACAGTACTGTAGCTTTGCAGGAAGGTTTCTTCAAGCGTCTCAGAGACGTTCCCGCAGTTCTTCTGGATTTAGTTTGTCTCAGTTTCTTCTGTTTCTTCATGTAATCACAGACGGACTCGATGATGGTGAGATCAGAACAACCTGGCTGTTGTCAGATTCCTTGTGCATACACAAATCTCACTGGATTATTACAATTAAAGGAGAACTCCGGTCAATTTTAACATTGAGTTAATTTTTTTGTAAATTTGGAGTGCTGTCAACAGGGCTTGACATTAACTTTTTTGCTCACTAGCCAATGTGGCTAGTGGTTTTCCAAAGTTACTAGCCACACAGCATTTTTACTAGCCACATTTTTGTTGTTGTGAAATAACCTGATAAAAGTTGACTATGGCGTGCTAAAATTTACTTGAACTAGATTTACAACCCTTTTAAATGTAAAACCACTGTACACACCCAAATCAAGACTACATAAATATATAACAATACAGGTCATTATCATTAGCTCTGATAAGGTTGTGTGTAAAGCTCCTTTTTTTTAAATAAAACCATGTATTATGTATTATATGTCGCCACATTGCTCCACCGGCATACGACATAACTCCAGCAGGGCAGCTAGCTGTCTCTTCGATTCTTTGTTGTCGGTCACTAGCGATCAATACTCATTAGGGCTGTCAAAATTGCTCAAAAATGACCGTCGAATATTCCCTCTAAAAAAAAAACACATAGCTTATATTTGAACTATTCGAACATCTGGTTGCACATTTTGTCATAGCGCATTACGTCAATAACAGGACACATTAATACAAAGAGACATAACGTACTGGTTACTTTCGTAACCTCGGTTCCCTTAGAGATAAGGGAACGAGTACTGCGTTGCAAACGCTTATGGGAAAACTCCTTTTCTCGAGAATATTGAAGCCTTTATTTTAAAACGCATTTGCTACAGCACAGGCGAGAGCATCAGACCCACGTGAGTGAGCTGATAGGCTGTGCTGTGGGCAACTGCACGAACCAATGGCGGATAGACAGAAGCGCGCGAGCCAATCAGGGCGCTTGGCGCTCTGTCACTGTCAAGCGCGCGAAACTACACGTGACCATAACATATAAATACAGATAGAATCCGCCATTTGACAGGTATAATCGACTGAAGCGACAAACCTGCCATAAGAAAAATAGCACGGCAAGGCAACGCAGTACTCGTTCCCTTATCTCTAAGGGAACCGAGGTTACGAAAGTAACCAGTACGTTCCCTTACGAGAACGTTCTCTCGTACTGCGTTGCAAACGCTTATGGGAACGTTTCCATTTAAAACGCCGTGCTATTAATCTTTTGGCCGCTCTGACTCACCAGAGTTCCGGGAAGTACAGAATAGCCAGGATAAAAAGAGACCGAACATCGGGCCCATCAATTATCCGTAATAAAGACTGGCCAGAGCCAGTCATTTAACCCACAAGGTGATAGCCGTGTGTTTAATATCAAACTAGTCTGGGTCCGCAGAGCCAGAGTCTAGACTGAAAAGACTGTAACTGCAAAGCAGGGACATCAACTTATAATCAACGAATCTGGCCAAAGCCAGTCACTTAGTCCACAAGGTGATAACCGTGTGTTAAACATCGAACTAGTCTGGGTCAGCAGAGCCAGAGTCTAGACTGAAAAGACTGTAACTGCAAAGCAGGGACATTAAAGTTATAATTCATCAGATCTGGCCAGAGCCAGTCACTTAGCCCACAAAGTGAAAACCGTGTGTTCAATATCAACTAGACTGGGTCACAGAGCTAGTGTCTAGACAGAAGAACTGTAGCTACAAGCGAGGGCATTAAAGCTATAATTCAACAATGTGGACGGAGCGGATATCCGGCCGCCGCACATATGCTATAGATGGGAATACCCAAGTGACCATGGTTCAAAACTAGTCTGGATCCACAGAGCCAGAGTCTAGACAGAAAGAACGCATGTCTGCAGAGCAGGGACATCCAGATTATAGAATCTCACAAATGTGGACGGAGCGGACCAGCCGGCCGCCGCACAAATGTCTTCAATGGGAATACCACTTGACCAAGCCCACGAAGAGGCAACACCTCTCGTGGAATGAGCTCTAACACCTATGGGACAAGAGAGGCCCAGTGAGGTGTAAGCCAGGGCAATGGCGTCAACTATCCATCTGGACAGTGTGGTTTTAGTGACCGGGAGGCCCTTGGATCGGCCCCCGAAACACACAAAGAGCTGTTCAGACTGTCTGAAAGAGGCCGAACGCTCCAGATAAATTCTCAAAGCTCTGACTGGGCAAAGCATGAGAGAATCGCTATCCTCCTCGGAGGAGGGGAGAGCTGACAGAGAAATAACCTGGGCTCTGAACGGAGTTGAGAGCACCTTAGGAACATATCCATGTCTTGGCCTAAGAATGACCTTGGAGTCATTAGGACCAAACTCCAGACAGGAAGCGCTGGTAGACAGCGCCTGTAAATCCCCTATTCTCTTTACTGACGCCAGTGCTAGAAGCAGGGCGGTTTTCAGAGAGAGAGACTTAGGATCAGCTGACTGAAGTGGTTCAAAGGGAGGTCCCTTAAGAGCCCGCAGGACCAAGGAGAGGTCCCAGGCCGGAACAGACGGTGGCCGAGGCGGGTTAAGCCTCCTGGTGCCCCTGAGGAAGCGAACTATAAGGTCGCTTTTTCCTAAGGAGGCCCCGGCTTCCAATACGTGAAAAGCAGCAATGGCTGCCACGTACACTTTGAGAGTGGAGGGGGAGCGACCCGCGTCCAACATCTCCTGTAGAAAAGACAGTACTCTTGGTACTTCACAAGTGTATGGGTCGAGGTCTCGAGCTAAACACCAGCTGGAAAACACTGACCATTTACTGAGATAGAGGCGTCTGGTAGACGGAGCTCTAGCTTCCTTTATAGTATTCAGGACGCCCTCTGGGAGGTTCTGGGGTACCCGTTGAGTGGCCATACATGTAGGGCCCATAAGTCGGGACGGGGATGCCAGATTGTCCTGTTGGCCTGAGTCAGGAGGTCGCACCTCACTGGGATTGGCCACGGGTCTGCTACAGACAGCTGCATCAACTCTGGGAACCAAACCTGGGTCCGCCAGAGAGGAGCTACTAATAGCACTGCGCTTTTCGTGTTCCTGATCCGTTCGATGACCTGAGGGAGCATCGAGACCGGGGGGAACGCATAGAGAGGAAGGTTGGGCCAGTCGTGGGCCAACGCATCCCTGCTCTTTGAGAAAAAGATTGGGCATTGACAGTTGTCTTTTGAGGCGAAAAGATCTACTTCTGCCTTCCCGAAGACCTCCCAGAGTAGGAGAACTGTCTGAGGGTGGAGAGACCATTCCTCTGGGGGAACTCTGCCCCGAGAGAGCATGTCTGCTCCTGTATTCAACGTGCCTGGCACGTGAGCTGCCCTGAGCGAGCGCAGATTGGTGTGAGCCCATAGCAAGAGCTGTGAGGCTATGGCAAACAGGTTGCGGGACCTGAGGCCGCCCTGGCGATTTATGTAAGAGACCACCGACATGTTGTCCGTCCGTACAAACACGTGGTGTCCCGCCAGGTATGGGAGGAATGTTTTTAGGGCTACAAAAACTGCTCTCATTTCGAGGCAGTTTATGTGTAGGCGTTTCTCCGAGCTCGACCAGAGGCCGGAGGCAGGCCTGCCCTCGTACAGAGCTCCCCAACCGGAGTTGGAGGCGTCTGTTGAAATCATCCTCCTCTCTGAAACTACCCCCATGCTTACGCCCTGCTGGTACCAGCTGGCGTTTTTCCAAGGGGCCAGGGCTTGAACACAGCGCTGGTCCACCTTGATAATCAAGTGGCCTGAATGCCAGGCGTGGGGTGGCACCAGAGGAGCCAGCCACAGCTGAAGAGGACGCATACGCAGTAGGCCTAGTTGGAGTACTGATGATTCAGAGGCCATCAGGCCAAGGATCCTCTGAAACGTTCTGAGGGGTACAAGAGAGCCCTCTATGAACGATGCCATGAGCTGCTGAATCGTTAGAGCACGGGCCGGTGTGGGCCATGCTCTCATAAGTACGGAGTCGAGAACTGTTCCCAGGAACGTGATACGTTGGCTGGGCAACAGAACACTCTTTGCAACATTGACCCTGAGCCCTAGACATTCTAGATGGCTGAGGAGCCAGGCTTTGTGAGTATGTGACTCCGCCTCTGACTGGGTCAGTATGAGCCAGTCGTCGAGGTAGTTTAGGATGCGCATTCCCCGCTGTCTCAGGGGGGAGAGAGCTGCATCCATGCACTTCGTGAATGTACGAGGCGCTAGTGCCAGTCCAAATGGAAGAACTGTGTACTGGTATGTCTGCCCCTCGAAGGCGAATCTCAAGAATGGCCTGTGGTGGGGGTTCACTTGAATGTGAAAGTAAGCGTCTTTCAGATCTACTGAGAAAAACCAGTCGCCTGGGCGAATCTGCGCCAGGATATGTCTGGTCGTGAGCATTCTGAACGGCCGTGACATGAGAGCCTTGTTCAGATGTCTGAGATCTAAAATGGGTCTCAGGCCGCCGTCTTTCTTTGGAACAAGAAAGTATCGGCTGTAAAAACCTGACTCGCTCAGAGAAGGGGGGATCTTCTCGATGGCCCCTTTCGCCAGCAGACTTAACACTTCGGTGCGGAGGACATGACTCAATGTGCCCCTTACCGTGGTTTGTATAACCGCGCGAAAACGCGGTGGTCTGCGGGCGAACTGAAGCGAGTAACCATGCTTTATGATGTTCATCACCCATACTGAAACTCCGGGGATAGCTTGCCAAGCTAGAGCCCGCAGAGCTAGAGGCATTATCATATCTGGAACACCCAGAGTGGGGGGCTCGGACTGACATGTATGCATGTGAGAAATTATGCTCGATTTGTGCT
Source organism: Scardinius erythrophthalmus (assembly GCF_964197995.2). Classification (NCBI taxonomy): domain Eukaryota; kingdom Metazoa; phylum Chordata; class Actinopteri; order Cypriniformes; family Leuciscidae; genus Scardinius; species Scardinius erythrophthalmus. The sequence continues at coordinate 2,845,994 of NC_138242.1, forward strand.
TTGTGTGGGTCGCTGTTAAAACAGCGTTTGTTTGCAGGGGTGCGTGACATGTGACGGGCCCATGAACTGCATTTAGAACTGCTGCAGCCGCCTGAACTGAAGAGGGAGCCGTGAGCAGTAGTCGAGCGATTTTTGGGGCTGGTCCGGCCGCAGCGGGACAGTGACCCCTCTTTGTGCCGGTTAGGACGGCTTCTTGGGCTCGTGATCGAGCGTCAGCTTCGGCCGCGGGCCCTGGCGCTTAGGGAACGGGAACCGTTTCGCTGGCTTCATGTGCTTACTGGTCTCAGCCGCTGGGCGGGGCTGGAGGACCTGGGACACCACTTTCTCAGGTCGCGGCGTGCTCTTGGGGCGCCGTTGGACTGAGCTGGAGCGCTTTGGTAGAAAGTGTCTCATGGCGCTGGAAGCCTTCTGAGCTTCAGTGAAGCGATCGGCGAAGCCGCTGACAGATGGGCCGAAGAGACCTGAGGCTGTGACGGGCGAGTCGAGGAAGGCAGATTTATCCGTGTCCCTGATCTCGGTTAAGTTTAGCCAGAGGTGGCGCTCCATTACCACTAGGCTGGCCATATTGCGGCCCAGGGCTTGAGCGGTGGTCTTCGTGGCCCTCAGTGCCAGATCCGTGGCACTCCTGAGGTCTTTAAATGTGTCTGGGTCCGGGCCTGACTCATCCATGGAACGGAGAAGTTTGGCCTGGAAGGCTTGAAGCGTCGCCATGGCGTGAAGTGCAGAGGCGGCTTGACCGGCGGCAGCGTATGCGCGGCTGGCAATGGCCGAAGTAGTTCTGCACGGCTTAGAAGGGTGCACCGTCTTAGACCTCCAACTACCTGCAGTGGGGGGGCATAAGTGTGCAGCGACCGCTTCCTCCAGTGGGGGGAGAGACACATATCCTTTCTCTTCAGCGCCGTCAACAGTGGAGAGCGTAGAAGAGGCAGATGAGCGCGTTCGCGCTGAAAAGGGCGCGCGCCAGCATTTTGTGAGCTCTTCGTGAACCTCAGGCATAAATGGAGCGGCGCGCTGACGAGGGGCCTCGAGGCGGCTTCTGGCGGGCTCAGCTGGAGAAAGCCAATCGAGTCCCAACTCGTCAACAGCGCGAGACATGACACGGAGAAGTTCGGCGTCAATGCTCGCTCGAGTATCAGAAAACTCTAGCTGAGAGGGGGGGGCGGGGTCCGCGGAGCCCGACCAATCCTCGCTCTCAGATGCCGCCATAGAAAGTGCGTCATCGACGTCATCCGGAGATGCGCCGAAAGAGACGAGTCCAGCCGCTTCAGACGAGGGGCGCTGCTCGCTCCGAGAGAACAGGACAGGCGAAGAAGGCGTGGGCGAGGCACGAGGAGAAAGGCCCGGCGTGCACTCGCTAAACTCACCGCGCTCAGGACGCCTCTGATCGCGCCGCTTCTTCCTACGGGGCTCGTGGGGCGCCGAAGACGGAAGGTGGGCGGAATCGGTCACCGTAGAAGACAGCCTTGAACGGAGAACGGAGACAGGCATCCCGTCGCAGAATTGGCAGCCGCCTTTCATGAGCGCTGCCTCGGCGTGCTCAGGGCCGAGGCAGGCCGCACACTGGGTGTGTCCGTCGGATGCATGCAGGGAGACCCCGCAGCTCTCACAGATGGAGAGAGGCATTATGCCGCGCTGTGAAAACAGCGGTTTGCTCTTTTAGATAAATATGCAATGAAAAGGATATAATTTTTCGTCGGATGCCACAGGGAAACGCTCAGCTGGCGAGATGCCGGGATGCGAAGCTGTTCCGCTGGACGGCTTTTCCACGACGAGGGCTTCTTACGACCGGAGAAAATCAGCGACGAGGTGAGTCGAGCTGAAGGAGATTAAATCTGTCAAATGGCGGATTCTATCTGTATTTATATGTTATGGTCACGTGTAGTTTCGCGCGCTTGACAGTGACAGCACCCTCAGCACCAAACGCGAATAGAGCGTCTGGCGCGAGTGTAAAGACGCGTTTACGCGCGTCTGGAGGTCTTGCGGCGCGAATGAGGCGTCACGCGCTCTGTGCATAACAGTTTAAATGAACAACAACAATAAGCAAATGTTGAGTGCTGATCAAAAGTTTTGTGCAAGCAATTTAAGGTCGCGACTCTTATATAGCAGGCTTATTCAGTGATTGAAACAAATATTATTAACATTAATTGAAGTTTTACAGTATATAGAACCGACATTGAACGCTCCGAGCGAGCTGTGCTGTGGTAAACATGGAACTTTTCCTTGACATGAAACGGTAAATAATCAAACCAGTGGAAGCCTGCAGTGCATGAAACTGCTGTATCTAACCTACCTTATTCATGCGATATCTATTCAGTCAGTACAGTAGCCTACACTTTAGTAATGTTTCTGTTTAACGTTAAATAAAATGACCCCTCAGGCAGCGCGCCCACTCGCAAAGTAGACAGCCGTGCCTCTGCTACCGCGGGCGTTTTTCCACATTCGAATATAAATTTTCACCTTCGAAATTCTGTTTTTTAAAACTATTCGAATATATATTCGAATTTAGAATATTCGTTGACAGCCCTATGGGAGTTGTAGTGTCGTAGTGTCACACTTATTTCAGATGCCTTTTGAAAAGACTACAATTATTCAACCCGCCAAAGTGGCTAGTTGGAGTGACTGTGTTACCCGCCACGAGCAAAATCCACCCGCATTTGGCGGGTTGGCGGGTGTTAATGTCAAGCCCTGGCTGTCAATACAGAGAACAACGACAAAACGACTTGTCATTACAAGTGCACAGCCAATGTGAGTGATTCCTTCAGAGTGATGAAAGATATGAATAAAAATGATGTTAATTCAGCCAGCGCTCATACCTGTAATTATCCTTGTCTTGGTTTAGCGAACATGAACGTCAGTTTAGAAAGAAAAGTGGATTTACCTGTTCTGCAAAAACAGAGCAACCATGTCGGATTGGAAGCCCTTCTGCCGGCGGAGTTCTCGCCACCTTTTAAAGGTTTTTCCGATGTAAATTCGGGACTTCGTGCGTTCCTTATCCTTGTCCCTCTTCTTTGCAATTTGTTCATCGGAACGTCGTCTCTTTGGTCGTGTTTCGGCCATAATTCAAACTTCCCTCTTCATGCTTCTCTGTTCTCTCTCCTCCACACCCCCTTCACGTGCACGCGCACTAACCCTGCAAACCCCACCCTCCAATACTTCTTGTCGGTGATTGGCTGGAGCACTGTTTGTTATGTTTCGTGGTGCGGGTGAGCCCAGTTTGTTTTTGTTGTCGTTTGTGGAGCCTGTGGTGTCTAGAGAGACCGCGTTTTTTACAGTGTGTTCAGGGGACAGGCAGCTAGCGGATAGTGAGGAGATGTTTGCTGTTTGTGACAAAAAATGTTTTGGCCTAAAAAACGCATCGCATCACTTATAGCACCTTTAAAACTTGCCCCATTGAAGTCAACACCGATTTTTGTCGTTGTTCTCTGTACTGACAGCACTCCGAATTTACAAAAAAATTAGCTCAATGTTAAAATTGACCGGAGTTCTCCATTAATGGCAAAAAGAATTTTTTGGAAATGTAAACTGATATTTTCTACTGACACACTACAGCAAAATATATAAATAACTTACTTTTTTGGGGGGGGGGGGGACTTTTGCACAGTACTGTGTGTTAAAACAGAACTGAAACAATTCTCTAGTTTTGTCACCCTGGAAAAAAACATAAGAACCATTGGGGAGGGAAACTGACTCTCATGGACCCTCCACCTCCCCAGCTCCACCTGCCTAGATCTGATATGGGATTCATGTTTGTCTATTTATACAGCAGCAGCAGATCTTACATGCTGTGTATCTATTAGCAGTAGCAAGTCATGACAACATCATAAAAAAATATTTATGAGAAGCAACTGTTGGTTGTGAATAACTAAAGCAGCTCTGAGAGATCTTAAAAGAAAAAACAAGAACAAAAAAGAGCATTTAATATCTTAGAAGGTTCGATGAAGTCATTCATCTTTCTGTTGCACTCTCTTTCTCTTGCTGAGATTTCCCAGTGGTCGGTGGCTTGATGAAGTGCCAGCTTCCCTGCCTGTTACTCTCAGCGCGCTGGCCAACTGTCCACAGCCATGAACGTCCTCATCTGTCAGACAGCATGGCCTCCTGTACACCTGCATTAACATGTGATCTCAGTGATCAGATTGCAATAGGACAGCACTTGAACACATTGAAAAGCCAGGATCTCAATCTGATCACATTGGATGAGCATAGAATTACAATCCAGATATGAAGCACATGTTATAGCAGGTGTAAATGGGTAAAGATGCTCTTCCGTAAGTACAGGTGATAGAAAGGGCCTGATTATTTTTTTGCTCTTGCCACCGGCAGACCTGCTGTTTCATAATCAATAGAATGAGTCAGCTATATTACTGAAGCATAGAGTTATGGATTCTGAACATCTATCCATTGTGTATGGATGTCACTTAAAATCATAATGAATTATGTTTTAGCTTCAAAGACATATTTTCTGTGAGCTTCAGGTATGTAAACGTGATCAGGAATATATTACCATTTAATGCAAAGCGATCAATTTCAATAAAAAAATATGTGAAGGCTCAGAGTATATTAGAGAGCATATTTTGCCAGGGTTTCATTTCTTTTTGTCTTTTGTCTTTGTTGGCTCTCCCAGATAAAGCTGTACTCAGAGGTAATATCATTAGTTCCTGGCAGCAGTTTGTTGTAACATGCTTGAAAAGAAATGAAGATTAGAGCAATGTTTGGAGTCGACTGCTCTTAGCATGGATGTGAGTCAGTCTTCTTAAAAATAACATGGTAAACTCTCATTGTAAGGGTTCACACCTGCACATGACAACTCCCATGCCCGAAGCATCCAGCACACTGCACTATAGTGTAATTATGCATACTATCTAAATATAATAAGTCTAAATCTTTTATGTCTTTTATTTTAATATGTTCTGGTACTATTTGAACATCACGTTAAATGGTGCAAATTGTAAAACATTACAAATTCAACACAGTGACTTCTTACTCTGACTAAAACATCACAAAACAATTATTATTATAATGCATTTTATTAAGGTCACCATACATCATCAACAAGACAATAACAATATTTAAAGGGTTAGTTCACCCAAAAATTAAAATTCTGTCAGTAATTACTCACCCTCATGTTGTTCAACCCCGTAAGACTTTCCCTTCATCTTCGGAACACAAATTAAGATATTTTTGATGAAATCTGAGAGCTGTCTCACTCCTCCATTGGATTATGGACACTATAACTGGCTGGCCCAGAAAATGTATTAAAGACATTGTTAATATTGTCCAAGTGACTCCAGTGGTTCAATCTTAAGTTTATAAAGCGACGAGAATACTTTTTGTGTGCAAAAACAAACAAAAATAACGACTTTTTTCCACTTTTCATTTCCTTCTCTCTGGACCTCGAGTTTTTTTTTTTACGTAGTGTAATAGCGTAGCGAGTCTGTGCATGTCACCACGTATCACACATGACCAGCGTCGCCCAATAGTGAGCCTACGTGGTGACGTGAAACACAGAGGCGCTGCGCTTAAACACTACGTGAAAAGACTCAAGGTCCAGAGAGAATGAAATGAAAAGTGGAATAAAGTCATTATTTTTGTTTGTTTTTGCGCACAAAAAGTATTCTCGTCGCTTTATAAACTTAAGATTGAGCCACTGGAGTCACTTGGACTACATTAGCAATGTCTTTAATACATTTTCTAGGCCAGCAAGTTATAGTGTCCATAAGCCTATAGAGGAGTGATCCAGCTCTCAGATTTAATCAAAAATATCTTAATTTGTGTTCCGAAGATGAACAAAAGTCTTACGGGGTTGAACAACATGAGGGAGAGTAATTACTGAGAGAATTTTCATTTTTGGGTGAACTAACCCTTTAAGTAAAAACAATGAAATACGATACAATTAAAAAAGACAATGCAGTTGTGATCAGAGGGAGTAAGCTATTCTAAACAGAAGAGTTTTGAGTTTGGATTTAAAAGGTGAGAGGGAATCAATGTTCCGGAGATCCGGTGGAAGCGAGTTCCAGAGCTGAGGAGCAGAGCAGCTGAAAGCTCTTCTCCCCATAGTAACACGGCGGACACGGGGAACAGTGAAATGGATGGAAGAAGAGGATCTAAGAGTGCGAGCGGGGTTGGGTATATGGAGGAGGTCAAAAAGATATGAAGGGGCAAGATTATGAATGACTTTAAAAGTGAGGAGAAGAATTTTATAGTTGATACGGTAAATGATGGGGAACCAATGGAGCTGTTGTAAGATGGGAGTGATGTGATGAAGGGGGTACGACTGATAATACGAGCAGCTGAGTTTTGGACCAGTTGAAGTTTATGGAGGGTTTTATGCGGGACGCCAAACAAAAGGGAATTGCAGTAATCTAAACGAGAGGTGACTAAACTATGAACAAGAATGGCAGTGGAGTGAGGCGTGAGGAAACGATGCAGACGAAAGATGGTAGTAAGCAGACCGGGTACATTATTAACATGAGACGTAAAAGATAGGGTGCTATCAAATATGACACCCATACTCTTAACCTGATGGGAGGGGGAGATGAAGGAGCTATCAATGGGAATAGAAAAAATGATGGAGTTTGTTTAATGTTGATCTTGTACCTATAAGAAGCAATTCTGTTCTATTGCTATTTCATTTGAGGAAGTTTGAAGTGAACCAGGATTTTATGTCAAGAAGACAGTTAGTAAGGGAAGACTGTGGAAGTTTTGAATTAGGATTGGTTGAAAGATAGAGCTGGGTGTCATCTGCGTAGCAATGGAAGTGAATCTGATATTTACGTAAGATGTAACCAAGGTGGAGAAGATAAATAATGAACAGCAGGGGTCCCAGGACAGAGCCCTGGGGCACTCCTGTGATGACAGGGACTGAATGAGAGGTGAAAGAATTGAAAGCTTTTGAAAGTCTCATTTCTAACTTGGGAAACGGACAGAGATAGTTTAGGTTTATAGGGTGTCCAATCCCATTTGAGTAAGTTATCGGCCAGCGTTCACATTCATCTCAATTTCATTTGCTCAGCTGACACATCTAGGCTGAATCAAGACACGGTGAGATTTGGAAGCAGTGTTATTCCTCTGTACTGTGCAAAAAAACGATTTGTTTGCACTTTTAGCTCTTTCTTATGTGAGAGCTGCATTAACACAGTCTCTCTGAGGGGTTTGAACGATGAGAAACTCTTCTCCCAGCACTTCAAAGTATGATTTAATGGAATTAGCCGGTCAATAGTTAAGAGGCTGGGGAGCGAAATGTCAACAGATCTCATCAACAGAGAAAGAGTGTGGAAAGAACTGAGGAACAAGGGGACGTTACATAATCTATTACATTAAGACTTTGGGTTAGTTCGTCCTCTGACTTTCATTCGACTGCCTGACAGTGCCTGGGAGAGCACTCGTAATTAAAAAGGGTTTTGTCCGCCCCTTCTCTGCGGTGTTGTACAATTGACGTAGCTAACACAATCACAATCCTCGACGATTCCCCCTAATTACACAATGTTCAACTGAGGAGAAAGGCGTGATTCTTCTTCTTCAAAGGAATGCGACAGGAGGAAAAGGTTGAGTAGTTTGCACTTTGATAGCTTTGTTTTGCAGCAGGAGTTCTTGAGTTCAAGAGAACCGGTGGAAATCAAAGAATCTCAGTCACTTTCATCACAAATTCATAGTTATATTCATGGATAATATTCAGGGTACAAAATTAACACTCAGCAGACAGCACTTGTGAGCCAAAACAGGCTTTAGTCAGTAAATAACAGAGTTACAGGTTGGTGAGCCACATTTTTAGGGATTTGCAGTGTAAAAAAAAAAAAAAAAAAAATCTGATTCTTGCTGTTTAATCTGATAAATCAAACCAAACAAGACATAAACAATCTAAGAAAATATAATGTAATAATTCTATTAACTTTTATCTCAGTCCAAACAAATCTCAGATACATAGCTAGAAAAGTAGATTTTATTTTTTTCTTCTTCTTTGTGTTAGTAATATTTTAAAATATTATTTTAAACATGAGGGAAAAACAAAACACTAAACTTGGTTCAGGTATTTATCTGGCAAAATGATTTGGCAAAATACAGCTACATGTTTTATTTTACTATGGAAAAACAAAAAACAAAAATCATTTTTTGACTACGACATAATCAGTTATTAATATTTCTCTTGTTTTTGTATATAATTTCTTTGTATGATAGCCAGGCCAAAAATTGTTGCACAATTTGACATGTTGCATTGGGTTATCACAAATAAAATGATTGACTACAAGCACAACTAGCCAATATGCTTACAAAGTCTAACACATTTTTGATAATTCGAATAAAGTGTGAAGATGTCAATTTTCCTAGCTGGACATATACATATCTATATTATATAATATTAAAGGAAATTGAATTTCTATTTCTACTATTATGCAAAATTCACTTTTACATAAATGTGTCAGCAGTGTTTGTACACAACCACTTTATATAATGGTGAAAATCCGCCTATTCCTTATTTTAATCCCCATAAATCATAAGCAGTGTCTCAGAATAATGATTAGACCCGCCCTGAGTGAGCTGTACACAGTCCGCCATGTTTATCTCCTCGCCAGAGCGTTTAACAGCAACATTCAAGTCACAAATGTATTCTTATTAAAGCTACTAATGTTATTCAATCAAAAGCAAAGAGATTTTCTGTTTTTCTTTTGTTGTTTGATTCATATTAGCAGCATATATAGCAGTAGGTACTGTATATTACGTTGCTTTCACTTTAATACACTAATATACACATGCAATTTCTTTCCCTGCTGTTTACGTTCATAGACAGAACCAACTGTGTTTGTGTGTTTTTGACAATCTTGCGTGCATTTGACAGTTTAAGCGCAATAAGACGTGAAACTTAGAGAACTTAGTTTAATACTCATGGGACGCGCCGTCTGACCAATAGTGTGTCTGCTTTGAATGTGTGCAAAACCATATATCAGAAGATTAGACGGATATGGCTTTAAAACATACAGATAATAAACTTTCATGATGATGAAGAACTGCAATGTCATATGAGCGTCACCGCGATAGAGATAATAATCAAAAACAAACAGATGCTTTAGTTTTTGTCAGAGTATCTGAGGCATTAGCTGTAAAGGCTCCGCCCTCTTCTGGATAAGGGGGCGGAGCTGTTGCTCATTTGCATTTAAAGATACATGCACAAAAACAGCATGTCTTTGCTTCCACTCAAAAACGGGCATTTACAACATGATATAATACATGATCTGTGGGGTAATAAATGATTCTGGAGACACCTGAGACTTATATTACATCTTGTAAAAAGGGGCATAATAGGCCCACAATTTTGCACCTGTAATATTCAATTAGCATTGTTTTTCTATACTGAAATCTCCTCATTCATAATCATAGTAAATAATAAAGAAATATTACATTGTCATCAAACACATTATTACATTAGGAGTTTGAAACACACTGTATTCATATTGCTTTGAAAAGCATCTGTTTCAGTCAGGAAAACGAACGGCTGTCTGTTTTTACCTTTAATAAGATCTGATGTCTTAATCTGCGTCTAAAGGCACTTTACCGCAATTATAGAGTATTTTACGGAGACCAAACATAAGGTAGAAAATTCCCTCAATGCCTGTTGACTCTGACGGAAAGCTCATTAAAGACAGAGCAAATCTGTCGTTTTTAAGTAAGACTTTTCCTCGGGCCCCTTGAGGACAGTCTCGCTGTAATTTATCACAGCCACTAATTATACAAGGTTTAAGTCACTCTTTTCTTCTGGGGGAGAAAAAAAAAAGAGTAAAAGAGTATCACAACAGAGAAATCATCACGGAGCCAGAGACTCCGGAAGTGAACGGATGAAAGAACCATATGTCGGGAACCGAGACTGCTGCGGTTTGATTAGAAGAAACAGAGCTATTTCTGTTCTGTATTCCTGCTTCCAAGCATTTGTGTAGCTTTAGAAATGAGACCTGAAAAAAAAAATCGTGTTTGATTTTTCACATTTCATCAAGTTCTTTTTCTTAATCACAGTGACAAAGTTGATTGTTTTCTGCTGGAGAGGCTGCAGTCGTCATGGAAACAGGATTATTCACAGGTCATGATGTTAATGATGCAGGGAGTCGAATGATAAACAGGTGATAGTATTGTTATTGTAGTCGGCGTTGAGTGCACAGCTCACAGACACATTTACATACCAGGACGACGAGTTTTGCAAAGAATAAACCGGTAAACAAGCTGCCTGCTAAAATAAAAGGTGAAGCACTCTTTGTTCTTGTTAAAATGACGCTTTATCGCTCCAGTGCCTGTTTCACCATGCACACAAGCACAATCCTCTGATACTTGTTTAAAAAGCAATCTTGTGGAAAAATCATCTAGCTTATTAACTAAATGAATGAAAAATGAGCCCGGTTTATTCCATAGGCGGGTCAATAAAACAAACGGTAAGCTGTCATGCATATACAGAACCTGCAGACGGTTTCTTTTCACTGACGCTGCATCGAAAGACATTTCTCAGCTGAGAGATTCTCATTTTCAGCATGAAGTCTCACGTTGCCATCCTATTAATTAATATCCAAATTGTTTATCTGGGTTATATGAAAGTTACCTTTAATTATGCAATTATAAAAAGGCTAATGAAAGTGTGCAACTTGACATTAGGATCTTATTACATTCTGATACTCTTAAACTTGGTCTAATATGTAATATTCACAGTAAACTAGATGGAATGATCGAAACATTAATTACAACTGTCCTCTAATCACAGCAGAAGGTTTATATATTATCAACAGCAAAAGCTGCTGATTTGTGCAAAATGCACCAGGTGTTCCAGCGATGTTGGGAAATATACAACGGGCTGCTGTTATATTAGCTTTAGCTCATTCACAAGCCTCAAAATAAAGCCATTGGTCCACATCCACAGTCTTTAGAAAGGCTGAACGTGTGTGTGTAATGAATACAGCATCTCTTGTTTCTCTTTGTCAGCCGACAAAGTGCTCCAAGTACCTGTTTGGATCACTTTGCTCAGTCAACAGACCCCAATGAGATCTGTCAACATCTTCATTACCTGAGTAAAGTGAAGTACTCTGTCTGCTTATAACACAGCGACTCTCTTCACCTGAGCTGTTGAAACTGCAGATCCACTTTGTTTTTGTGTTTGCTCTGAACGCCCCAAACCAAAGTCCTTTATAAATCACGTCAGTTCATCCGCGCAGCCGTTTCCAGTCTCACGTGGATAGCTTGACATTTGGTTGAATGGGGGGAAAAGCAACACCGCTTATGTTTTAATAACATGTTAAATCCCCAATAAACTCAAATGTAAACAACAAAAGTATATCATAAATGTTGCTTTAGCTGAAAACACAGCTTAAAAAGACTAAGCTAAATGTGACATACGACTTTACAATAAGGTCCCATCTGTTAACATTATCCCCCTGTGGTGAAAATCCAGCTTTTAATGTTGTTTACATGGGGTGTTTTTAATATGCTTTAAGACAAACCATGTGTAAATTCATAAGTCGACACCATTGCTGAGTATTTCCTCCTTAAAACTGCAGTGAACCAAAGACAGTCTCAAAAACACGCTTTGAAATCGCTGGTGTTTCTGACGTCACAAACTACCTTGTAACCAATCAGATCAACGTGTGATCGTCAACCAGTGGATCTCTGAGCTGAGTGAGTGAGTGGAGGCGGGGATCAACTGCGCATACTAAATGAGGCAAGGGTGTCGAGTTACAGTCAAGATATTTTAAGGCATGACTTTTTTTATTTCTATTAAAAGTTTAAATATAAATCATGTTCTGTAGTTGTTGTTTAGAAATGATAAACACAATAATTTGGCATTTAGGCCTATAAAATGTTAAATATATGATGGCTTTTAAACATAAAGTTCACTGATTTTATCCTCAGAAATAAAAAACAAACAAACAAAAAACAAACAAACAAAGGTATCAGAATTCTGAGTTTTCACTATGCAACTTGGTTAGTCATTCATTTGCATGTAACAATATTCTCAAGGTCATGCCTTTAATTACCAGGGAACTAATCAAACATGGACGGTACCTTGAATTCAATATAAGTAGCTTTGTATGAAAGCATCTGCCAAAAGTGATGTGCACTCTGTCCTTGGTCGATGAGTGAAGCTGAAGCATTTCACAAATCCATGACTTCTGTAGAGGGGAAAATTGAGGTAAATTACATGCAAGTGGAGAGGTCTCTCAATATGAAGTCTTTGTCACTTCAGTATAACTTACAAGGCCACAATAGACCTCTGTGAAGCCCTCCATTTGCAAAGTCTTTTGAAAAACCTATAATAATGATCAAGTCCTCAATTACTGAATAGTAAGACATGTAAATATTAACTCATTTTAATCAGCGAACGAACCTGCCAGTTAACAGTAGGCCTGGTGTGACATTACCTCAAACAATGGAGAGGTGAGAAAAGATGTTTGCATTATCTCAGGTTTGTCTGAAAATGAATGATATGACACAGGAGGAGGGAATGTGGGATGGGGGTTGGGTGTCTGTGTTTCACGAGGTACAAACTCATTATTTAGCTCTTTATCTACTGTTAGCAGTGGCGGTTGTACATTGAATTACACCCTGGGCGAGACCCCCTTCGAGCGCCCACCCACCCATATTTTTTCTTATCCCATTGGCAGATCATGTTTTGATTGTTTTAAGCAAAATCTCAATTTTAAGTCTTTCACTCAATTTTAAGATATTAAGTCTTGTTTTCTGGGGAAATAAATAAAAAAAATATTTCCCCAGAAAACAAGACAAAAATAGTTAGTAAGAAAATATTTTTTTTTTGCAGTATAATAACTTAACTTGTAACAGTTTTGTTGCAAAGAAAAATATTATGGTGAAATTAGATCTCGCGTTTGAGTTAAAACCGAATTATTGTTAAGCATAGCAAGAATCATAGCAAAAAGGCTAACAAATAAGAGTTATACCCACCAATTAATATTGCCCCTTCATTCATGACATGGATACCGTAATCATACAGAGAAAACATAGTTGCATACCTTTATCTTTCGCTCGTTTCTAAATTGGGCACCTGATGGCTTTGACCTTTCTTGTCCATCTCTTATTTGGCACTCACATCGACAATCAACAGATTCCCCTGATCCCCCCCCATACCAACTGTCACTCATGACGAGTCACGACCAGAAGTCAAGACTAAACCAATTCACCTTTGTGGTGGTGACCAAGTAATCGTTTTGTATTACCTATTTTTATTAGCCATTCAGACCATTCAGAAAAACAAAAATGTGCAGGAAATATAGAAGCCTGTATTTATAATATTATGAATGAAATGTGCGTTATTTGGAAGAAAGTCGAGGTGTGACTGACTGTAACTATATACTGCGGCGTCGGCCATTTCACTTTGAAACTGTCGCACACAACGTGCAAAAATGTTGCCACAGGTACGTTTTTCGATTGAGCCTGGGCTGGAAAATGTGTTTTAATCTTGTTTGCTTTTGTTAAAACTATCAATTAGCCATGTTTAGGTTTTAGTGGAGGTGCTACATTATTTTCAAATGTGAAATAGCATTAATCTTTTAGCGCCATATTTAATTTATAAACTGCAGCAAATCATAAAAAAAAAAAACTTTGTTAGATTCAAATTCATCTGCTAACAGCATTGCACCACTAAACAAAAGTAATTATACTACAAATACAAGGTAAAAGTCACTTTTTTATTTGATTAGGTGTTTATATTGAAGGATTGAATTAAATATAATTCCATTTGTCCAGTATCATGTTGCAATGCACTCTGGGATTACTTAACTCACAATGTATCTGTACAAAGATGTGTTTTATACTTTGTTTAAATGTTTTAGGACATCTCTCTCTCTCTCTCTCTCTCTCTCTCTCTCTCTCTCTCTCTCTCGCTCTCTCTCTGTTCATTATAGCCTTAATAAAATATAATAATAAAATAGTCAACCTATTATATAAAAATTACACTGCTCTGTTTAAATAGTCAGTAGTACAATGCGTAGGCCTACCATTCACAGATGTTTCCAAGCACATTTTTTGACTAGTTTAGCATCCAAATATTCGCCACATTTAACCGCTTTGGTCAATCAAGTATCGCTTGTGTCACAATTCCTCGTCTCCTTCTGAGAACGAAACTTCAGTGTGTTGGATATATTTTAGAGTTTACTCTGCCATTTTTGCAGTCTCGCCATATTCCAACCACCTCACAGTCATAACCAAGCAAAATTTCCTAGCTTAACTGTCTTATAGCTAATTCGGTAACACTTTATATTACGACCCGCAAACAACTGCGTAAGTAAACCGAAACTACGGTGTACGTTTCTGTAATTATAGTGTACTTCCGTGTAGGTATAAGGGAACAATATGTTAAGTTTTGGGTAATAAAGGGGTAACAAGCAGATATACAACCTGCAAAGAACTTCGTAAGTAAACCGAAATTACGGTGTACGTTTCTGTAATTATAGTGTACCTCCGTGTAGGTATAAGGGAACAATATGTTAAGTTTTGGGTAATAAAGGGGTAAAACCAGACATACAAGCAAATTATTTATAATGTAATTATTTTAAAACTAACAGGTACCTATTCTGTTAATATATTCCAGGCAAAAATTGTACGTCTGTTGTATATAAAAGTTTTTATCACATTTCTGGAAAAATATGTTCTTGTGCAATGTAGTTACAGGGTAATTTTGACATCTGTGGGTTGTAAATTAAATATATATATATATGGCTGTAAGCACAGTATGATAAAAATTTAATCAGAAACAATTTTATAAACAGCTGATTTCGAAAAACATTGGCAATGCTATTTATTGGCTTTTCTTACTAAACTACTTAACGTTAAGCCAAAAAAAAATAGTTTCTGCTATGATTTTAATTTAGAACGTACCATGTAGTACTTACCTTATCACACTGTATTGCAATGACACTTAAATGTCAGGGCAAATATACTGTGTAATTAAAAGGTTTTTTTTTTTTTTTAGCCTACCTTTCTCTGTAATTACTGTGCAAATAGTGTTGTTTCGTATTGTTACATAGTAAGTAGTGTTTGTTACCCATTTCTACTGTGTATTTACAGGGTAAGTGTAACTCCTGCGGGCTGTAAATTAAAGTGGAGCTTGTTACCCCCTTGTTCTGTGTAGTTACAGGGTAAGTGTAACTCCTGCGGGCTGTAAATTAAAGTGGCGCTTGTTACCCCCTTGTTCTGTGTATTTACAGGGTAAGTGTAACTCCTGCGGGCTGTAAATTAAAGTGGCGCTTGTTACCCCCTTGTTCCCTTTCGTGGTCACTCCGAGTTACGTCGGATGACGACGATTGGGGTTTCGCTTAGAAGCCTATCACCTTCGAGTATATAAAACGAGCCAATGGCAATGAAATGCCATGGGTCTGCGGAATTTGCATAGCGTAACTCCGCCCGCCGCAGGGGGTATATAAGGAAGTACGCTGCACAAATGCAGATATGTTTTCGCTTCGGAGCCGAGAACTTCTCCACTCCACGTAAGCTGAAATTCTGAGTTATTTCTTCTCATTCCTTCGAGACGAGCGAGCTCTCCGGTGTTGGTGTGACGGCGATTTCAGCGAGTGCACACTTCCCTGCTGATCTTGTCAGTGATCTGACAGTTAGTGTGATTTCTCCCTGTTCGCTTCAACATCCGCGGAGTTTTCCTCTCACAAAAAGAGCATTGCATGTGGCACGTCTTTTTAAAGATGTCTCGCCCGTGCACTTCTGGTTGTGGTCGCGATGTATTTTCTCCTGATGGGCACAATCTCTGCTTAGCGTGTTTGGGCGTTGATCACGCTGAAGCAGCGTTTGTGGATGATTCATGTTCTCATTGCGGGAACATGACCATCTCCATGCTGCGGTCGAGACTCAATGAGCTCATCAGAGCGAGAGTCCCCTCATCCACACCCCGATCTACGGTCTCCCCGAGAGGCTGTACTTCGGCTGGTGGCCAGGGTGACCTGAGGGTATCTGTGTGGGACAAACCGCCGACACGTCCACGGTCCACACACCCCTCTTCAGCATTGGTACCCGCGAGCGTGCAAACCGAAACCGCTGGTCCCTCTACGGAGGCCCCGCGCGTTTCGTTTGGCGTTCCACAGGAGGATGCAATGTCGATCACTGCATCACAAGGTGGGCATGAGTCCTCGGGAAGTGAGGATTCGGCTGTGTTGCCGCCCTCGGGCGTGCCAGCATTGCCCGAGTCTGATCCCGAGCTGACTGCCATGCTTTCCCGGGCAGCCGCGGCTATTGGGCTCGAGTGGTCCCCGCCGCCCGATCCGGTGCGCTCGCGGCTGGATGATTGGTTTTTGGGAGCGGCCGCTGACATTCGTCGCCGCCCAACCCCAATACCATTCTTCCCGGAAGTGCATGAGGAAGTCACGCGGTCCTGGAAGGCTCCCATGTCTTCCCGCGATCGTTCGTCGGCTTTCTCCGCCTTTCCTCCCCTCGATAGAGCTGATGCTTGTGGGTACACTGGGATTCCCACGGTTGAACGTTCTGTCGCGATGCAGCTGTGTCCGGCAGGCGCTTCATCACGTGGTGATCCTAAGCACCCGTCCAAAGCCTGTGGATTCTCGTCCACTCTCGTGGCGAAGTCTTACAGTGCGGCGGGACAGGCAGCTGCCTCTTTGCATGCCATGGCCATCCTGCAGGTCTACCAGGCCCAGATGCTTCGTGACATGCACGAGGGCAGGACAGACCCCGGGCTCATTGATGAGCTGCGCGCCGCCACCGACCTCGCTCTCCGAGCGACGAAGGTGACCGCGTGCTCCCTGGGTTTGGTGATGTCCACAGCTGTGGTCCAGGAGAGACATCTCTGGCTGAACCTGGCTGATATGTGTGAGCCCGAGCGGACTCGTCTGCTTGACGCTCCCATATCCCAGGCTGGCCTTTTCGGCGGTGCGGTCGAGGATTTTGCCCAACAGTTCTCGACCGCCCAGAAGCAGACTGAGGCTATCAAGCACATTCTGCCCCGACGCTCCGCTGCTCAGCCGTCGGCACAGAATTCTCAGCCTGCTCGCCGCCGAGGGCGCCCTCCCGCGGCCGCCCCTCCCGCACGGCCCCAGCAGCAACCTTCACCCGGGCCGCATTGTGGAGGGAGCCGCAGGCAGGCGCCACAGCCCTCTCCAGCCCCGCCGCCCGCTAAACGCCAGGCCAAGCGGCGCTCCTCAGACGGGCTGCTCAGGGTCGGCTTCAATTCTGTCCCAGGAGCTGGTAGCAGGGCCACTCCTTCCCCCGGTGGAGGGCCGGGGGAGAATCTTTTGTTCTCCACTCCCCGCTGCTCGTCCAACGACGAGCAGTACTCTGATGTGGTTGAAGACAGAATTGAATTCCCCAATCCTGAGCCGACAGAGTCCGAGGGCCGCAGTGCGCGCCACCCTCGGGTCCCGCCACTGCCGCCCACCTCTGTCCCAGAGGTGCGGGATGACAGCACGCGCCGCCCACGGGCCACGCTCCTCTCATCCCCCTCTGTCGCCAGACCCCTGCCAGAGCATGCCCCCGTGGGACGCGCGCCCTCCCCTGGCCTCCTCTGGCAGGACGCGGTTAATGACCGTGCCCCCGCACAGGGCCGCTATGCCACCCTCGCCGGTGCCGGGCATTCCGCCTCGCTGCCCCACCGACGGTACGTCTGTGGTTCGTATGACCCCGCTGGTGCACTTTCTGGAGGCCTGGCTAGAGCTTCCCAGACTGTCCCGCTGGGTCGCGAGAACCATCAGGCTCGGCTACGCGATTCAGTTCGCGAGATCTCCTCCCCGCTTCAGGGGAGTCCGCTTCACTATGGTCGGTGGCAATGCCCCTGTCATGAGAGCGGAGGTCGCCACCCTACTGGCGAAGGGTGCGATCGAGATTGTCCCTCCAGCCGAAATGAAGTCCGGCTTCTACAGCCCTTACTTCATTGTACCCAAGAAGTCCGGTGGGTTACGGCCAATCCTCGACCTGCGCGTCTTGAACCGCTCCCTTCACAGGCTGCCGTTCAAGATGCTAACGGCCAAACACATCCTCCAGTGTGTGCGGCCGCAGGATTGGTTTGCAGCGATCGACCTGAAGGACGCCTACTTCCATGTCTCCATTTTACCTCGACACAGACCGTTTCTACGGTTTGCTTTCGAGGGGCAGGCATACCAGTACGCGGTTCTCCCTTTCGGGCTAGCCCTGTCTCCTCGCGTCTTCACGAAGGTCGTCGAGGCAGCCCTTGTTCCCCTTCGGGAACACGGGGTTCGCATCCTGAACTATCTCGACGACTGGCTAATCCTAGCTCACTCTCGAGACCAGGTTTGCGAACACAGGGACCTAGTGCTTCAGCACCTAGTTTGTCTGGGCCTTCGGGTCAACTGGGAGAAGAGCAAACTCTGCCCCGTGCAGAGGATCTCTTTTCTCGGTATGGAGATCGACTCGGTCGCCATGTGCGCGCAGCTTACGAGCGAGCGCGCGCAGTCACTGCTGACTTGTCTTCGCCAATTCGAGGGCAAGAGTGCGGTTCCACTGAAACTATTTCAGAGGCTCCTGGGGCATATGGCATCCGCAGCCGCAGTAACGCCGCTGGGATTGCTTCATATGAGACCGCTTCAGCTTTGGCTTCGCGATCGAGTCCCGAGGTGGGCATGGCAACACGGCACGCTCCGAGTCCCAGTGACTCCAGCCTGCCGTCAGACCTTCACCCCGTGGGCGAACCTCAATTTTCTACGGGCCGGAGTGCCCTTAGAACGAGTTTCCCGGCATGTTGTTGTATCAACAGATGCCTCCAACACGGGCTGGGGCGCCATGTGCAATGGTCATGCTGCCGCGGGCTCCTGGACAGGACCCCAGCGCCTTTGGCATGTCAATTGCCTCGAGTTGCTGGCTGTACGTCTCGCCCTGCACCGCTTCCATGCGCTGCTCAGGGGCCAGCACGTACTAGTCCGATCAGACAATACCGCAACAGTAGCGTACATCAACCATCAGGGTGGTCTACGCTCCCGCCGTATGTCGCAACTCGCTCGCCACCTCCTCATATGGAGTCAGAAGCATCTGAGGTCGCTTCGAGCCATTTATATCCCGGGACACCTGAACCAGGCGGCCGACGAGCTGTCTCGAGTTCGGCCTCTCGCTGGAGAATGGCGACTCCATCCCCAGACGGTCCAGCTGATTTGGGATCAGTTCGGCGACGCACAGGTAGACCTGTTTGCCTCCCACGACTCGTCCCATTGCGACCTGTTTTATTCCCTGACCGAGGGCACGCTCGGCACGGATGCACTGGCGCACAGCTGGCCGCGGGGCCTACGCAAGTATGCGTTTCCCCCAGTGAGCCTTCTTGCGCAGACCTTGCGCAAGATCAGGGAGGACGAGGAGCAGGTCATTTTGGTTGCCCCGTATTGGCCCAACCGGACCTGGTTCTCCAAACTAGTACTCCTTGCGACAGCACCTCCCTGGCCAATTCCTCTGAGGAAGGACCTCCTTTCTCAGGGACGGGGCACCTTATGGCACCCTCGTCCCGATCTTTGGAACCTCCACGTGTGGCTCCTGGACGGGACGAGGCAGGTTTGAGTACCCTACCACCTGCGGTGGTGGCTACCATCACTTCCGCTAGAGCATCGTCCACGAGACATGCCTATGCGTTGAAGTGGAACCTCTTCGTCAACTGGTGTTCTTCTAAACATCAAGAACCCACGAAATGCCCCATCAGTGTCGTGCTTTCCTTCCTGCAAGAAGGGTTGGAGCGAAGGCTGTCTCCCTCCACCCTGAAAGTGTATGTTGCCGCCATTGCCGCACATCACGAAGCAGTTGATGGTAAGTCTCTGGGAAAGCACGACCTGATCGTCAGGTTCCTGAGGGGAGCGAGGAGACTAAATCCTCCTCGTCCTCCCCTCGTACCCTCTTGGGACCTCTCAGTGGTTCTAACTGCCCTGCAGAGTGCTCCATTTGAGCCTTTACAGTCAGTGGAGCTTAAGTTCCTATCAATGAAGACCTGTCAATGAAGACAGCGCTCCTGGTTGCATTGGCCTCCATCAAGAGGGTAGGGGACCTGCAGGCATTTTCGGTTGACGAAGCGTGCCTGGAATTCGGGCCGGCTAACTCTCACGTGATCCTGAGACCCCGGCTTGGATACGTGCCCAAGGTTCCTACCACACCCTTTCGAGACCAGGTAGTGAACCTGCAAGCGCTGCCCTTGGAGGAGGCAGACCCAGCCTTGGCACTGCTCTGTCCAGTACGCGCCCTCCGTGCTTACGTAGACAGAACGCGGTATTTCAGGACCTCAGACCAGCTCTTTGTCTGTCATGGTGGGAAGCTGAAGGGAAAGGCTCTCTCAAAGCAGAGGTTATCTCACTGGATAGTGGATACCATTGCTTTGGCATACCAGCAGCAAGGTCGTCCGTGCCCCCTTGGTGTGAAAGCCCACTCCACACGTAGTGTGGCTTCCTCTTGGGCTCTAGCGCATGGCGCCTCGCTAACAGACATTTGTAGAGCTGCAGGCTGGGCGACACCCAACACATTCGCGAGATTCTATAATCTCCGAGTAGAGCCAGTTTCTTCTCATGTACTCGCTTCAACCAGCCGGTGCTAGATTCTGCTCAGGTGTCTTCGCTTGCTCGCCATTCCTCTCCACGGACGGGATACGTGCGATCATCTTCTCAGGTGAGTCTGATAAGCTCTGAGTTCCTCCAGCACTGGTTACGTCATCGCCTGAGTTATGCCAATTTCCATAACACAGCTTTTGCACTTGACTAGGTGCCTCCATGTGCATGGTTCCCCCTCTGGGCGACCCCCACATGTGTATTCCACTGTAAGTCTCCTTGTGAGCATGTGTCTTTCCCTTGGCAAGCCACCTTGCCACCCCTGGGGTTTAAAATTCCACCTGCGGCTGGACACCCCAGTGATTTTCCATATGCAGCCCTCTGGGTCATATGTGTATTCTAAGTCCCCCCCATCAATGGCTGGGCATAATTGCATATTTCTCTCTGGAGATATGCTTCCCAGTGTACTTTGGTATCCCTGTGTTAAGTAGGACTCCTTCGTTCGTGCTAGTCTCACAACAGGGAGCTCAGACTTACGCAGGGCACTGGAAGACAGCCGAGGTTGCGTGATTAGACTGGAACCCCAATCGTCATCATCCGACGTAACTCGGAGTGACCACGAAAGGGAACGTCTCGGTTACGGATGTAACCCTCGTTCCCTGAGTGGGAACGGAGACGTTACGTCTTCCTGCCACTTCCGCTGTACCGCTGAAAAACGCCTGGGGCCAGTCTCGGCTCCTCAGCGAAGACATATCTGCATTTGTGCAGCGTACTTCCTTATATACCCCCTGCGGCGGGCGGAGTTACGCTATGCAAATTCCGCAGACCCATGGCATTTCATTGCCATTGGCTCGTTTTATATACTCGAAGGTGATAGGCTTCTAAGCGAAACCCCAATCGTCGTCATCCGACGTAACGTCTCCGTTCCCACTCAGGGAACGAGGGTTACATCCGTAACCGAGACGTTCTGTGTAGTTACAGGGTAAGTGTAACTCCTGCGGACTGTAAATTAAAGTGGAGCTTTTACAGCCTGCAGGAGTTACACTTACCCTGTAACTACACAGTTGAAATGGGTAACAAACACTACTTACTATGTAACAATACGAAACAACACTATTTGCACAGTAATTACAGAGAAAGGTACTCTTATTAAAAAAACAAAACAAAAAAAACGTTTAATTACACAGTATATTTGCCCTGACATTTAAGTGTCATTGCAATACAATGTGATAAGGTAAGTACTAAGTACTACATGGTATACGTTTTAAATTAAAATCATAGCAAAAACTTATTTTTTTGGCTTAACGTTAAGTAGTTTAGTAAGAAAAGCCAATAAATAGCATTGCCAAAAAGTTTAATTTACAACCCACAGATGTCAAAATTACCCTGTAACTACATTGCACAAGAACATATTTTTCCAGAAATGTGATAAAAACTTTTATATACAACAGACGTACAATTTTTGCCTGGAATATATTAACAGAATAGGTACCTGTTAGTTTTAAAATAATTACATTATAAATAATTTGCTTGTATGTCTGGTTGTACCCCTTTATTACCCAAAACTTAACATATTGTTCCCTTATACCTACACGGAGGTACACTATAATTACAGAAACGTACACCGTAATTTCGGTTTACTTACGAAGTTCTTTGCAGGTTGTATATCTGCTTGTTACCCCTTTATTACCCAAAACTTAACATATTGTTCCCTTATACCTACACGGAAGTACACTATAATTACAGAAACGTACACCGTAGTTTCGGTTTACTTACGCAGTTGTTTGCGGGTCGTAATATAAAGTGTTACCGCTAATTCTCCCAATATTTGATTAAATGGTCTTTTTTCTAAAAAAAGATCCATCTCTATTCCAGCATTTCAAATATGTTTAGAGGTGCACTGATCAGAGGAACATAAATAGGCCCAATTCATTTGAATTATTTTTTTTGTCTTATATTCATTGGCAAAACAACTTGTACTTTTAATAACACAGTTCTTTTCAGCAGTTTCAGTCATTGTCTCTAATCATCAGGCAGACTTAGAACTTTTGAGAAAGGAAAAAAGTCTTACCTGAAATGATTGAGACGAATGCCTGGATATGTGATCCTGTTCCGTGACGCCAAATTGTAGATTTAAAAGTCTTGCTTTCCCTGTGTTGTTAATTAATGGTTACAGTGTCATTTGGAGTCTCCAAGTGGCCTTTGTTTTGGGAAGCGCCTAGCCATAAACTTAGATAAACGTGTAAAACACTCATTATTCTAAGGTATTGTTATCAAATTTTAAATTGGGCTTGGTAAGGCTTGGTAAGTGTCCCCTTTCAAAAGACACCAAAACCACGCATATACTCCAAATGGTGTTAAGAACAGCATCCAGTTTATTTTGAGTATGCCTTTTTAGGCGTTTTAGGGCAAATTTGACAGGACTTGTAAAGGGCTAACTCTTCCCGCACACACTCAAAGTCACCCAAAGTCTCTCTCCCCCACATACAGTATGTGTTCAGAACAGTATGTGAACAGTATGATTCATAAAATACAATGATTACAAATGATTATGAATGTATATACCAATTATATAACAGATACATAATACTACTGATTATGACTATTATTCCATGAATATTATTAAAAAGTAATAATAATACTAAAAAGAATATTTCATGATGAAATCGAGTCTTCACAAACAAACAATTATCTTACAATTGTTTTCCTTAACATTATTTTTTGCCCTTTACTGTGTCATGCTCATTAAACCCAAATATCTAAGCTAACCTGCTGCCGACGGCACAGTGAATGAACCACGTTCATGGATTAGAGAGTTGAGGTCGTTCTTGATATTTAAAAAATAATATTTTAGCTCAAACCCTAATTAAACTGACCTGAACCAGCTAATCAAGATCCCCAGGATAACCAGAAACAGTTTGGAGCTACACTCTGCAGGACACTGACCCTCCAGGAGTTTGGCACACATGAACTGAAGGGATAGTTCACAGTCAGGCAAACAAGAAAATTATCTAATTTTAATGCTTGACAAAAGAGAGACATTTCAGGTTTGAAAAGACATGATGGTGAGTAAATGATGACAGAATTTTCATTTTTGGGTGAACTATCTCAAGTACTTTAATAATCTCACACAATGAGAATATACCTTTTTTTAACACACACACGGGCGTAATTTCCTATGGGGACAGGGGGGACATGTCCCCCCCACTTTTCAAAATCCCGTTTGTGTCCCCCCCACTTTGTGTCCCCCCCACTTTCAATTTCAATTTTTTTTTTTTTCGCACACCGTCATTGCCACGGAGGAGCAGGACAAAGAAAGCTCGTGCCGATGTGAGCTGCCGCGTCCAGGAACGTCGCGTCCACACTCTAAAAATAGCTCAATGAAAGTTCTAATGAGCAGGGAGGCTCCTGACGCGTACGCACACGACGCACAGACAGCGCGCCAGAATCAAACAATAACACACACATGTAAGTTATGCCAAAATGCCCGTTTTGTCGAGTATCCTCACAAGAACATTCTTAAATGAGTTAAATAAAATCTTAAATGAAAGTCAAGAGTAAATGAGAAAATCAAATGCGTGAGATCCTGTCAGCAGCAGATCTTAAAGGGACAGCAGCCACTAATTCTCTGTCAGTAAAGTTAACCAAAGAACAAAGGGAACAGAGAAAATCATTGTATGAAAAACTTGTAGCTTTAATAAGGATTAATCTATATGTAATTTATAATTTATGCAGTGCGGACTACTATTTGATAACCTTATTCAATTTCTGTATATTTCGTACCTGTTAAGACAGGAAAGGCTCATACAGGGCCGGATTAACCATTAGGGCAAGCCTATAATTTCTATTATTTAAAATTACTTTTAACATTTAAAAACAGATGTTTTCAAATTCCAAAGCTTGCAGAAGGTTCCTAATGGCAATACTGACTTAGGCTACAGGTAGCCTTGAGTAAATTAACTTGTCTAAGAAAATTATTCATAAAACGTATAAATATCAGTTGAGCCTATGTTTACTTTCGTCACTGACACAGACGGAAATGAAAAGACTATCAGTCAAAGTTCAGCTTTAGGAGGGGAAGAAATAGTCCAGGATAAGAAGACTGAGAGAATAAGAAATATGAAGATGAGGAGAGAGCAGGTATTGACAAATAATCTAATGACAAGGTTTTAAATAGCCTATTTCTTATAATTTTTTGGCCTTCAAAAGTCCTAAATTGCACATATGTAGGTCAGAGAAATTCAAATTTTCTCGGGGGAGCATGCCCCCGAACCCCCCTAACTATGGGGGGGCCTTGAGTCTTGATGCCCAGGGCACAGGAAATTTTTAATCCAGCCCTGGGTAAATATGACATTTATTATGGGTTTAAGTGAAGATTGTTTAAAGTTCACTTAAATTAAAAGTTATATTTTTGAAGCCTAATAAATGTTTTGGGGGAAAAAATAATTTTCATCGAGACATCGGTAGCTATATTAATATCAGTGATACAGGCCTTCATTCATAAAAAGATGCTATTAAACAATTAGCCTAGTCTATTTAAATACTGTATTTATGTTGTTTCTACATTACAGTGGAAATTGAGTCTCACTTTATTTAAATTTTATTTACACAAAACATTAATAGTGAACATTTTTGACTTTATAAAATGATTCTCTCATGTCTTGGCAATCGGCCCCTGTTAAACAATAAAAAAGGAAGACATATTTTTGTTATACTTAGTACCCTACTATTCTTTTTGGCAGAATTTATAAATCAACTTAATTATTTTCAAAATTATTATTATTAATTATTTTGTATCACCATAGTCCCCAAATGTATGTAAATGCAGGAAATGGGATTCAAATCGAAAAAATGTTCCCCCATTTTGTGTCCCCCCCACTTCTCAAACCAAAGTTACACCCTTGAACACACATATCATATATTTAATTCCCTGGAGAATGAGAGGAAGACCCTCATTACCCATATCACAGCAGTCTGAAAACACCTCCATTTAATACAAATATTGTTGGTTTTATTTTGTAATACAAATTGGCATTTTTAGGCGTTTACCTTGCAATAATACCTCTGGAAAAGAATGTCCATTGTTGTGAATCCACATGTTCCTTCTTTTGGTGATGCACATTTTTTCAATCGGACGTAAGTTTTAGATACCAGACAAATCAGAAGACAAATGGGCAATTTAAATAAAAATGTATTAAGCTTGTTTAAAGGAAACAAAAATAATTTTAATCATTTTGAGAGAATAATAGTGTGTCCTTTTTTTCTTCTTAGATGCACCAAGCTGATTACTGGCCGTTTGCTGGATTGCTGTTTATTTGCTGTATCTGTCACTTCTGGTACACTTTTGTTGTATGTTTTGATTTAACTTATAAATGAACTTGTATAGTATTAGGATTCTGAATGTAAAGACCATATACTATTTAATATCAGAACTATGTGACCCCCATGGGTCTAAATAATTCCATTTTATTTAGATTACAAGTTTACATTGTTTAAATAAATTATAAACACAAGTGCTGCAAATTAAAGTTTGAGATGATTTTAATCAGGTTTTTTTAGACTTATTTTGTCTTCTAAAATAAAACTGTTTTATTACATTCTTGAGCACGTCTTGACAATTTGAATGTGTTTGATCGTTATAATTTAGGAAAGGTCTGTTAAATAACAGTGTTTCTCAGTAGAACTTTTAGTGCACTGTAAAAAAAAAATATCGTAAAATAACGGTAAAAAGTCTGTCAGCAAAGTTGCCAACCACTTACAGTAAAATTAAATTAAAATATCTTAATTCCAATAAAGTGCAAAAACTATAATTTTACAGAATTTTTCATTAAAAGTTTTAGAAAAAAATACTGTTATTTTACAGATTTTTCCTTGTTTGAATTAAGATATTTTACCTTACTTTTACGGTAAGTGGTTGGCAACTTTGCTGCCAGACTTTTTACCGCTATTTTACGATTATTTTTTTACAGTGTAAAACTTTTATTTTATGGATTTTTCCAATATTATAATGACCAAACATCTTTAATAAAGTTATGGCACTAAAAGTTCTACTGAGAAACACTGTTATTTGACAGGTATTTTCTAAATTATTACAAAGCGTGCTGTGAATCGACACTATACAAATAATCCCTTAGTCATTATATTACTTCAAGACTCTGAGGAACGCCTCACATGAAGAGCCCGTTCAAAAAGAACAACAGAAAACCAGTTCAAATTTACAATATCAGTGTAAATACAGTGTTCAAGGCACACATCGTCCAGCAGTTTCCTCCGCTATAAATCTGAGATTTGATGTGTAACACAGAAATGCCAAATCAATATCATCAGAGAGAGTTTAAATGAGTAGATCAGACTGACACAGATCTTTCATCATCAACTCCAAATGATTCATATTTAATAGCCCATCCATTTCACTCTTCAAAGGCTTGTCACTGGCTTCACAAGTGGCATGCAAATCATCTCACTCCTGGGTTTCATATCAAGCTCTCCAACAGAGTATCTCTCCATCGCAGATATCATCTAATCTCCCTCTCACGCAGAGAATCATTCAATGTAAATGTGGACTCGTCACTTTTATAAATGTTATCTTTGGGAGAGATATCTGGCAGTCTGGTGTGTTTATAGAGGTGTGTGACGCCAGATTCCCTCGAAGCTTCACCGCTGGATCTGGATTTCAGCCGTCTCAAACTCTCGCTCCGAGTTGAGGGTGGACTGACGTCATGTTGTGTTATACTGGAAGGATCAAACTATGTGTTAACTCACCAACAATGGACTAAATGACCACTGCATATAGACTGGCCATCCATCCTCCGGCCCTCAAGCATCTCTGCAACACTACAGATGACAAGTGGCTTGGAGAAGGGACGGATGAACGGATAATACATAGAAATGTTATTAGAAACAAAAATAACTTGTAGGGCCACATCAAGATGGCTTTGGTGTAATAGATGCTAGAAGTTATTTAAATATATAATGGATATTAATATGATAAATCCAGATTTTTGTAAAATGTACCAATGAAATTTAACAGTAAATAAATAAGTAAATGATGGTAGAAGTTATTTAACAATTTAATTGATGTAATTAAAATAACAAATTCTCGACTTTGTGTATAACAGTAGGAAAATGAACAACAAATTTATAATGTTAGAAGTAATTTAACTATGTAATGGATGTAATTAAAATGATTAATTCCTGACTTTTTGTAAAAAGTAGCAAGGAAAATTAACCAAACAAACGAATGAATGAATGAATTGAAGGTGTTAGAAGTTATTTAAATATATAATGGAAAGTACTAATATAAAAAATCTGGATTTTTGTAAAAAAAAATAAATAAAAAAAAATAAAAAAAACATAAAATAACAAAAATGAATGAATGAATGAATTAATGAATGCTGTTAGAAGTTATTTAAATATATAAAAATAAATAATAAATTAAATTGAAAAGTTATACAACTATTTACCAGATGTAATTACAATAATGAATTCCTGATTTTTGTAAAAGAGTATGAAGGAAATATAATATTTAAAGAAACAAATGAGTCATCAGTAACAATGTATTCACACTAGGGCTGTCACGATGTTAGATTTTTCACACCACGGTTATTGTGGCCAAAAGAATTCACGATATCGATATATCGCGATATCTATAGAATCTAGGGGTAGTTATAGGGGTAGTTATCAGTCAAATTAATTTTTACTTTGTTTATATAGTTTTTCTTTTTTACCCAACAAACATAAGGATACTGATAAACACAAGGCACATGCATTTTTACTTCTTGTGTACTCAATCTATGGCAATTTTTTGTGAAGGAAGACAAGCATGTGAAGTTTATCTGGTTTCAAACTGAAGCCAAACACTGTCTGAAGGTTTCCTGAAGAACTGAAAAGCTCTTAAACCTATTGTTGCACCAGGGCCAATAAAGTCATGCAGATAGCAGATTTGAATAAAAAAATCAAGTGCAAATACAAATACAAAAATAAGATGAGTAAAGAAAACGGGGTTCTTAATTTATAATCACCCTTTATTAAATATATGAACACAGAAACCCCCTGTTAACAGTTAATGTCACGTTTCCCATTCCATGATGACTAGTAAAATAATAGCCGCGTCGCGTCTATGACAACTCCAGGTATCGCACACCGGACACGCACTTTCTCAGTTTATGGCCAGCAATATCATTATGTTTAAGGACATTATGGAGTTAATGTCTGTACTATATTCTGATTATACTGTACAATTAAATACAATAGTTGCTGAGTCTGTGATCTGAACACTTTCTTCTGCGCTCTGTGTCGCGGCAGGATTTTGAACACGGTCCTGAGCCGTTGCTGGGCGCCGCGGACAGACGCCGAATAGAACCGCGCTGTGCTTCTCGTCCGGTGTGTGTACATACACTCATACAGAATGTGTTCGAATTTTAAAGACGTGGCGCTGCGCTTCTCGTCCGGTGTGCGACCACCTCTAAGGTGCTGTTTTCTTTGAAGCCAAAGAACTCTGTTGTTAATACTGGCGAGCTCAGCTTACTTTTTTCGGGTGTGGACAGAGTGTTTCACTCTAGCGGGCGCGGACGAGCGCTGCGTCTAGAAAACGCCAATATCGCCAATACCTGTGTATTGTATTGTATTGCTCTAGTCTAAATTAACACGATGTTGATATTTCATGCTTTGAATATCATGATTATCGTCAATATACCGGTATATTGCGACACCCCTAATTCACACAATCTTGGAAGATTTGCTATTTTTATATATAGGGGGAGCGCGGGGCACAACCTAACGCGGGGTTAGTTGTAACACGCTTGTTTTAAATACTTCCGCACATGCTTGGATGACGGAACTTTGTTTATTTACTAGTTGCCATATCAACACTATATAGAAAAAAAAAATCCGCCAAAATTATTTTCTTTTTGGAAGATATCCATAGACATTTATTAAACCATAGCAAAAGTAAATTTCTTACTTAAGTTAATTTTTCATCTCTATTTTTTGTGTTTATTTAAAATAAGACAAATCTGATATTATTTTAATCTCCAAGATGTTATTTAACAGTTGAGATAGTTCTTTAATGCTTCGCTAACACTAGCAGGGTTTAAATCCCAGTTGTGCAGGCGGGGGCATGTTGTAACACTGTGTTACAATGTGCCCCTATTAGAAATATGCTATTATATTCTATACTTTTATTCATTTTATTGAGAAAACGTGAGAAAAAGGTGAATAAAGACTGAGAGTCAATGTCCAGAAATTACTAATTATTTATTTGTTTTGAACTATGTTGTATAGCTGTGTTTTCATGTGTTCGTAGTCAAAACTCAAAAATGAGTTTCTATTTAATTATTAAAAATTGCCATTATTTTATATGAAAAAGTTTTTTAATTGTATTTTATTTAGAAAATATTTTAGTTTGTTTTGTATATTTTTTTTATTAGATCAGATAACATTTTAAGCTGCCATATGTCATGTTACAATGTGCCCCACACATGTTACAATGTACCCCACCTATGGGGCATGTTGTCACATTTCACTTCCATTCTTTCGGGGTATATCAAGAAAAAAGTATATACTGTATTAATAAAACAAAAACACATAATTGTACTAGACATGTGGGAAATTAATGTGGGGACGTAGATTTGCACAAACTGAGAAAGTCAAAAAGCGTTAGGTTGTGCCCCGCTCTCCCCCATATTCCTTGTTACTGATGACTCATTTGTTTTGAATCAACACACATTATTTTGGACAGAATAAGTTGAGTTTCTCTTTATATGAAAATAAGATGATTTTATTTCAGTCTGATTTTGTCTGTTAACTGAATCTCTGTTGGTTAGAGTTGGAGTGATCTTCTTCTGTTGCGTTGTGTCATGCCACATACATCCATTGTAGACACTGTATATGTTCCTCATGGTCAAATGTAGAGAAACACAGACTGAAAGTCGCCCATCTTCCATGTAACCCAGGCTGAGTTTGGAGATAACATCTGCCACCTGTGTTACATATACATGCCTCAACAGGTCTGAGTCCACGTAAACCGATATCACTAATCCCTGCTTATAATTCATCTCCGCTCAGTCCATAAATATGGTGTCACAGCAGGGCTAAATAATGCAGTATCTGCTCCTGCCATCTCAGCGTCCATCTGGTGACTCCAGTGGAGGTCAGTGTAGACGGGAACTGCCATGACCTGCTTACCTCCGAAATAACTCCATTTTACCGTCACAGGATACAGATTGGTTAGTTATGAGAGAAGTTCCCTATTCTGTCTCTTTCTAGGACGCCTCGCCGGAAACCTCAGCTTTTTTTGTCAACTGCATGTTCACTAAAAAAACACGGAAGTGAAAACTAGTTAAAAAAAAAAAAAAAAAAAAAAAAAACTCATTCAGTAAACGAAACAGAGATGGTGGTTTTAATTCTGCACTCTTGTGGCACTTCCTCTGCATTTGTGTTAGATATGTATTTATTTTATTATAGTTTTAGTTTCACAAGAAAACGATTTTAACCATTGCTTTGGCCAATGAACTGTATTAATGATTTATATAAAATTGCTGAAAAAATAAAACACAACAGCTTTCCTCAACATAACATTTATGAGAAACATGCTTGTCCTTGTAGAGGTCTCTCTGGCCTGAGTCTGTAAGATGTTTTAGTGCTTATTAAAAGAAGTCTCTTCTGCTCACCAAGGCTGCATTTGTTTGACCAAAAATATAATAAAAACAGTAATATTGTGAAATTACAATTTAAAATAACACATTTCTATGTGAATATATAGTAAAGTGTAATTTATTCCTGTGATCAAAGCTGAATTTTCAGCATCATTACTCCAGTCTTCAGTGTCACATGATCCTTCAGAAATCACTCTAATATGAGGATTTGATGATCAAGAAACTTATGATTATTTTCAATGTTGAAAACAGTTGTGCAGCTTCAGATTTTTGTGGAAACCATCATACATTTTATTTAGCAGGATTCTTCGATGAATAGAAAGGTCAAAAGAACAGCATTTATTTGACATTCTGTAACATTATAAATGTCTTTACTCTCACTTTCAATCAATATGATGCACTCTTGTTAAATAAAAATATTAATTCTTTAAAGAAAATCATAATGATCACATAGTTTTGAACGGTAGTTTGTTTCTTTAGCTTGTACACAAATATGACTGTTGTCTTCTTAGACTGGAGAACATGAATCACAAAAAGTGGTTGAAACCAATATTAAAAAAAGTCTTTGTGTAAGCACTCAAAACCGCATAGTTACTGAGATCTGGTTAACTTCCACATACTGGGCCCTATTTTAACGATCTGAAACGCAAGTAACTTTGTGGGCGGATCTCGGCGCTGTTGCTATTATACTGGCAGGATAAATGACTCTTGCGGCCGACGCAAATCTAAAATGTGTTGGTCTGAAGTCGCTTCATTACTCATAGGTGTGGTTTGGGCGTAACGTGAAATAAACCAATCAGAGCGACATCTCACATTCCCTTTAAGAGCAGGCGTGCTTGTTCCATGGCGGATTGCTATTATAACGGCAGATTTGTCAGGGCCGTAAAACACAGAGAAGTGACATTGGGGACGGAGAAACACACCCAGATTAGCTTCGGTTAAACAGGTGTATAATAATTTGGGTAAATGTGTAAGCTAGATTTATGCCTATTTTTTCACATCTTCATGGACACAACAATGATTTCCCTTGTGTGTTAATATTTTTCTTTATAATAATGTATGATTTGCAAAAATGAAAACTGCTGCTTCTGTGTAGATGAGATAAGCAAAGTGTGTGTGTGTTGTGCACACGCTACATTGATTATGGCCAAGCATTCGCCCTTAAAATAGCCTCTGAATAACATGTGCAACGCGACACTGACTTTAGACGAGGTTTCTCCTGGTCAGTGGCGGAATTGTTTTCTGAAACTGCAAAATAGCACCAGGGAACGTTTGCGCTGGAACACGCCTCCTCTTTTCGCTGAACCGCCCCCGGGAGCGCAAGTTCATTCCCTAATTTACCAGCGTGCATCTGTGGAGGGAAAAGTCCGCTGTGCGCGGGTGCAAAATAGGAATGATACATGCGTCGCTGTACAAAGTCAATTGCGTTGGGTGCAAGATAGGGCCCACTGTATGCTAATCTAAGGAACACTCCATAAATGTTCTTACTTATAAACATTAGACTCTTTATATAACTACTTTGTGTGCAATACAGTGTGTCGCTGGAATAGCAGGGATGGAGATATTCTCCTGAAGGAGTGCAGATTGAGCTCAAACACACAAACCCATCCCGCTGAAATCCATCACACGGGAAGAACCGTGAACAATCGGGCGAGATGTGGAGAGAGTGAAGCTGGAATGACTTCACCGTCCAGCTGTGAGGAGGGCAGGCAACTTTTAATTCTGGAGGAACACATACAGGCCATTTACTCATTTACAGCGGATTCCCTTCAACACCCCCTGCAATGTCCACTAATAGTATTGACATTTGCTGGGAACTGAGCAAAAATCATTTAACAACCTTCTACTTTACAGGCCAGACCCTTTCTGCAAAAAAAAGGTAGAATGGTAACGAATTGAAGCTGAAATATATTATAGCCTGCCGCAAAGTAATATGTCATGCCGTGTCCCAAATATTAAAGCTGTAGAATTGCCAGAGAAGCAGAGATTGCAGGAATATGTGGAGCTCCCGAACCACTGTCCTACTTAAATGCTGAAATAATTTCTCGAAATGAAAGTTATAGATAAAGAAATGCATTACAATGTTTCACATTATTCATTTTTAATGGTGTGTTATAATTTTATTGGTGATCTATCTATTCTTCATTATTAAAATACTTTCTTTTCCCCTGGTTTAATATGCAGTGACAACTACAGAATAATATGCACATGAAAATATAAAATTCACATGAAAGTGTAACTGACCACAATATCACATCAATTCATACAGTATATTCATTCATTTCATTTATTATACAGGAAAATTTAAAGCAACAATTAAGTTACAATAAACGGACCTGACTCAGTTTAAAAACTGGTTTACAGCAGGTTCCTGTTCTGCAGCAACATAGAACAATGATCACGATTCCGGCACATTTATACAGGACATTATTATTGACTAAACAGATACAAACAAATAAAACATTAAATACAGAACATAATATACCATAAAACAGAACATAAATTGCTTACAGCATTGTACGGATCTTGTAAAAATTTTTAACTTGTCAGAATACAATCAGGTAATAAACCTCATATGTGCTGGACAACTATTTAAACAATACTTGGACAAATGTGTAAAGGGCCAGCGCAGAGACAAGTGTTTGGAAAAGTGTATCAGACAAGAATCTGAGGCATTTCTGGACTAAACACTTGCTATCTCTAGGTTTAGTTCCTTTACAAAACCACCTGTCACATTCTGTATGGTTTGTTTAAATACTGTATAAAAAGCCTTTTAAATGATTTCACACCTGCCAATTTCAGCTGCCAATTGTATGGCCATAAAACTGTATTTTATAATATATCATTAAAATAATATTTTGTCACTCCAACGACAAAGGAATTATCGGTAACGCTTTAGATTACAGCCCGGAAAGTACTGCGTAATTAAAGCGATTTTAAAGTGTAATATTTGTTAATTATAGTGTACCTTTAAAGTACTTACATGTAAGTATAAGGGAAAAATATGTAATACTCCTACAACCATATACCACATATATATATATATATATGAAAACTGAAAACTAAATATATATATATGAATACTGAAAACTAAAAATGATTACAACTTTTGCTTAAATATTGGGGAAAGATACTCTTGGTCATGCAAATTCACTGCATTCACCAACAGAAAGCTTTGCAGTTTGAAAGCAACTTCATAGTACATTTTAAAACCATGCACTATTTTGCATTTCTATAAAAAAGATCACAGCTAACTGACCTGTAACTCCACTTGATTTGCTCATCACAACCCACATTTAGCTCTCAGTGAGTGTAAATCTGAAACCTTTACATGTATATGACTATGATAACAGCCCATACAGAATGTGCAGCTTTTTGCATTTTCTGCATTGACTTTTTAAATGTTTACATATGGTGAAATGTGTTAATTATTCAAAATATAAAACAACTTACATGCAAAGGTATGTTGAACTTGTCGACAGGCTTCATCATACAGTATTGTGCTCCTCCTCCTCCTCCTGTGAGAAGCTGTGGTGTGACGCAAAGGTTCTTTGCCACCATGTGTGATTAACAGCACAGAAATGCAATTACACTAATGTTTGTTGTCCATGTACTCACTTTGCGCTCAAACTCCCCAGCATCGTGGGCATAGTTCACTGAATCTGGCAGCAACAGTAGCGACTGTCTACGAGTTTCCGATAAATCTGCATGGCTGCCACCCAACATCCATAAAAACCCTTCACTTCTTTTAATTGCAATGGTCTAGAAGTGCCGGGAAAAAGCGCAGCATAATTCCTCTTTTGTCAAAACTTTTGTTGTCCTTTTCTTGCACCTTCCTTGTGATTCTCACTGGAAACTACTGATACACTTCCAAAGCAGTGAGCGTGAAAGGTAAGGGACCTGAATAAATCATAGTTGTTTCTCATGTGGAAACAAGCCTACACCCTCTCTTAAGTTAGCGACAGCCTTTGAACTGATCCTTGCAGACCGACAACTGATCATTTATTCATCTGTTCGTTTGAACGCCACTCTCATTATTGTTCCCACATCACCCTGTGAACATAAGCTAAAAGCTGTCGTTCTCTGGCTGTCTCGCCCTTTCTCTCCGCACACGTCGCTTTCAAAGCCTCGTCAAGTGGGGAAAATCCTAGTATGACACATTTTGGAAAAAGAAACCCTCCAAATTATGAGGGCAAATGAATAATGTACGCTCTCATCCTGAGAATTATCGAGTTCAGTGCACTGTATCTGTGCCAGTGGCTTATTACTGGCTTAAGATGACTGGGAAGGCATATTGTGCGGTATTTGTTATTGGAACACAGGCTGAGCTCTGATTGAGAACATAAAGTCTGCAGGCTGCCCCTTAAAAATGTTTTTATAAGAAAAGGGCAGAGCAGATAAGAGAAAGACACAGCATCACTGATGTATTAGACCTTTGTTTGGAGAGTGGAGAAGATAGCATCGCTGCTTCTTGGAAGATGTCTGTAGTTCTGGGAAGAGGTCTTTTATAATACAACACGTCTCCAAGTCCCTCTTCCCTCTTCCCTCGCACAGCAGTAAAAGGTTTAAATTGGTCAGTCGTTTCTGATCAGCAGAACTGAAATTTGATTTAGACGGACGTCCAGAGCAATCAAACAAACAGCTGGAAGTGAGCTAACAAGTACGTATGAGGTCAAAGACAATGTTCCCAGCACCTGTGCAGAACTTCTCACTAAACCTGACATGCCATCAAACCAGATTTGGAAATGTGAGAGAGTTTGAAACATCCTCATTAGTCAGACATCAACATAGTGTCGGCCCAGATCCGGCCCACATCTGGTAAACGTCGAATCCCGGATCTGGGCCGACACTATGTTGCTGTCTGGGTAATCAGCTGTACTGTTATCGATCTTCTGCATTTCTATGGAAATGAGAGAGGCTGATGGAGCAACAACTACTTTACTGTGCCCATCCATGTTCCTGTTGAATAAAAACATTAAGATAACTGAATCATGCCAAACTGAAAGCAAGTAACCCATTAAATCTGATACTACTCTTACGTGTCCGGTCATGGGCACCTAATTTTCCAAGTTGCCTCAATCTTGATTTTAAACAGTTTGGAAATTGGATAGATGTCGGCAAGTGGGAATGAATATTGAGAATTAGAATTGACTGGGAATGCCACAGTAAGTATTTTGAACTGTAAACGTTACTTATAGCTTATGGATAGATACTTTTTGGATAAACAAATTAGGAGAAAAAAAAGGCAATTTCGTTTAGCCATGATTACATATTCTATATGCCTAAAGCTGTTCAGACTTTCTTAAATTTCAGTTGACACATGCAGAGATAAAGGCTGATTCGAGTTGGAAACTAGCACTTGGCTGGATATATACAACTTTGAACATCCTGACACAATAACACTGATTCAACCAATGATGTGAGTTTGGGGGTGGGACTATAAATTTGGTCAACCAATGACAGACGAGAAGAGTGTTTGGTCATTTTTTATTTGGTGAAACTAGTGCAAGTTGAATCTTTAATGTTATTTATTAGAATTATATCTAGAAATGTGTGCTTTATATAGGCCATAAGAAGTCTCTTCTGCTCACCAAGGCTGCTTTTATGTATTGGACCAAGAATACAGTAAAACATATAAAATTGTAAAATATTATTACAATTTAAAAACGGCTGTTTTCTATGTGAATATATTGTTAACTGTTATTTATTCCTGTGATCAAAGCTGAATTTTCAGCATCATTACTCCAGTCTTCAGTGTCACATGATCCTTCAGAAATCATTCTAATATGATGATTTGCTGCTCAAGAAACATTTCTATCTTTTTTTCAATGTTGAAAACAGTTGTGCTGCTTTAAAACAAACTTTTTTTTGAAGATTCCTTAATGAACAAAAAGTTCAAAAGAACTGCATTTGTTTGAAATTCTAATCTAAATGTTAAAGCAAGTGTACATTTTGTTTACTCATACTCGATTCAGTATGCAACTCAATTCAGCAGAGAAGAGCAGAAAAACAGGCGATGTTCAGACACGTTCAATGGCAATAACCGTAAATTACGGCACTTTACCTTGGAACAAAATACGACACTCCCACACTGGCCTGGGGACAGCCGTCATTTCTATTGTGTGAGTTTCTCGTGTTCATAAAGAGCATATCTTGGAATGAAATTGCAATTATATTATGTTCCCATGTTTGGCAGAAGCGCGGAGTCTTGCTCCGTGGCGTGCTGTGTCATAAATCAAACGGCTCTTAATTATGGGAGCTGAATGAGTTGACTGAGGCCTGATGTGGCCTGATCTGTCTTTTCAATACGGCCTGCCGCTTTTATAGCGGCTAATAATGGAAAACTCACTCGGAGTGGGGAGGAGTGATTCGGGTGGCCTAACAAAAGTTGGCGATGGCATTGACAGTTCTGACCGCAATCAGTCTTCAGGCGTTGGGAAGCTTTTAATGTGTTTAACACACCTCCCAGCTTCTAGGCGCTGTACACATTAAAACTGATTGAGCTGCCAGCAGAAATGAACGCTTTCTTTGGTCATTAGAGGTTCTGAGTGAAAAATGGCACAACTTTAGCCATAGCTGATTCAGAGAGGAAGTATTTAGCACTGCTAGATGCTTATTTTGCTTGCTCTGCATATTGACGATAAGCCACTACGCGATCATGCATGCAAGGCATGACAAACATCCCTTTGAAAAGCTCCCTGTGACAGTAGCTAAGCTAATCTCTGTGATTATAGAGGTATCCATTACAAAAAAAGCAGTTCATGGTGTGCTCTTTGTTGTGGTAGCCTCAATTGCAAATAAATATTGTGGTGGAGGCGCTAAAGACAAGCTTCAAATAGAGTTAGCTTCCTTAGGAGCTCCTGACTGGGATTAGCATCAAGCTAATAAGCAAGCACGCAGGCTTCTGTAGGCCGTAATGTAAGCCTAGAGGTATAACGTGTGACATCGACACCCTGACATGTTTACTTGATCTCTAAACCAGATATTTGGAGCAAGTGGAGGCAAAACCCAATGGAGACCACATAATGACTCTAGAAGCCAAAGCCATCAAACCCAAACAAGAAAAAAGATGCGGCACCATTTTAGAAGGAAGCCAGAATCATTATTTGAAAGTGTATATATAGAAATCAGTGGAGGTTTTCTAATATGTTCAACATGGCCAATATCTGGACTGGGCACACGTGGAGTTGGAGTGTCAAACTCATTCATTCTCAGAAAACACAGAACGTTCCCCTAACGTTCCCATATGTTTTCTGGGTTCTTTTTTTGTAAAAAAAAAAAAAAAAAAAAAACTTTCCAAGAAGGTTTCAGGAAGTTTTTTTCTTTTTTCTTTATTTCTTTCTATAATGACCTAAAGAGAACCTATACAGAACGTCCCTACAGGTTTTTTAGCAAGACTTTAAACTTTAAACATAACTTAAATAATAAAATAAACATATACAACAAAACAAACGTAAAGCAACTGTCGCATATAGACATAAGAAAACAACAACATAAAGTCCTCTCGTCTTCCACTGTTGTCACTCCACCTTTTATCCTTCTGGAGCTCCTCCGTGGGACTCGAGACCGGTGCGGCGCTCCGTTCCCGTGGCTCTCGGCCCCATCCTGTTTGCCACAAGGTTATTTTTGGGTTTTACTAGCCGCGTTTCCATTACCGTTTAAATTGCGCAAGTTGAAATTGCGAATTGAAAATACGCTTAATGGAAACACCTAATTTTCGCAAAAAAGTTTTTATGCTCGCATGAGGGTTTTTTTCAGGCAATTCGAAAAAGAAATGTTTCTCAAAACTGCAATGGAAATAGTTTTTGCGCATTTACAGGTCACCTGACGTAGACGACGCAGTGTGCTTGGACAGAATACGAGACAGAGTTCTTTATTAAATTCATATAAAACAAAATAATTACAGGAATAATGGATTCTAAACCTCAAATAAATGCCACAATCAAGACCTCGAAGCAGATATGAGGGAGAAACACCCAGAAACACCTCATATGTGCTGCTCACAAGTATAAGGGTCGTTCCTTACCATTAATGCTTGGAACACACATACAGTGCATCTCCTTTGATTAATGATAATGGCCAGTGCAGTGGCTGGGATATAGTACATAAACCCACCAACGTTCGTTACCATGATTTCTGGAATGATTTTACTTATCGCAAGAGGAAAAAATGGTTTTAAAAGTTTTAGTCACATAACATCGGTTAATGGAAACGCTGTCATCTCGCAATAGTTTCTTGTCGACATTTAGAAAAAATCGCAAAAGTTTTGCGCAAATCTGTAATGGAAATGCGCCCATTGTTATACTATAAAACTAACCTTCCAATTAAAATAGGAACGTTTGCTGAACGTTATGCCTACCTAAAAAAGAATGTTCTATTTCCATAAAGAAAACATTCCTGGCAAAAACAAACCTTAAAAATGCATGTTTTAGGAATGTTCCCAGAATGTTCTGGGGACCAAACATTGTTAGCTGGGTTGCTTGTATGAGGGCAGCTCCTACAGTGGCCTTCAGTTGTGGATGGACATCTCTGGAAGTCCTCACAGCCTGAAGGATTGTTTAATTTCTCGTTTGCTGTTAATCCATCATCTCTTACAACTCGCTGCCTGCTGATTGGCCCCGTTGCACGTACCGTAGTGCAGGGACTCCAGAATGGTGTAAATTTGTGTTTGTCTTAGTGCCAGAGAAAGCAAACACTTCCTCAGAGAACGTGTGTGAGCTGTGGAAAACCAGAGACTGATCACACCCGGGAGAACGACTGCAGCTGAAGAACTGTGTGCTCAGATAATATTGGAAAATATTGGTATTTCTGACAAGTCTTTTGTGCTTCTGTGACTGCTAAATATAAGTCCACAAGATTTAATGAAATAAAATACTGTAATTAGTCAAGCACTGTTATCTTAAATTGGTTTAATTGCTTTGAGGTATTCAGAGAATTTAAAATACAGTTCTTTTTTTTTTTGGAAAGGTGATCACAATAACCAGGGTGATTTCATGCATATGCAAAACTATTCATATGTAAAGTGCACACGTAGATTTTTGTGCTTTTGGATAGCCACTTTTTTTTTCTTTTTTTTTTTTGCAGGAATAAATGAAAAAATAATCTTTTTAATGGACAAAATCTACTATTCATAGTTATTTGCACTCTTTGTGTAATGGAGTGTATTATTCATTCAATTAAATAATTGTATACGTGTGAGCTGTTAATGCATGACTAAATTAAATGTGACTGCATTAAACATATTTAATATTAAATGCAATTTAACTAATTTGATATTACGTTTATTTGTATAATGTATTATTTATTTGCATGATTTTTTATTGACTGGTGATTATTCATTTAATTTAGTAAATATTAGAATACATTTAAATTAACCTTCTATAAAATAAAAACACGAAACCCCAAAGAATTCATGACAAATTGTACAGTTAAGTCAAGAAATTGTACCATTAGGGGTACAACAGCTTGTCACAAGGGGCAGTTCCCTTAAAGGGACAACTTTGTACCTTATTTACCCCTTAAATGTGCATGGTATACCATAAGGGGACATATAATTCCTCTAAGGTAGCAACACTAAGGTGTCATACCAAGGGACACCTTTTAAGGCAAGATAAAGTATAAAGTTGACCCTTTAAGGTTACTGCACCGCTGACAAGCTGTTGTACCCCTAAAGGTACAACTTTTGCACTTCTTCTGACTGTATGTTGTAAGAAAAATATTTCCATATGCATTACAAATACTTCATTACAGTATCTGTAGCTGTTTTACCAGCGCCATTGAGGAATGCTAACAGTCAAGCACTCCAGGTATTATAGACCTCCTTTGTACAAACACCTATGAATACTAATGAGATAACGCTGGGGTATCAGACAGAGAAGTGGACCGGTGCCAACCTGTAAACTTTATGTACAGATTTACCACAGCTGTAATATCACAGTATGGGTTTCACAAAGTCCACTTTCCATCACACTCATCCACGAACACATTGAGGCGCACATGTGCTCTTAAAACATTAGCATATTAAAGTTACAATCACAGGAAAGAAGTGGCTGGAAAAGCAGATGGTCGTGTTTTATGCAGCTGATATTATGCAAACCATGCCCTGAGGCTTGCCCCCATTTACTTCTCTTTAATTGGCAGAAGAGTGTTTGGTGCCAGACAAGGCAGGTGGCAAGGTAGCGCTCTTGCATGTTACATCCACAGAGAGAATTATACATTTATTTCCTCAACCTCTCATAAAACAGGCCGCTCTTATGCACACCAAACGCTCAGTTGATCATGATTTATTTAGAGAGAGGGCAGATGACAAACCTCCTTTTTTATGTGTACTATCATAATCTTAGATAATGAGTTGTAAACCAACAGAATGAATTAAGGGTCAACTTGTAAATGCTGCACATGAGAGATTACAGATCACTTAAAAGTACACTGTCAGTTCAATTGTTTCATGTGTATCAGTTGTTTTTAATGATTACAAACAGCATTGGGGCTAAACTGCTATAATTAGAGCTCAATTTGAATAAAATGAATTGCATGATATGCAGATTCATTTATTGAATAAATAGCGCATAATTGCATTTTAATATTTACTTCTAATTAAAAGGTCTCAGATGAGGATGATTCAAAGATGTTTGATTATTATTGCATATAATATATTAACTCTTTCCCCGCCATTGACGAAATTTTCTGGCAATCCCCGTTTTCACTGTTATGGGCGCTATTACACATCTTCTGAAAGAGTTCAGAATCTCCAGATCCAAAAACAAGCGAAGAAGAAGCAGAAACAAGCCATAAAGCTAAGGCGATCATAAACCATTCAATAGCATATAAATCAAAACTGCCTAACGTTATCGAATAAATAGTCAAACCCATGAAAAGGTATAGGACTGTGAAGCTTGGGGGTGTTTTGGTGTTTTGACAGTATTACGATAATGTTCTCTAACTCTGGTTAGAAGACTACTATTGGTAGAAAAGTATAACTTGGATAAAGGACTTAACCAGGCTATATTTAGCAAATTTGTTCATGCTCACTAATGTCACCTGGACCACTACCTACTGTAGCATGGACCCTGGATAGGCAACAAGAGTTTCTTGGCACTTGATTAACTCGGATTCCCCCTTCAGTGTGCTCTGCTAACAGCAACACACAATCTCAATGACCCTTCGCACACAGAGGTTTCTTTGGGTCGGCTTTAAAAAATATGCCGGTCAAAGAGGAACCACTTTCAGAAATTGGAATCAAAGACCTTCCAGAAGAAGGAAGAATTTGACAGCAAAATGAGCTTTGTTCACATCTGATGAAAGACCCACTTCAAAAAAAAAAAAAGGAAAGGTTCAGAAATTAAGCATCAGAGGGGAAATGAAACCCAGTACTTTGGCATATACTAAACGAAGACTTTTCCTTTTGAAGAATTCCATTTCCTTGCATGATGAAATATGCTCTTCATCACTTGGGGCTCAGTAATATGTTATCAATAGTGAGCTTCCAGAAACTTCTGAAGATTATTCATCAATCATCTGGAGACTGACTGAACCTTTGGAAATGAATGGATTGAATCTTGGCACAGTCCCATAAAGAGGTCCTGAAGCTATTGCCAAAATAACGACACGTAATATCTGCAAAACAAAAAAAGGCTATTTTTATAGAACATGTTGATGCTAAAAATAATGTTTCCAAAAGTTGCTGTTTTTTTTGTTTTTTTTTTTTGTTTTAGTTTTACATGAAACCATTTTAATGCCATGTTGTTAGGGTGTTACACAAGTCGTTCAATACCATGGTATATATAAAAGTACTGTGTTGTTAGCATGTGATACCACCACTGTACACTTTAAAAAATGCTGGGTCAAATATGGACAAATCCAGCCTTTGGGTTCAATTTTTAAATACAATTTTTGAACCAACGGTTGGGTTTGTCCATATTTGACCCAAATTTGGGTTGAAACAACCCAGCATTTTTTAGAGTGTTACTGTAATACTGCCACAATGAACATTTAAAGAAACAATCTCCCAAAAATGAAAATTCTGTCTTATTTACTACAGTCGATCTCATAGATTATCAATGAATTTGTTCTGTTCTGTTGTTCTCCTTACAAACATCCTAAATATTTCAGAGCACAACCTGAAATACCTGCACAACCTGCAAACTCTGGCAGTGATGGCTCAGGACATGAGAGAGTCGTTCAGATCTCAGGCTCAGGTGAAGAAAACCTCCAGCACGAGGGCATGTGAGCGTGTCTTGTTTCCGACACGTCTTCACCTCTCCCAGGGCCTCCGGCAGTAAACACTCTAAATAAATCATGCCCTCTGAGATTCTCATCGGCTCCTTCGTCGGCTGATTATTGCCACTAGCTATATGAGCTTGTTTATTTATTTCCTGTTAGAAGTGTGACAATAAGGTCCGCCCTGCTTTCTGGAAATGACTTGCAGTGAAAAGGTACTTGGCAGCCGATTAGTGTTTAATTTATACATAAACATAATTATAAATAGTCTTGAGGAATGCATAAGATAATTTAGCTTACAGCATAAAAATGCAACATGGGGATTTGTGATCTCGTGCAATGCTTATGTGCAATATGTGGTCAAATAACTCACTGGGACTGTTATTTTAAGATATTAAAATATCACAAGAATCACAGTTACTTTGTGGGTAGGGGATTTTCAAAGATTTCACCACAAATGTTTTTCAGAAAATC
This sequence comes from Scardinius erythrophthalmus, assembly GCF_964197995.2. Lineage (NCBI taxonomy): Eukaryota > Metazoa > Chordata > Actinopteri > Cypriniformes > Leuciscidae > Scardinius > Scardinius erythrophthalmus. The sequence goes on from NC_138242.1 coordinate 2,889,804, forward strand.
TAGATTCTAGAAAATCACTTCATTTCGATGGTCCACTTTAGACATTTTACTCACTATAAGAAACTTTGCAATTATATGTAAATTAACTTAGTAGTATTAGTAGTATTTCTGCTTAACATCTGCTAACACTTTATTCTGATGCTCCTCAACAGATATTCGACTGACTATAAGTAACTTTACAACTACATGTAAACTTATTACACTAACCCGAACAGTCTACTAATACTCTAATGAGAGTTAGTTGACATGTACTTGCAAAGTTACTTAGAGTTAGTAGAATGTCTAAAGTGGACTTGTAATAAAATGTGACCTCTACATGAATTTCATTGGATAATGAACTGTGAAAGGTACATGGGTTTCTTGATGTTTCCTGGTGAAGAACTTGATGAGCTTTTGTGAAGAGCACCGGGAAACTGTGTTTCAATCCATTCATGGAATTCGTACTGCACTTTTCAAAATGTTGCCAATGACTCAGAGTCGTTTATCCTACATTGATTTCCTCCATTTTCATTAAAAAACTGCCTGCAAAATCCAATTTTGTCTGCTCTTCAAAATGAAATTATAAAATTAAGGCAAACATTAGCGCCAGTTCGTAAACCCATTTCCCTCCTTGCCTCAACTTAATTGCTGATGGGCTCCATGCATTTTCAGCCATTTAGGGAGAAACAAATTTGGCAATAAACTCTGTGAATTAGAGAGAATACACATTACAATGTTCCATAAACCTAGACCAAAGGGGACAAAATATGGTAGATAAATACTGTAATAACTCAGAGGGGAAAAAGTGAAGAACTGTGGGGCAGCAGAATTAATAACCATCAATCCAACTGAAAGCTTTCCATCATAACCCCGCTGAGTCAACAGGCCCCTACAGGCACAGTCCATATTAAGAAATCTTTTCCCAGAGATGGTCTTGTGGTGGTGTGTTTGTTGAGATTACTCTTCATAAGAGGCACAACACTCCAGAGAACGAACCACAGGAGTCGGGAAGTGTTGAGACACCTACAAAACCTGCAATTAATCCCCTGAGCCCGTGATTCAATCTGCTGTCGCCCTCCAATATAATGCAATCAGAGAGCATTGAAAATGTATGAACACTCTGGTTTAGTATAGGACGATTTGTTTCATACAGTGTGTGTCAAACGGGCGAGAGCAATGAAACAAGGTAATGTGATTTTGGGTGAAATTTAAGTGAAATATAGTGTTCGGCTCTATGCCAGAGTTTTACCTTAAACCAATTGATTCGCAGCCGGCAGTTCTAGCAAACATTTGGTGAACAGTGAATTTCAATTCTATTGTATTCAATTGATTTGTTAGGTCCAGTTTTGTTCCACATATTCATTTGATTTCAGATTTTTTTTAGATGACACTCTATTTTGATGGTTCACTTTAGACATTCTGCTCACTATAAGTAACTTTGCAACTACATGTCAACTAGCAGTCATTAGAGTATTAGTAGACTGTCTGATCAATATCTGATAACGCTTTATTCTGATGCTCCTCAACAGACATTATACTGTCTATAGTGCTTAAAATACTAAAAATACTTTAAATTACAAACAAATAATACATCATTTGAAACTGTAAAGGGTCTAATTTTATTTGTGTAAACTCACAATAACAACAAAATGTTTTGTTTTTTGTCGTCTCGGAGCGTGTCAGCGTGAAACGTCTACTTTTAAACGAACTAATTAAAACTAACAACTAACAAAAACTAATAGGCTACTCTCTGATTATGTAACCCGAATGAAGCTTTAAGTGTGCACTTGAATGTATATTACAGCCTATATTATGTCTATATTATATTTATATTTATTAAATATAATATATTTAAGTAATTCAATTAATATAAATGTGCGATTAGTCGACTAATGGCTTGAATGAATGACTACTAGTCGACTAGAAAAATCTTTAGTCGGGGGCAGCCCTAATTTCTGGACATGAATAGCATACATATTCTAATACACTACAAATCCTAACTCAAATCGCATAAATCACTGGATGGAATGACAAGATGCTCATAAATTCTAAAAATGCAAGAAAAAAAAACATATACACTCAAATGAGGGGGATACATTTCATTATCAGATGAGAAGACATCTGCACAAACTGCAATGGAAACATACTGAATAAATCTCTCGATGCACAAAAAACAACAACAACAAAAAAATAAATAATTTTAGTTAACAATAAATGCATTCTGCAATACATTTTATATTCCAATTTATAATTAAGACAAAGGAATTATGAAATTACATATTTGCATCCTGGAAGTGGATCGAAAAAGCAATCTAAAGGTCAACTAATTGCATTTAATATTTGAATTTAATTGCATTTAACTGAAACCTTTGCATTCAGTTTGCACTTAAGTAGGTATATTCTTTTAAAGTAAATTATTTCAGTAATATGTGTATTTTTTCACAGAGGAAATCTTATTCAACCTCATGTTGGTTCAAACTGCTGGATCTATTATGTCCAGTGATTTCAGGCCGGTTCATCTCTATCTCCTCATGACTGGCCCGTGATTTTCATAAACTGGCAGATCTAGCCCATTCTCTCGCCAAAAAGATGGATGCAGATGTCGCCGCTTAGCCAGCTCTTCTTCTTTGATAACAGTGTGTGTGAGGTCTCAGGTCTGTGTGTGCTTGCCCTAAGCCATATCAGAGGACGTGACAAGATGTACAGATGTACCATTAGCTGAAGCTCTCAGCGGGAGTCCAAATGTATTTTTGAATCATTTTCGAAGCTAGCTAGTGTATATCTCTAGTGCCAATACTATTAACGGATCAGGAGGGATAATTAAACCTGTTAATTTTGGTTTAATTATTTTTATTTTTTTCTGTTTTCTGTAAGAATTTGTATTTATATATTAGTTGCTTTTTTATTGCTAATATGTGAAAAGTTTGTACCAAAAAAGGTTTTCTGTACCCAGACAGCAACATAGTGTCGGCTCAGATCCGGGCCACATCTGGTACATGTGGATTCAACTTGTACCAGATGTGGGCCGGATCTGGGCCGACACTATGTTGCTGTCTGGGTATGTTTTCGCCGGGAAAATCAAAATGATGAGATGTTTCGCTTCCGAAATCCTCTCTTCCATCCTCTGACACATTAAATGAATGTTCAGGATAATGCCGGAAGAGCCATTCTGTTCTTTAAGGGATTAATTCAATCTATAGTCTCACATAGCTAAAGTAGATTTATAGTCACATATACTTTATAATCAAACTATCATTACTGTATCATTATTGTAATTTTAACTACCTCATCCGGTGCAACATCCACATCTCTACGATCAGATGCTTTCTTAACTGCTGTTTTCTCACCACTGTCATTCTTGTTGTGTGTTTGTTTTGTTACTGAGGAAAGCGAACAGCACATATTCACGTTCACAGCATCTGGATGTTCATTAACAGTATATCACTGCAAAGGTATTTCCAACTTGTTTTTACTTCTAAGCAAAGAAGTATATGAGTATATTGAGCCCTTGTTCATTAAATGTGCACGAGCAATAAGCTGCCGGCTGCAGTTCACTCAACGGCCACCGGTGTCGCTAATATCAAGGATTTCTGAATTCTACATAGTGCCCCTTTAAATAGCATATTACACTGACAGGCTTACTTATAATTGTTTTCCAAAAGCAGGGGCTTAAATAAAAAATAAACAAAATTTAATTGGCCATACCCCCTCTGTTGAAATGATTGCAACCCCCAACTTTGACTGCATTTTGACCACCAAATATTAAATAGAGTGATGTGGAACCTTTTCATATCCAAACAGAATAACCAACTTTGCAATACACTGGAAAGAATGTATTTTAATGAAACTTCACGGCATGACTCTTGTAATTATTCGGTTGTTAGCCCGACTTGCTTCATTGTTCATGCAGACTTTAAGGTCAACGACCTTATTAGAGGTACCGACTAATTTGAATAAGACAGTAATTACTATTGTAGAGAAAAAGAATTCAATTAAAAACACAAACTCAAATAATCAAATAAATAATTTTCCCCAGACAAGAATTAAAAGTTTATTTGCCAGGCCGTTCGACAGTTAAAATAATAATTGCTTTTAAAATATTCAGAGCATTACACTCAATATGTCTAATAAATGATGTGAGATTAACTAAATTAAACATGGATAACAGGGCCAGTTTTTGCATGCTTAATTCAATTGTTTCATGCCAAAAAGACAGTTCAATCTTCCTCCATGAATACAATTCTTGAGAATATTCAAAAAACAAATAAGGTGAGACAGGTTGCAGATATTTTAAGATTCATTTTCAAAGCACAACACAACACATGCTGTGCATACATAATGTGTGTGATAAGGAACCCGGAGTACCGAAGGGATTGAGAAAGAGAGGCTTAGACTCTGGAAAAGCGTCTCTCTCTCTCCTCTACTGTCTGCCTGCAACTGATCCTGCCCTCTTTCTCCTTGACAGTAAGTCCCTGGCACCTAGTCAGCACACTGCCATCCCAGGAAGAGAGACAGAGGAGGAGCAGACGGTCCTGTTATCGTCTGACGCCTCTTCCCTCCACCTCCCACACTTCTCCTCCCTCCCCGCCTTATTTACTCCCCTCATTGTAGCCGGTTTAAGCGAGTGGCGTAATCTTCAACCACCCAGCCAGTCTGTCCCCGGCTTCAAAGGGAAGGTCCAGATAGACCTGGGATGGAGCTGGGCTATCTGCTAACTTTCTCCCGTCAGCCTAAGGAGATAATCATTTCAATCCTGCCTGGGAGAAACGTTTTAATAATGCTGTAAAGGTGACGTCTGCCGGCCTTATCAGGAGAGGCAGATGCATCAAACTGGGTGTGGGGTGGCTGAAAATAAAAAGAGAAAGAGGAGTAAACTAATGAATAATTCTATTCTTTCTTGGTAGGATATTTGTGACATTTAAAATAGCTATTTAAAAATATGATTTGTTTCTACCTTCCCAGACAAGTATGAACTTCCATGCTAGGTAAATGGCGATCTAACTGTGTTCTTGCATCTGAAATCTTGAGGTAGTACTTATTTTGAATGTTGAAGTAAAGTATGATCTATGTAGTAGGAATGTGTTCGCCATGTTGTCACTAGGCACGTTTCCATTACAGATTTGCGTAAAAAATTTTGCGATTTTTTCTAAATGTCGACAAAAAACTATTGCGAAATGAAGGCGTTTCCATTAACCGATGTTATGCGACTAAAACTGAATTTTTTCCTCTCGCGATGAGTAAAATCATTCCAAAAACTATTTTATGTAGGTTTATGTACTATATCCCAGCCGCACTAGCCATTATTATTAATCAAAGGAGATTGTCACATAGATGTATGTGTGTCACATAGATGTATGTGTGTTTTCCAAGCATTAATGGTAAGGAACGACCCTTATTATACTTATACTCATATGTGAACGTGCCAAATGAGGAGTTTCTGGGTGTTCTCCCTCATATCTGCTTTGAGGTCTTGATTGTGGCATATATTTGAGGCTTAGAATCCATTATTCCTGTAATTCTTTTGTCGTATATGAATTTAATAAAGAACTCTGTCTCGTATTCTGTCCAGACACACCACGTCATCTACGTCTGGTGACCTGTAAATGTGCAAAAAACTGTTTCCATTGCAGTTTTGCAAAATATTTCTTTTTCGAATTGCCTGAAAACCCCCTCATGAGAGCGTAAAAACTTTTTTGCGATGAATGGGAGTTTTTGCGAAATTGACATGTTTCCATTTAGCGTATTTTCAATTCGCAATTTCAATTTGCACAATTTGAAGGGTAATGGAAACGCGGCTACTGTCACTATTCCCTGTCATCCAAAAATCCTCCCCCGTAGCCTCATGGGATAGTGCAGTATTCATCGTATGCACACTTCAGAATATGTCTGGAAGTAGTGGGTCATCCGACACGGGTACTATTTATTTATTCCCCTAGTCAGCTCCAAAATGTATTTGGGTGAATCTTTTTCCTTCTGAGTGCAATCAATCACTATAAAAAAATAAAAAATAATTTAAATTAAGAATCAATATCCAATCATGAACGGCTCTAATAGTCAATGAAAAAGCCATAGAAATTCAGTGGCCAAAAGAACTGGGAATCCTGCTTTTATCCAAAGCAACTTTGGCTCAGAGAGGTCACTTACCAAGCAGCTTTCTGTTGATCAACATGGGGAATTGGCAAAACTCCCAAACGCGCAGATTCCTTTTGAAATGACTGGATTTTACACACAACATTTTGTTAAGCAATGGTAAATGTGAATGCACCTTTATCACAGGGACAAAGACAGTCTCCTGGGAACAACCTGGCGTTGAGTGTCTTTCTCATAGACTCGGCCCAGATCCGGCCCACAGCTGATACGTGTTGAATCCACATGTACCAGATGTGGCCCGGATCTGGGCCGACACTATGTTACTGTCTGGGCAAGAGCACAATGGTGACTGGCACTCCTTGCCATCCTTAAGATTCACTCCTTGCATCACACCACCCTGAAACATCTCTGAATACCCCAGCTAGGATGATTCACGGAGCATTTCCTTCCTGAAACGCCACAGTGATCGTAAGGTGTTCCTGAAGCCATAAATCCCTTGAGCACAAGACACATCTGCACCTGCAGAACCCCTGAGTCTGCCTTTCATGTCCTGAGATAGATGGACACAGCAATCCTGCTTTTCAAAGGGCCGTCCGGAGAGCTTTACACATGACCTATACGAGGGGCCGCGGGTCACGGGTTTGATGTATCATTGCAGCCGCTGCCATTTTACTTCTGTGAAGTTATGAGTCTTTTTTCAGTCTGGGCCAGAAAGGAGTCGAAGGTGACGATCAAGGCATTTCTTTTCCTCATCGCGTGTCTCAGCCTTAACAAAAATGACTTCATGCATTTTGTTCTTTCTCCAAGACTGACAACTCTGTCCAAACAACATCCTATTGCACTCCTCCCAAAGCGGAAACACTGTCTGCAATGGAAGCGACCAAGATTGAAGGTAAATTGGAGATAAATGGGTACACTTCTGGTGCTTTCGCACTAGAGCTTTTGCTGTGGACTGATGTCAGATAGTGGTACCTTTGGAAGATGTAAAAGCTGTTTTGGAAGTGTGGAAGTGTGAAGTGGTGTTGTCAAAAATATCTATATTTCAATACGTATCGATACTGAAATATCTGAAACGGTTCCAATACACCTTTTCTGCAGTATTGCTACAAAGATAACGGCTGCGCGTTCTCCTTCTCTTCTCTCTGATGGCGAATTGACACAAACCTGACTCCTCTCATAATTTTACTCAATCCCACAGGTTTCGCACATAAACCCACCTCTCAAACAGCTCACGAGTACCAAATCTTTCATGATTTATTGCGTTTAAAAGGTCAAATACACACAAAATTGTCAAAATGCACGTCTCGGTGAGTATTCAGGTAAACACAGTCAGTTTTGGAACGTAAATAGTTAAGAAAGAAAACGCATGTTGTGTAACAGTATATTGGATCCGTGTATAAGCTCTTAAAGTGACAGCAGCCTAAAAAAACTGTCTGTAATGTTAATCAAAGAACAAACAACAATGATAAAATCACTCACTGCTCTGGACTGAATAACTTTAATTGTAAAGATTAATCTGTATTTAATTTTTACAGAGAAGACTATCCAGTGTTATTTTACATTTGATTACTTTATTTAATTCCTGTAGTATTTCTTAGCCTAATACTACTGTTAGACCCACCTGAACCTAAAGCCGTGTTTATTTAATTTGTCTCTTTATTCTATTGTATTTATTTGTGCTATCATTTGTAATTTGTTTATTTGTTTTTATTTTATAACTGACCGTTTACTTGTCTCTTTTCTTGTAAATTTAGTTTCAAATAAAGCCATCCTGTGTGTTAGCTATTTTACCCAAATTATCAAAAAAAAAAAGATAATAATTAAAGTATCTGTATGGCAGTAAAATGGTATCAAATATCGATATTTTTCATGATACCGTATCGAAGTTAGAAATTCCAGTATCGTAACAGCACTAGCGCGAAGTATATCCATCTCTAATTTGGTTTAATTTGTTGAAGAGAACTGATATACATGGCAAAAACAAGTGCTGCTCCGTTTATGTTAAGTTTTTAAAATGACATGAAACACATTGAGTTCATGACCATCAGATGAGATCAGCTATCAGAGAAGTCAACCTAATGACGAACCACAGCAAGAAAAGCTAAACTTTTATGGTCCTCTTTTTATGGTTCAAGTGAGAGTCTGTCAGAGAGAGGCACACAGATATATATAAAGATTATTGAAACCAGGTGAAACAAAGGACAAAGCAGATGTGTGTGACAAAGCAAACTGAAGACAAGTGTCAAGTGCCCTGCATTAGCCCTTGTGTCTGTGTTATAGAGATGGGAGAGGATTTATTTGCATTTGCATTTAAAAAAATGAATAAATAGCAAAGCAATGAATGTTAATGCTTTTTAAAAAGTTCAGGTGGCCTAGTGGTAAAGCATTCACTATCATCATTCATGGGCCACCAGAACTCAAGTCCGGATTTGTCATTTCCATACTTTCTAACCAATGCATTTCCATGACATTTCTGGATAACTTTTGATTACTGGCTACTATATATATATATATATATATATATATATATATATATATATATATATATATATATATATATATATATATATATATATATATATATATATATATATATATATATATATATATATATAATATATAATAGTTTTTTAAAAACCATTTAGTAATTTCTAGCTGAAAAAAACTTATATTGAATAATAAAAAGGAAAATAATATATTGAATATAGACATGTTTCATGACTTTCACAATGCCATTAATGTCCTTGACTTAGCCTAGACTTCACATAAAAAATCTCTGGATATTTCCAGAATTTTAATTGAGCATTAGAATGTTGTAATATGTATATTTTACTCATCACTTCTAATAAATAATAAATAAATAAAATCAGAATTTATTTTACACTACATGCACTTATGTGTACTTACCTAAGAAATCACTGGTTAATATAAACTACAGTACATGGGTTAAGGTTAGGTTTTGGGGTTAGAGCCTAGTTATTACCCAGTTATTGTAATAACTATAATAAATGTATAGCATGTACACAGGGAACAGGACTGTAAAATATAGTGCTTCCAAAATTGGTTTACATAACACGTTACTGACAATGGTGGCACTGTATAAAAGTTTGCTGTAGTATTGTGCATGGTTTCACACTATCTCTTTTCAGAAGACGTGAGAACCTCTCACCTGCAGAGACAGATAAGATACGCTTGCGTTACCAACAGTGTTCAGCTCAGCAAACCTTAGCAGCAACAGCACATGTCAGACACATAACTGCATCTGTGCTTACACACTGATACACAGGGACGAATTATTCTAAATACAATGACAGTCTCCTACAGGGCAGGTTTGTCTCACTATCCATAAGGTAAACTAGTCTGCAGAAGTGAATTCGAAAAGGATCTGATCCACACACAGGCACACACACACACACACACACACACACATTTTCACTGTCCATTCACTGAGATGGAGTCACCAACCGTGAAGCAATTCTGCAGGCGTTTGCTTTCTGCTTTCTGACTCAAGGACAGAGCGAGCTGGAGGAATTATAAGGCCTGGCAATAGAGAACGAAAAAGTCTATTTTCTTTCTAAAACCTTAACCATTCTATTGCAAAAAAATGTTTGTGTTGCTTAGTAAAGATTTAGTTTGTGTTTGTGTGTGAGAGAAGATTATCCAATTAAACTGCAGATCTAAATGCTAGTTTCTCAACCCTGAAATGCCTCACCAAAGTGTTGGATTGAGTCGCTAACTCATTCATCTGTCCGCATATATGAATTCCTTCATGTAGAGTTCTTTTTAAAATCCATGACATAATGCTGAATAGTGCTGCTGCTCAAGAGCTTTACATTGGTAATGAATTCAGAAATTCACATTAAATATCCGAATGAGTAATTCGCAGATGATGAGGTGTGAAATAAATATTGAATGCCTGAGTCATCCACAACCAGCATCTCTGCGAGTGCCAGTTTCCATAAAGTGCATGAACATATGAGCTCACGATGGCACATATGTGCATACATTTGACAAGAACAACGTTTCTATGGCACATTAACAAATGTTTTCACAAAACCCTTTGAAATATCTTGCCTCGTTTATGCTCTCATTTTTACACTGTTGTATACACGTCTTTTTTGTTTGTTTTACAAACTGATGGACACTTTTAGGTACTTCACAAGCATTATATTCATGGTCACTGTGATTTTGTTTGGCACCTAACCCTGGAACAACATCCTTGAATGAAAATGTCATCCTAACCATACAGTAACCCCACACCTAAACCTAACCCTACCCATAAGTTATGCCTAATATCCAAGGGAAATAACACTGATGTAGAGGCACCTAACCCTGACTGTACGCCTAAACTTGACATAAACTGTAAACATATTGTTTTGGAAAGTTGCTCCAGGATAAACTAAGATGTTGATCCAGGAACACACTATACTTGGCAAAATAACATTCAGCTTAAATTCATACATTTTCCAGATACTACTACTCATATGCATTTTGTCAGATCATGCATTCCCTGGGAAATCAAACCCATGACCTTGCTGTTGCTAGCGCAATGTTCTACAGTTTGAGCTCAATGGAAGTCAATGGGAATGGAATCCAAAAATCAATAGAAAAACCCTATTGGCTTTTTGTCGAGGGAGCCGGGGTGATGCAAACTCCTGGGTTGGCCAACAAAATTGCATCATCCCTTCAATATGAGACATGATTCTGATCAATTATGCGGGACCATTTTCCAGGTCTCCATGCATGTTTTCAAATATATATTGTAAATATGGCAGTATAGGGTGGACTTGAACAGCCAGCTGGTCGGTGAGAGATGTTAATTCAGGACGAGATGCCAGACAGTCGTGTGCCTCAGGCCTGCATTGTCCTCGAACAAGCCCTCACTATTAGAGGGACGAGGAGGAATTGCTTTATTTAATACATGACAATTTCTCGTTTCATCGCCATATTGTGAGATTGGAAGCGCATCTGAGCGGGTCTCTGCGTATGTTGATCCCTCTGGAAGAACTCTAGAGGAATTTTCCTTCCACATCAGAGATTGCGGGGATAAACTCGAGCTCATCTCTGCAGCTCTGCTAAAAATACAAGGCTGGAAATAACCAGCCATTTTCAGACGGAGAACAAATATCGTGAAGATGGAAGATGATGAAAATAACAGCTTATTGAAAATGATTTATTTTTTAACGCAAGGCTCCTGATGATTAGTTTTATTTTGTTCCTAGCTCCAGGAGTCATCGTCTTCTTTTTTTTTTTTACAGAAATGAATTTTTATATGCCTCTCTGAGGTTTATGTGAAAACCTCTCCCTAAATTATCATTTTGATAGCTCTCAGTTTAGCAAAATCCATCTCCATAATCTCTCTCTCTCTCTCTCTCTCTCGTGCTGATGGATACAGCAGTCAGCAGCGGCGGGATGGCGGATATTGCTCAGCTAGCCTCCGTTAAGCCTCTTGTGATTTTTTTGACTGGACAAAGTCCAGCTCAGCAAGTGATGGTAGAAAACTTCCGCTCATCCCAGCCATTCCTGCTCCTTAACCTCTCATGCCATCCTCGCCTGAAGCCCAAGCGCATCACTTCCCATCCCAATTCACCCAACCCTCTAATCCCCCTAAAATCCCGTGGTGAAATGGAACCGGAAAAACCAGCACTCAGCCGTCTTTCCCAGCAAATCCTCCTCTGCTCTTCCTCTCCTTCACAGCTCCTGGCCGGCCGTAGAGGCGACGTAATGGAGAAACTCTTGAGTGACAGCGATGCTCCTCACACCTTCTCCTTTAAACACCAACGATGAAGGAGACGTGTCTGCTATAGTGCTGGAAAAACACGTCTATTGCCTCCCCGTGGGCTCCGGGGCCCCTAATTACATTTCACACGCATGTGAGCAGCTTTCTGTCGACGCCGTCAATCAGTTTTGATGGAATCCGCACGAGGACAAATCAAAGCTGAGGGAGACCTGTGTCCTTGAGTTTAGATAAAGGTTATGAGACCATGTCTGAGTGAAATGTGACTTAACTGAAAAATGTCCTGGCCCTCATGTCATTCCAGGCTTGTGTGACTTTCTTTCTTCCGTGAAAGACAAAAGCAGATATTCTGAAGAATGTTCACACTGCTCTTTTCCATACAATGAGAACATATTGAATCATGCTCCACAAAGAACAAGACTTGTGGACTATATTCAAAGTGTGAAGAATAGACCAAAATTTACAATGGGTTTCCTTAAAAATATTTCCCCAGATTCAATCTTTTTTATACCAAGGTTCCCCAAATATCTTGATTCGCTTTGCTAGGGACCTATTTTTTTCTTCATTTATTTAAAATGATGTAATTCATAGGCTATAAATAATATAAAATACATTAAATAAATATTTAAAAATGAGCCTTCATTTTGTTGATGCACTAAAGCCATTGCAAATTATTATTGATTGTATAAAGTTGTATTCTTCCTGCCATTAGAGCAATGTTTGATGTATAAACCTTTAAAAAAAAAAAAAAATTAATTGTCCCCTGCTTGAAAACCCCTTTCTTAGATCACATCTACAATATAATGTCTAAATTAAAGATGTTCAAACCCAAACCTTTTTGGATCCCATTTAAAACCTCACTGCTCAAAAAACGACTCGATTCCTCAGTTGAAAAACCAAGCTTGACAAGCAAACCACTCACACTGATTGGTCAGGTGGAAAGCTGTCACCTGTCCAATCAAGTTCCGAGAGCGTCTTGACAGAATCATATATTTCTATTAGGCTGTGCAGTTCAAACACATGTGCGGGCTTTGAACATCTGCATCTGAACGTTGAAAGGCACTGAGGTTGTGTTGCAGGTCTCTGTAATTTGCGCTCAGTATTAAAAGCCACGCTCCAGCGGTCCTCCTCCCAGAGCATCTCTCTCCGCGTGTTATGCAGATGCTTTCTTTGCATATTCTTACAGAATGTGTTTGGAATATCAACGCATGGTCCCGGGACTTTGAGCGTGCCATTCCCTGAGATGACATGCGATATTCTATCGGCGAGATCACAGAATATTACATGCAGTAAACTCACACGGTACAAGACACATTTGCATTAGATGTGATTTTCCATGGTGTGTTTATTGCTCTAAGCGGAATATTAAGTATGAGAGGATCAGGTGTGATTTTTTTGCTACCAGTAAATAAGAATAATATTTATTTTGGTGTCATAGTATCTTATAGTGTCGATTCAGAGTGAAACTATCACACGCATTAAACATGTTGCATGTCTTCTGCATCATATGTGGGCTTTCGGCACACCTACACATGCAAAAACATTCAAGCTTTCCATTCCCTGTCTTTGCTCTGTGTTCATATGCATTGAGGTAAAGAGCTAAATATTTCTTGCAGGCGGGTTTGTTTGGGAAAGGGATTGACACCGTGAAATTGCATGCAGCAGTGAGAATGAGTGCTCACTTTAGGGAGCCAGAAACAGAGACGTGGGACCGGGAGCCAGGGGCCGCTGAGGTGTGACTGGGCCCTGCCATGCCATCAAACTCACTGCCAGAATATACTAACAATATACCACAATGCTGCTGAGTCATGTGATGTACTAAAACCACAGGTTTATTTGGAACGACAGTGGCCCCAAACACTAACAAATGAAGAAACATTCTGATTCTGCATTTGGATCTATTTGTGGTCATTTAAAAGCCTAGCAAGCTTGCGTTGTGTATTTATTAAAATGGATTTATTTATTTGATATGCTTGCTTAAAAATGTGCTTTCTTTCAAATAAATATTATGTAGATCGATATTTTGTTATCTAATGCATTTAAAATCATATTTAAAGATGGATAGTTCACCCAAAAATGAAAATTACTCCATGATTTACACACCCTCAAGCCATCGCAGGTGTATATGACTTTCTTCTTTCAGCCAAACACAATTGGACTTTAATTAAAAAATATCCTGGCTCTATCCGAGTCTAGCTCCGTCGGAAGAGTGACCTCTGACCCGACGTATGACGTAGGATAGCTTAGCTAAGACAGCTGAGAGTACTTGACGCCTCTCGCGGTTCAAACAAACAGAGCTGGGCAACAAACTCAAGCTCCTCCCACATTTCTATTTAACAATTCTTATTTTAGACTTCTAATTCGTGACCGGTGTTTTGTTTGTCTCTATCCTCTGTGTTTCAGTGTTCGTCAACACATCATGCGTCGGGTCAGAGGTCACTCGTCATGCGTCGGGTCAGAGGTCGCTCTTTCCGCCTGAACTAGACTCGCATACAGCCGTTACTGGAAGCCAGTGATTATATTTTATAAAGTTATAAATATGGATATTTTCCTTACAAAAAGGCATCGCTTTGCTTCAGAAGGCCTTTATTAACTCCTGGAGTCATAGGGTATTACTTTTATGATGGATGGACGCACTTTGTTGGGCTTCAAAATCTCATACTCCATTCACTCCCATTATAAAGAATGGGAAGAGCCAGGATGTGTTTTAATATAACTCAGATTGTGTTCGGCTGAAAGAAGAAAGTCATACCTATAGGATATCTTGAGGGTGAGGAAATTATGGGATACTTTTCATTTTTGGGTTAATTAACCGTTTAATGTGTCAAAAATAAATACATTAAATAAAAAATAAATAAAAAAACAAACACACTGGTCTGGGTGAAGTTGAAAAAGTCTTGCCAAAAGAGAGCAAAAGGGAATAGTGCAATTAGGAAAAAAGTACTATGAACCTTCAGTGCACCATCTGACACCTTTTCCATGTCTACAGCTAAGATCAGAAATCTTTTTTTTTTTTTTTTTTAAAGCACTAGTTCCTTCTCATCTTTTTCTCATTTTTTCATTTAGTTTCATTTAGAGCCTTTCTCTGAGGGGTGTGATTGTGCTCCGGGATCACCTAATGAATTGTCACCCAGTTTAACATGAAATCACATGAAAGTGAAGCCAGAGGCCATTAAAGCACTTAATGTGAGTCCAGTGCCATCACCCTACAGTTCTCCATCCATCCATCCATCCATCCATCCATCTATCCACTCATCCATCCATCCATCCATCCATCTATCCATCTATCCACTCATCCATCCATCCATCCATCCATCCATCCATCCATCCATCCATCTATCCACTCATCCATCCATCCATCCATCCATCCATCTATCCACTCATCCATCCATCCATCCATCCATCCATCCATCCATCCATCCATCCATCCATCCATCCATCCATCCATCTATCCACTCATCCATCCATCCATCCATCCATCCATCTATCCACTCATCCATCCATCCATCCATCCATCCATCCATCCATCCATCCATCCATCCATCCATCCATCCATCCATCTATCCACTCATCCATCCATCCATCCATCCATCCATCCATCCATCCATCCATCCATCCATCCATCCATCTATCCACTCATCCATCCACTCATCCATCCACTCATCAATCCATCCATCCATCCATCCACTCATCCATCCATCCATCCATCCATCCATCCATTCCACTCATCCATCCACTCATCCATCCACTCATCCATCCACTCATCCATCCACTCATCCATCCACTCATCAATCCATCCATCCATCCATCCATCCATCCATCCATCCATCCATCCATCCATCCATCTTCGTTTTGAGTTTCTCTGAGCCCTAAAGCCGTTCATGGCTGCAGAAATGCAGAGGACACTAAAACTCTTTATCACAGTCTTATTTAATTATTAGTCTTCAGATGAGGTAGCAGATGGGTGCAATTTCCTAATTGGATTTATGTAACTGTCTAATCAAAATTGAATCACTCAGTGATACGCTGCATGCACGACCTTCACGTCAACTTCGTAATATCTGCAGCGCTAACTGATGAGCTATTAACTGAAAAGCTAATACTTTTTTCTCCCACTTGCCCTCAAGAAACAGTTAGATCTGAATGTTCCTTATATTATGCAACACTTTTAAATTTGGTTATACACACTGTTCTTGCTTTCACCAAGGCTTCATTTATTTGATCAAATACACAGTAAAAAAAAGAATTCGAAATAACCGTTTTCAATTTGAGTCTATTTTAAAATGTCATTTATTCCTGTGATCAAAGCTGAATGTTCAGCATCATTACTCCAGTCTTCAGTGTCACATGATCCTTCAGAAATCATTCTAATCACGCTTTAGTTTAGGGTCCAGTTCTCACTAACTAGCTATTAACTGCGACTTTTGCCTCAATAAACTCCTAATTACTGCTAATTAATAATAGTTGGTAAGGTAGTTTAGGTATTGGGTGGATTCAGGAATGTAGAAAATGGTCATGCAGAATAAGGCATTAATATGTGCTTTATGAGTACTAATAAACAGCCAATACCCTAGTCATATGCCTGATAAGAAGCAACTAGTTCATAGTGGAGCATTAGAGTTAGAAAGTAAAAACAAAACAAAACCTTTATTTAAATAAATACAAAGTAACATCATAAAACATGTTGTTGTAACATTATAAAAGTCTTTTCTGTCAATTGAATGCATCCTTGCTGAATAAAAGTATTATTCAGCATTTCAGTATGTATTATATAATTACATTACATTACAAAAATAAAGCAAATCATATAAATTGATTTTAGAAGCCAAATGTTCGCCTGTTCAATGATTTACTACATCGGTGACAAAAAAAAAAAAGAAAAAAAAATATTAGAATAACTTTATATGGAATTATTAGTGATTCATTTTATTAATTGATCAGTGCATGCAATTAAATTATTTTAATCGACTGACAGCTTTAATTTTATTGTAGTTTAATTTTGAATACATATACAGTTCTGAAGAACTCTCACATTAATGAATATCACTCTAAATATGTGATTTCATGCAGCAAGTGTAGGCTAAATTATTAAAGGAGATAAAAGAGTGAAACGCCACAGTTATTATAACACTCTGCTGTCTCCCGATGCAATCATCTGCCATTTTCATGCCGAAAAAAAAAAAACTCTGCAAACAATGTTGTTGTCCCAAGCAGCAACCTGAAATCACAGATGCATTTCAGATATGAGTAATAGGCAGTTGAGATATATTTCCTTCCATCAGAACCTGTCATTATTTTCTTTCACAGTTCACAAGATGATGGTGTAGCATCAACGCTGCTGATTGAGTCCCTGAGGTTATGATTTATATCATGCAATTATATCAGGTTGCAGGCACATCTCGCTGAAACTCAAATCGCTTGCTTACAGACATTATACGACTGATGTTAATAATATTACATGTTTCTCAGCATGTTTCTAAGTAAACAAACTCACATGGCTCTTCATATAGCGTTGATGCACACCTCTTCTGGGTATATTACCTCTGTTTATGTATCTAGTGCCTTGAACAGCATTATTGATTGTGCTCCATGTAAAAGAGAAACAGGTGAACTCCATTTGTCACCCAGCGACGGCTCGTAGCACGCACCTATTTATTGATTCTGTAAGAGCAATAAAATGGGAAGAGAATTGCACTGAACGTCTGCCCGGCCGGAAATGCAAGGGCTGTATGACGGCTTGACAGTTTAATCGACTGATTATTCCAGAGGAGTTGTTTTTAAGGCAGCGTGGTCAATCCTCAGTCGAAGCTTAATGGGTCAAGATGTGGGAAAGGGATTAAATTACACGCTGGCGACATTGTGGCCCTCATAACAGCTGTCATAATTCATCTCAAACCCATTATAACCAATCAGATGTCTAACTTGTGAGATTTATGGATAGATTTATAGAGCTAGTGAGGGTTATTGATTACTGGCAAACACTGAACGTATCAAATGTAGCATAAAAGCTCAAAATGAATATTTATCTGTACTAGGGAAGTAAAGGTACTTCAGAAGTACTTCAGATTGAA
This sequence comes from Scardinius erythrophthalmus, assembly GCF_964197995.2. Taxonomy (NCBI): domain Eukaryota; kingdom Metazoa; phylum Chordata; class Actinopteri; order Cypriniformes; family Leuciscidae; genus Scardinius; species Scardinius erythrophthalmus. Next base: position 2,907,681 of record NC_138242.1, read on the forward strand.
GCCTAGCGAAAAAAGTGCTGATTGTATTGCGTTGAGAATGGTGAAATTTCACTGCTAACAGTATCGACTACTGAAAGGTATCGTGACAACGCGACTGTCTGATATGTTATGTGAGCCTCTAATCAATAATTGTACAAAATATGATGCTCTGCAAAATGCAATTTCCAATTCAACAAGATTATCTAATTGTGATTGATCGAGATTGGATTCTTTTCAACCCTTGCACACACTCATCTCTGCACTCGCTGAGAACCGGATTCATATAAAAAAAAAAAAAGTGGTTCTTGTGCATTAGATGTGGACGGATTACCATAGTAAAATACTGTACCAGACTTTCCTGCACTTCTGTTACTAAAGCACCAGCGGGACAAATGACGGTCCAGTTAATGAGGAAACTCTTTTAGTGAGTCAAACCTAAACTCTACAACTAACAGTGAGAATTAAATCATTCTCATCATTTGTTCATATAAGTTTTGTCAGCAATATATATTTTTTAATATAATATACATATTATATACTCAGATTTTTGTGTTTTATGAGGACTCTCCATACAACTCTCCATACACATGATGATTTTTAGCCTGTGCAAACTTTATATCCTAATCTTACCCCTAATTATGAACACTTACAAACATTCTACATTTTTATATTTTCAAAAAACATAATTTCGGATGCATTTATAAGCTGGTTTCCTCATAGGGACCTAATTTTGTCCACACAAGGTCAAAACATTTCAGGTTTTATTCAGTGTAGTAGGGAATCCCTGGTCAGACAGACAGACAGACAGACAGACAGACACACACACACACAATATATATATATATAATTTTGTTCAGAAGGGTGAATAATAAATATATATTGTTTACTATATATTTAAGGACATTTATTGGATTGCATTTATCAAAAATCATTAATAAGTGTGTGCAAATGCACCTTCTGCAAGAAATTAAATGAATTAATTAATCGGAACTATTAAACTCTGTGCGATTCCCATCCCGGCTCTATACCCATGATGCATTGCACAGAGCATCATGAGTCGATCCCCCGTCTCCCATCAGCAGCCGCTCAGCCTCCGGCACTCGAGATGCAGGACGGCTGTGATGAGGTCACTTCATCCCATTCCTCCATCTCTGGTTCTGGGATTTCCCATTATAAGCGCTCATGTTCTCGCTGGAGCTCGTCCATTCCTCTCTCTCGCTCCATCACAGGTCAGGCCACAGGTCCCATGTAACCACAGCATTCACCGGCTCTCGTGTGATGTTCCTGTGCGGAGCTCTGTTCTCCCTGAGGGAGTCTCGCACCGTTCACTTTACTCAACACACACCAGATTCTGGCACACTGTGGCCCTGCACATCAAAAGAGAGGTCAACCTCTTGGTCACACACAAACTTATATACAAACACACAATTCAATATATTGTACAGGATTTTGAATCACACTCGATTTTTTGCCATGATCCACATGAAGTCAGAAGTGGCAATATTGGAGGCGTTTAAATTCTTCAACCTCAAATCTTTCCAGTCCATCAGACGTCACAGTCAAACGAGAACACAATAAGATGGTGCCATGACCCACAAAAGACAGTTTCATTTAGGGATCCACTGATGCACAACCACTTCTTCTAAACATCGCGTGTTCAAACGTCTTCCCATTTGTTTTTAGTCGCCATGAGATCAAACTGTATAAATCTCTTTATTTAATGGAATATTGCAGTATTTATCATATTATAATTATAAAATGTATTGAAATAGCTTCTAATTAAAACAATAATACTAAATGTTAAATAAAATGAAAAGAAAATCTTAAAAAAAAAAAAAAAAAAAAACACAACAACAACAGAGTAAGGTTAGTTTAAAACTATATGCAAAATAAGATACACCGGTGTTGTGCCAGATGAGAAGTTTATTCTATGTATCACCTTTTTACTCATTTTACTCAAATTCATTTTATAACTGTATCATTTATCTCTTTTAATTCCTGTTTTAATTTCCCTTGCTTTTATTTTGTGCTTATTTTCTATGCAAAGCACTTTTAATTGCCACAGTGTGATATTTTAATTTCTGTCTAAGTAAAGCATTTTGAATAACAGTTTTAATTTCCCTTGCTTTTATTTTGTGATTATTTTTATTCCTTTGTATGTGTAATGGGGTGACCCTTTTAGGGTCTTCCGTTCTGTGTAGGTGGATGGAGCTGGGCGGAAGTTAAGCTCACGGCCCCTTTAAAAATGCGGAGATTCCCTTTCACTTCCGTTTTCTCTCTGGCATGGTACGCTCACGGCCCTTTAAAAATGCGGAGATTTCCTCTTACTTCCGTTTTCCTTCCGGCATGGTACGCAGGCTGCATTCTTTTGTGTCGCAAGAGCAATCTATTATGCATCAAGCATTGAGCGCGTATTAAGTGTTGTAGACCTGCATAAGTTGGAAATCCCTTTTTTAACTTTTGCCGTGGGCCTGTGGATGTTCAATTGCATTAACATATATCAAGTGTGATCGAGGCAGTATGGGTGGTTTGTTCACCGTTCTCACCGAGGGCCAGTCAATTGTGCTGTAGAAATCTGCCCGCTGTTGTTTTGCTGCTGTGTGGCGGCTCGCTAACTGCGACCCGTGGTGCTGTGTTGTGAAGACTGAAGAGGGTGCGCGCTCAAGTCCCACCACGGTCTACTGTGATTGAGAAGCGCACGTGTGTGTTGATGCGAGCGTGTGTTTGTGCGAGCGCACAGTTGTGTGAGCGGGGTTTTATGTGTGTGCGTGTGTGAGATGCGAGCGGGTGTTCGTGTGAACGCATGTTTGTGTGAACACGTTTGATGTGAACGAGTCTTTATTTGAGTGTGTGTTGAGGCGAGCGCATATTTGAGTGAGCTCGGTGTGAACGCGTGTTTGTGGTGGCGTTTGTGTGTATGGAAGTGTGTGCGTGTGCTGAGATGATTGGGTATTGAATTATTTATTTGTTATATTGATTGATCTAATTGTATTTTCTTTAATTTGATATTACTCTTTTTATTCTTTTCTTCTGTGGCTAATTGTGTTCTTGAGTACTGTGGGTGGTTATTGCCACCGCTCTTATCTACTGTCAATTCTTTTACAACTACCATGGGCTATTAGCTGCTGGGATTGGGAGGATTAATTTAATTCATTTATACCTTGTTGTTTATTGTGTGGATTGTGATTTTTGGTTATACATTTGTATGAAGGTGTGAATTGAGGTGGTTTGAATTTAATTCATTTGGATATTTTGTTTTCTTTTCTTTTTCTTTCCCAAATGTGACTTATCCCAAGGGATATTGATATTGACGGTCCAAGATCCAATTTTACAGGTGGCCACTTTGATTTATTCTTTTCTTTTGTGTGAATGTTGTTGTATTTGTAACTTGTGTATTTTTTTCTTATAATTTTTGTATGATTATCCTTTTACTACTTTGGTATCAAATAAAGATTGTACGCATCTCTGCTTGTTTTTTCCATTTATTTGGAAACCCTGTAGTTGGGAGCATTTACAAAACATATTCTATATCTTAGGTGGCAATAGCCTCCGCTCACATTTGGCGTAGTCGGGCAGGGTTTTGTACAGGCAGAGGTGTGTACTTCTAATCTTGGGACACTTTGTATGTGTTTGAATTTGGAGGTGTATTTGTGGTTTTTGTTTTTGTTTATTTGGATGTTTTGGGTGAGTGTTTATTTTACAGCGGCAAAGCAGCAGCGGGCAGTGATCAAGGGAAGCTTTCTCGAGACTGGCAGTTTGTCAAATTACCCGTGAGTACGTCTTTCAGGTTTATTATTATTATTTTGGTGCATTTTCCTAATGGAGAGTGAGTTGGAAGATCTGCGAAGACAGGTTCAGTCCTTGCAGTCAGAGAATGAGCAGTTACAGCGTCAAGCTAGTTCTGCAGCAGGGCCCTCGGTTAGTATTAGCTCTGCCTCTGATACACATGTTCGCGGTGTGGTGGATGCCCCCAGGCCCATGGCAGAGCGTGTCATTCTTGTCCCTAGAGAGAGACGATGTTCCATGTTTAGTGGAAGGGATGATGAAGAGGTGTTTGAATGGGTGGAGGAGATTAAGAGTAATTTAAGGGCTCGAAATTTATCAGCAAGGGAGGAAGCTCTGTTTATTCTTGACCATCTAGGAGGTTCTGCCAGAAGTGAAATTAAGTTTAGACCAAGGGAGGAGAGGGAGGATCCAGAAAAGGTGTTTTCTGTGTTAAGGGAGTTATATGGGTGTGCGCACTCGTATATTTCCCTTCAGAAGCAGTTCTTTTCCCGTAAACAGGAAGAGGGGGAGTCCTTGCAAGACTTCTCGCATGCCCTTTTTGCTTTGATGGAGAAGGTGGTACAATGCGCTCCAGATGGCGTGCCTAATTCCGCTTCTTTACTCAGGGATCAGTTTGTAGAACACGTGATCGATAACAGCCTATGCCGTGAGCTTAAGCGCTATGTCCGGCTCCATCCACAGTCTACCATTTTGGAGGTAAGGAAAGAGGCAATTAGGTGGGTTGATGAGGGTTTTCGCCCTGATATACGGGAAAGAAGTTACTCCGTTCCATCTCTTGCTACTCAGTATAGAGTCCAAGGGCATAATTTACCCTCCCGAGGTCGAGAGAATCCGTCTGAGTTGGCTGAACTGAAAGAGATGTTGAGGGCCCAACAAGAGCAACTTAATCAACTCACCCAAGGTTTACAGCAGTTGCAGTCACAGCATGTTTTTAATCCGTCTAGGCGAGTTAACCCTATTATTTGCAGACGTTGTAACCAACCAGGCCATATTGCCCGAAATTGTGTTTTGGATTTTCGTAGATCTACAGAGCAGCAGGCATCTTTGTCACAGCCAGGTAGCTCTCTGAATCCTAGTAGGCCGACGGAAAACTTCAACCCCCTGAATTGATGAGCCACACTTCAGGAGGGGTAACCGTTGGCTCTCAGCCTGCTGAATTAGGTGGGAACCAGGCCCTTCTTAAATTATTAGGTAACTGTCCTTCTGTCACTGTTACTATGGGTGGGGTAGAGGTTCCCTGTTTATTGGACACTGGGTCGATGGTGACCACTATTTCAGAGAGGTTCTTTTTCCAGCATTTTGAGCCTTGGGGTAAAGAGAAGTTGCTTAGTTGTGGGTGGCTACAGTTACGGGCTGCAAATGGCTTAGATATACCATATTTGGGTTATTTGGAGTTAGATTTTGTTGTTCTTGGGAAGAGAATTCAGAGTAAGGGGGTACTCGTGGTGAAAGACCTGTCCCACTCTTCCTTACCGGGTGGGTTCCCTGGGTTGTTGGGCATGAACGTTATCCATGAGTGTTATAGAGAGTTGTTTAGTCAACATGGTCATAAGCTTTTTGACCTTCCCACTGTGAAGGAGACTCCTGCATGGCTTTCTGCCCTACAGTATTGTAAGAAGACTGAAATTGATTTGTATGAGACCACGGAACGACTGGCTAGGGTTGGGGGCCGAGAAACTGTGCGAATCCCTGCTGATTCATTGCGTTTTTTGCCCGTTACGTTTTCCTTACCGGCAGGCCTTCCACCTGTGTTGCTGTTCGAGCCTTTGGGGAAAGAGAATTCGCTCCCTGCTGGCCTTTTAGCCTCTGTATCTCTCGTACCAATTGTCCAAGGGGTGGCCTTTGTACCTATAGTTAATGTAGGGGAACAGGACGCCCTGCTGCAGCCTCATGTCGCAGTGGGAACATTGTGTAAAGTGGAGACTGTTTCGCAGTCAGAGGGGTGTGATGTTGTTGTACCATCAGAGGAACAATTTTGTTACCAAGCCACTATTGCATTACAGGCGGTCGAAGTGGATAAAATGGAGGAGGCAATCCAGAATATGGATTTGTCTCAGTTGCCTCAGGACAAACAGGCTCAGGTTAAGTCCCTTTTGCATACATATAGATCTGTTTTTTCAGCTCATGAAGGTGATTTGGGCTGTACTAAGCTCATTACCCATGAGATCCCCTTGCTTGATACTGAGCCAGTACGGCAGAGGTATCGACGTTTGCCCCCTTCAGATTATGAGGTAGTTAAGCAGCATATTCACCAACTGCTGCAGAGTCAAGTGATCAGAGAGAGTTCTAGTCCGTATGCCTCTCCGATTGTAGTTGTGAGGAAAAAGGATGGTCAGATTCGTCTTTGTGTTGATTATAGGCAGTTGAACAGTAAGACACGGAAGGATGCTTTTCCTCTGCCCCGGATCGAGGAGTCCCTGGATGCCCTGTGTGGAGCCCAGTGGTTTTCCACATTGGACCTTGCCAGTGGCTACAACCAGGTTCCGGTGGCGGAGGGAGATAAGTGTAAGACCGCCTTTTGCACACCCTTTGGGTTATTTGAGTTTAATCGAATGCCCTTTGGGTTGTGCAATGCACCTAGTACCTTTCAACGGCTTATGGAGCGCATGTTCGGTGACCAAAGGTTCCAGACGTTGTTGCTTTATTTAGACGACATTATCGTTTTCTCATCTACCATTGCACAGCACTTGGAGAGGTTGGAAATGGTCTTTGTCCGACTTCAGCAAGAGGGACTTAAGGCCAAGTTAGAAAAATGTTGCTTTTTCCGGCAAGAAGTAGGCTACTTGGGGCATTTGGTGTCTAAAGAGGGAGTGTCTACTGATCCTGCTAAGATCAGCACAGTGGCAGAGTGGAAGCATCCGACCAATGTGACTGAATTGCGGTCGTTTTTAGGATTCGCAAGTTATTATAGGCGTTTTGTAGAGGGATTTGCTCAGTTGGCTTCCCCGCTACATCGGCTTGTTGCAGACTTGGTAGGGACGAAGAAGAAGAGAGGTTCTGGGAAGTCAATTGAAAGCGGTTGGACTGAGGAGTGTGAGCAGGGGTTTCAAATTTTGAAGCAGCGATTGGTGTCTGCTCCTGTTTTGGCATATGCAGATTTCTCCCTCCCATTTGTGTTGGAGATTGATGCTAGCCACTCCGGGTTAGGGGCAGTGCTTGGGCAGGAGAAGGACGGTAAGATGAGGCCAGTGGCATATGCTAGCCGGGGACTCAGACCCACCGAGCGGAATATGCAAAATTATAGCTCCATGAAGTTGGAGCTATTAGCTTTAAAATGGGCTCTGACCGAAAAGTTTAGGGATTACCTTTTAGGGCAGAAGTGTATAGTTTACACGGATAACAATCCCTTGAGCTATTTGAAGACGGCCAAACTTGGTGCTTTAGAGCAACGTTGGGCTTCCCAGCTAGCAGCATTTGATTTTGATATTCGGTATCGCCCTGGCCGTGTCAACGGTAATGCAGACGCTTTGTCTAGGCAGTACACCGTGGTACCTTCTCCACAGCAAGAGTGCGGAACTGCTCTGCCAGCCATTCTGGTAGAATTGTTGGACAAGGGTAGGCCATTCGAGGCAGTACAGAGCACAATCTCTGCTTTTTCTACAACCTCAAAGATAGACTTGCGACAGGCGCAGGAGAAGGATTCAGTCATTGGTCCGGCTCTTGATTTTTTTTCTTCTAAAGTGTATCCAACGAAGGAACAACGTCAGTCTATGTCCAAAAGGTGTTTGGAATTGCTTCGTCAGTGGAGCCGGTTGTTCGAGAGAGACGGCTTGTTGTACCGTCACCTAAAACTACCTGATGGGGGAGAGGAGGTGGACCAGTTGGTGCTGCCTGAGGTTTTTCAGACAGAGGTTTTTCAGCTATTGCATAGTGCTCATGGCCACCAAGGTAGGCAGCGTACCTATGAGCTGATACGCAGCCGGTGTTATTGGCCGGGAATGGAGGCTGATGTCCGGAAGCAATGCCAGGAGTGTAGTCAGTGTGCTGTTGCAAAATCAAATCAGCCAACAGCCCGTGCTCCATTGGGCCATTTGTTGGCATCAAGACCGAATCAGATCTTGGCGGTCGATTTTACCACCTTGGAGCAGGCTAGCGATGGAAGAGAGCATGTCCTTGTTATTACAGATGTCTTCTCAAAATATACTCAGGCTGTGCCCACACGGGACCAGAAAGCAACTACGGTAGCTAATATTTTGGTTTATGAGTGGTTTTATAGGTTTGGTGTACCTGCGCAAATTCATTCAGATCAAGGTCGAAGTTTTGAGGGTGCAGTGGTCTCCCAGCTCTGCCAGTTGTATGGAGTTCAGAAGACTCACACTGTCCCGTATCACCCTCAGGGAAATGGGCAGTGTGAGCGCTTCAATCGAACCCTTCATGACTTACTTCGTACACTGTCCTTGGAGCAAAAAAGGTCATGGACTTGTCATATAGCACAGGTATGTTTCGCATATAATACAACTCCTCACCAGACCACCGGTGAGTCACCATATTTTTTGATGTTCGGGCAGGCCCCTAGACTTCCGGTTGATTTTCTACTCTCGGCAGTGGACGAACCTGCAAGTGGACAGGTGAAAGACTGGGTGGTTGAGCATAGAGAGAGACTTCAAACAACCTTTACGAGAGCAAGGGCTCGGCTAGATAGAGCTGCTGAGCTTCGTAAAAAGCGCCATGATCAGGTAGGAAGGGATTTTGCGTTGCAGGAAGGTCAAGAAGTTTATCTGCGGGACTATGGTGTCCGTGGTCGTCATAAAATACAAAATCATTGGTCTAGCATTGTTCATAAAGTAGTTAGAGCGCCTAGGGGTAATGGCGGTGTATACACTATAGCACAGGTAGATAACCCTTCCATGGTAAAACAGGTGCACAGGTCTCACTTAAAGCCAGTACCACACGTAGAATGCTCTGGCCACATGGCTGATCCAGGGTTAGGGCTGTCAGATGGCAACTTGAATGAGTTTTTAGCTTCCCCAATGGCAGTGGAAGAGTGGGATGTAGCCCTTGTAGATGTAATCCCTACTGCCTTGAGTTCAGCTGAAGTAGATCTACCACTGGAGCCAGAGAGGTTTGTAGAAAGTCCTGTTGAAATGGGGATTGAAGGTCCTATGTTGATTGATAATCCCGCAAGGGAGGGGGGTCGGCGCCAAACCACTCGGACTACTGCCGGGAAACATTCTAACCCTTATAATCTACCAAGGGCCACAGCAATAGTTCAAAATATACATGTGGGCAGAGAGCCGGTGACTGCTCCATTTCAACCTGGTCAGACTCAGGGTTGCTCTTTTCGTCCATGGTTGTAGATTGTATCATCGGGACGATGAAAGAAAATCCAGGGGTAGAATGTAATGGGGTGACCCTTTTAGGGTCTTCCGTTCTGTGTAGGTGGATGGAGCTGGGCGGAAGTTAAGCTCACGGCCCCTTTAAAAATGCGGAGATTCCCTTTCACTTCCGTTTTCTCTCTGGCATGGTACGCTCACGGCCCTTTAAAAATGCGGAGATTTCCTCTTACTTCCGTTTTCCTTCCGGCATGGTACGCAGGCTGCATTCTTTTGTGTCGCAAGAGCAATCTATTATGCATCAAGCATTGAGCGCGTATTAAGTGTTGTAGACCTGCATAAGTTGGAAATCCCTTTTTTAACTTTTGCCGTGGGCCTGTGGATGTTCAATTGCATTAACATATATCAAGTGTGATCGAGGCAGTATGGGTGGTTTGTTCACCGTTCTCACCGAGGGCCAGTCAATTGTGCTGTAGAAATCTGCCCGCTGTTGTTTTGCTGCTGTGTGGCGGCTCGCTAACTGCGACCCGTGGTGCTGTGTTGTGAAGACTGAAGAGGGTGCGCGCTCAAGTCCCACCACGGTCTACTGTGATTGAGAAGCGCACGTGTGTGTTGATGCGAGCGTGTGTTTGTGCGAGCGCACAGTTGTGTGAGCGGGGTTTTATGTGTGTGCGTGTGTGAGATGCGAGCGGGTGTTCGTGTGAACGCATGTTTGTGTGAACACGTTTGATGTGAACGAGTCTTTATTTGAGTGTGTGTTGAGGCGAGCGCATATTTGAGTGAGCTCGGTGTGAACGCGTGTTTGTGGTGGCGTTTGTGTGTATGGAAGTGTGTGCGTGTGCTGAGATGATTGGGTATTGAATTATTTATTTGTTATATTGATTGATCTAATTGTATTTTCTTTAATTTGATATTACTCTTTTTATTCTTTTCTTCTGTGGCTAATTGTGTTCTTGAGTACTGTGGGTGGTTATTGCCACCGCTCTTATCTACTGTCAATTCTTTTACAACTACCATGGGCTATTAGCTGCTGGGATTGGGAGGATTAATTTAATTCATTTATACCTTGTTGTTTATTGTGTGGATTGTGATTTTTGGTTATACATTTGTATGAAGGTGTGAATTGAGGTGGTTTGAATTTAATTCATTTGGATATTTTGTTTTCTTTTCTTTTTCTTTCCCAAATGTGACTTATCCCAAGGGATATTGATATTGACGGTCCAAGATCCAATTTTACAGGTGGCCACTTTGATTTATTCTTTTCTTTTGTGTGAATGTTGTTGTATTTGTAACTTGTGTATTTTTTTCTTATAATTTTTGTATGATTATCCTTTTACTACTTTGGTATCAAATAAAGATTGTACGCATCTCTGCTTGTTTTTTCCATTTATTTGGAAACCCTGTAGTTGGGAGCATTTACAAAACATATTCTATATCTTAGGTGGCAATAGCCTCCGCTCACATATGTAAAGCACTTTGAATTGCCATAGTATAGGAAATGTGCTATATATATATAAACTTGCCTTGCCTAGTGTCTGTGTTTACACTTCTGGTGAATTCATCCAACGATTATACAAAGGACACACACACACACATTCCTCGTAAATGTGGATGTTAAAGTTAACATGAAATATAGCATTCGCAACCCATATGACGTATTTCAGGGAGAAAAAGCATATTCAGTGAGTAATGTAGGGCAGTATTTGCTTTTATTAATGGAGAATTGATTAGATGTTGAAATGTTGAAGGGCTTGGTGACAGCTGAAAACAAAAATGGTTTCCGAGGAACTACATTTCCAGAGCATTTTATTCCTGAGCAAAGCTTTCTTCTCCAGCAGAGCTGAACAAGACCTCCTAAAACCAAGACTACACCAGATCTTCACAAAAACTCAAAGGATTAATTTAACACCAGGCTGAGATAGCAGACAGCAACAAGAGAGAAAACGTCTCTTTGGTTAGATTAATTGCTCAGTCATTCCAGGAAGACTCAGATTATGGGATTTCCCAACATGAAGATTTTCTTCAGAGGAGCTTTGGTTGATCTTTTTAGTCCTCCATGAATGTGCCTTCACATCTACTTGCATACATAAATGCATAAATACGTCAACTTCAACACTGCCCAGCTTTACTTCCAGAGACAGGTGGGATAGAAAGAGATATTTGCAAAAATGAACGTCAAAAGGATTCATTTAAGCGTTAAACCTGACATTAATAAACAGTTACGTCTGAGAAGTGACAAGAGGAGAATTGGACTGGATAAGCATTTAATTAAAGAAAGCGCAACAAGACATCTTTTGCATTTACCTGAATAAATAAGTGTGTGCATGTTTTGAAATGCGTCAGGTTTTAATATTTCTTGGTGTACAGTGTCTACAAACTTTAATTAAAGAGAAGAATCTAATTACCAACTGCACGAAATGAGAAAAAAGTGTGAGCAATATTCTTTTTATCAATTTTATTTCTTGATAAGATGCGAGAAAATAGAATTCCCTGAATGCAAGTGGGAGATTATTACGAGGACAAAACATGCTGCAGATTTCACATTCATTCTTTTGTTGTTTAGCGCAGTTCAAAGAAAGCATTTCCATTTCAAAAGAGTTTGAAATGTGCGTTACACCACATCCAAACAACAACACAAAGGAAAAAGCAATGTTCTGTTCAACACATTAAAGACAGCCATAAGTAAAAATGAGGGAAATGGGTTATGTGATAAAAAAAAAGCCGGGGTTGTTTGGGAAAAATCGTACATATATTAAATTAAAAGTGAAATGTAAACCTTGGAAAAAGTCTCCCCACACGTGTGGCCAATCACAAACCTCTGTTTGTGGTCAGGAAAACTGGAGTGGGATATTAGCAGAGGCGAGCCAAATCCCTCAGAGGTTTTGAGGACTAAAAACAAAAACTGTTATTTCAAAATCCAAACTCATTTTGTTTTATTTAGTTTTTCCATTTGTTCTAATGGCCATTGATCCGGTCATACGTCAGACCGGCCGTTATTGTACGCCATATGATTCCAGAAACCAGCTGGACTTATGCTAAACAGAAAAATCATCTTTATTGGTTCAGAATGATATCATGGTTTTTGAGGACATCAGTCATTATACATCCTGAAGAACAAAGATGTAGGGGTTTATGGGAAACCCCATAGGGGAATTTCACCGTAAGCCAAAAGCCAGCGCCAAGCAAGCTGTCTGCCTGATGAAACAGGTCAAGAAAAAAAAAAAAAACTCATCTGGCTCCATTGAAGCCCTGATAGAAATCCACTGTATAGGCCATTTGGAAACTGGATCACATCTACATTTGAGACCACACTATGACTGGTTGCTATGCTTTACTTCAGAACCTATGAACAATGGTACGCTTTTCAGGAGACTTGCATATATTAGTGCAAAAAACTCTTCACTAGCCATCCACAATCTAGTTAAACCAGGTGTTAAATGTGTTAAAATTCATTGCTAACACACCTCTTTTGTATGTAAATTAGACTTATAGAAGATTTACAGTAGGCTTAATCACAAAAGAATTTCAGGCAGCAGAAAGTGAATGTTTTATGGCTGTGATAATACATTAAATAATGAGCAAATGATGGAGAGGCAGGCGTATACCGGGAAACTAGTTGTAGTCCAGCACACTTTCGCATTTAACATTTTAACGACTAAAGTATATTTCAGTTTTGACGTGAATGCCTAGCGTATGCATACAGATGAACATATAGGCTGCATCTGAAATCTCATACTCTCTCAAGTACTTATTTTGAATATGTACTGTGCATCTGCTACAAAAGTATGTTCTGTAGTATGAATGTGTTTATTATGAATGTAATCCAGACATACTAATGTTGTCATTATCATGTGACCTGAATCAACATGCACCGATGCTACAATTTTCTGTCATTATCATTTGTTAACAAACCAGTATTCATTACTTCAATGAGCTCCTTGTCTCTGCCTTAAATTATTATTGTTTAAATTAATACATTTTTAGCTAACTGTGATATGCATATATACATTTCTGACATAGATAATTAAGACTGTTTCCTCTGATAACAGATCACTCTAAATTGTAATGCATTTTCTGTAAAGCTGCTTTGAAGCGATGTGTATTGTGAAAAGCGCTATACAAATAAATGTGAATTAAATTGAACTGACCAGCGTCAGTTGCGTCACTTCACTGTCATTCATAAATCCTGTCCCGTGGCCTCATGGGATAGTAAAGTGTCCATCGTATGCACACTTAAAAATCTCACCGTAAGTAGTAATACGCTCTATGCACGAACGCTGTTGACGTATGTCTGGTAGAATCTCAGCCAGCGTCTTTACTTCTGCATAGCGTCCTATAGCTAAGTGTACTAGCGGCAAAACTTTCATAAAATTTTACGATTTTAGAAACCGATTCGCTTCTTACTCTTAGGTGTGACAGCTAACTGCCTCACAATATTGTTAACATCATTCACGTTAACCGCTGGAAGTTCTTGTAAACAGCGAGTGTAATTTACCATTATCTCCACCGAATGCAATAACGGCTGAGATCAAACGTGGAAGCGACCGTGCAAAGAGCCTAGTCATCCGGGTACTTTTCACCTGCTCTGTTATATGTACTGTGAATTCAGGCACACTACTCACATACTTTTTCGCCTACTATATATTAGGGAAGTATGTGATTTTGGATGCAGCCATAGCCGTTCATTTTTGTCCAGTGTCTGTGCTATTTCTCTCCAGAAGTTACGACCAATAATAAAGTAGAGTTGCATGTATCTTAAAGTAACATGGGCGCAGAACAAGAGTCCATCTGGCCTCTTTTTGCCTCTAGTGCTGGTTTACACAAACTCCCTGAGACCCGCAGATGTCTGGGGTGGACAGATATATAACTAGGCCAGGAGTGAGGCTAAACGCAAAGGTTAAAATCATTGACATTTCGCTAAATTTCACAGTGCATTTGGACAAGACCCAGCTCCAATCCTTATCTGTGTGATGCAGCCCACATGTGTGGCGTCTTCCGCTCTGTGGACCAACTCGCAGTCTTCACACCCTCCTTTATAAGGTCCATTGAGTGTGACCCCTTCTTCTCGCCCTCGCTACCGCACACCCTCGGAGACACAACACACAAGTTACCCCCACCGAAATGTTGAACAAAGTCTGATGGAAAGAAATGTTGTGGAGTGGGAGGGACGGTGTTAAAGGACGTGACCTCATGCAGATGTGCGCATCACTTCCGTCCTTCACGTCCTCACAGCGAGACTCACAACAGGTTCGAGCCAAGCGTGCGACACAAGTCCTGACAAGTGAAGTCAAAGCGTCTCGATCTCCCCCCTGGTGGCTGGTCCCAGTATAGCTCATAAACCCCACCCTCCCCATGTTGTCTAATGGGTCGCGATCAAATTACAGTCAACTAAACAATCAAATTGCACTTCAAATACATTTTTTACAACAATGTTTTCTGTCATTTTAGGTATTTTTTATCACGCTGATATAAGTTTGTGTTCTTTTTATTTCATTTTCAGGATTTCCGGGAGGAGAACTTTTCCGTAACTGTTTTTTTCACACCGACACAATGAGTTGTTCTGCAGTAAACCGTACTAACCGCACTAACAGAATCTGGCCCAAATAAGCGCAAGATGTCAGCGGCGTATTGAGACTTTGATGGCTTCACTTTTCACCAGTGGAAGAGAGTGAAGGGGCGTCGGCCATCTTTTTTTTTTTTTTTTTTTTTTTTTACAGTCTATGGGTCAAACCATTACAGGTGACTCTCATCAGGACCTGCGACCTCAAAAGCGAGGAATCAC
>NC_138242.1:2927500-3010000 GCF_964197995.2 Scardinius erythrophthalmus
GTTTACCTGTGTCAGCTGTGTTGTGTGTTTACCTGTGTCAGCTGTGTTGTGTGTTTACCTGTGTCAGCTGTGTTGTGTGTTTACCTGTGTCAGTTGTGTTGTGTGCTTGCCTGTGTCAGCTGTGTTGTGTGTTTACCTGTGTCAGCTGTGTTGTGTGTTTGCCTGTGTCAGCTATGTTGTGTTTACCTCTCAGTTGTGTTGTGTGTTTGCCTGTGTCAGCTGTGTTGTGTGTTTACCTGTGTCAGCTGTGTTGTGTGTTTGCCTGTGTCAGCTGTGTTGTGTGTTTACCTGTGTCAGCTGTGTTGTGTGTTTACCTGTGTCGGCTGTGTTGTGTGTTTCCCTGTGTCAGCTGTGTTGTGTGTTTGCCTGTGTCAGCTGTGTTGTGTGTTTGCCTGTGTCAGCTGTGTTGTGTTTACCTGTCTCACCTTTGTTGTGTGTTTGCCTGTGTCAGCTGTGTTGTGTGTTTCCCTTTGTCAGCTGTGTTGTGTTTACCTGTGTCAGCTGTGTTGTGTGTTTGCCTGTGTCAGCTGTGTTGTGTGTTTACCTGTGTCAGCTGTGTTGTGTGTTTACCTGTGTCAGTTGTGTTGTGTGCTTGCCTGTGTCAGCTGTGTTGTGTGTTTGCCTGTGTCAGCTGTGTTGTGTGTTTACCTGTGTCAGCTGTGTTGTGTGTTTACCTGTGTCAGCTGTGTTGTGTTTACCTGTCTCACCTGTGTTGTGTGTTTCCCTGTGTCAGCTGTGTTGTGTTTACCTGTCTCTCCTGTGTTGTGTGTTTACCTGTGTCAGCTGTGTTGTGTGTTTGCCTGTGTCAGCTATGTTGTGTTTACCTGTCTCACCTTTGTTGTGTGTTTGCCTGTGTCAGCTGTGTTGTGTGTTTCCCTTTGTCAGCTGTGTTGTGTTTACCTGTGTCAGCTGTGTTGTGTGTTTGCCTGTGTCAGCTGTGTTGTGTGTTTACCTGTGTCAGCTGTGTTGTGTGTTTACCTGTGTCAGTTGTGTTGTGTGCTTGCCTGTGTCAGCTGTGTTGTGTGTTTGCCTGTGTCAGCTGTGCTGTGTGTTTACCTGTGTCAGCTGTGTTGTCAGCTGTGTTGTGTGTTTACCTGTGTCAGCTGTGTTGTGTTTACCTGTCTCACCTGTGTTGTGTGTTTCCCTGTGTCAGCTGTGTTGTGTTTACCTGTCTCTCCTGTGTTGTGTGTTTACCTGTGTCAGCTGTGTTGTGTGTTTGCCTGTGTCAGCTATGTTGTGTTTACCTCTCAGTTGTGTTGTGTGTTTGCCTGTGTCAGCTGTGTTGTGTGTTTACCTGTGTCAGCTGTGTTGTGTGTTTGCCTGTGTCAGCTGTGTTGTGTGTTTACCTGTGTCAGCTGTGTTGTGTGTTTACCTGTGTCAGCTGTGTTGTGTTTACCTCTCACCTGTGTTGTGTGTTTACCTGTGTCAGCTGTGTTGTGTGTTTACCTGTGTCAGCTGTGTTGTGTGTTTACCTGTGTCAGCTGTGTTGTGTGTTTACCTGTGTCAGCTGTGTTGTGTTTACCTGTCTCACCTGTGTTGTGTGTTTACCTGTGTCAGCTGTGTTGTGTTTACCTGTCTCACCTGTGTTGTGTGTTTACCTGTGTCAGCTGTGTTGTGTGTTTACCTGTGTCAGCTGTGTTGTGTGTTTACCTGTGTCAGCTGTGTTGTGTGTTTACCTGTGTCAGCTGTGTTGTATGTTTACCTGTGTCAGCTGTGTTGTGTGTTTACCTGTGTCAGCTGTGTTGTGTGTTTGCATGTGTCAGCTGTGTTGTGTTTACCTGTGTCAGCTGTGTTGTGTGTTTGCCTGTGTCAGCTGTGTTGTGTGTTTGCCTGTGTCAGCTGTGTTGTGTGTTTACCTGTGTCAGTTGTGTTGTGTGCTTGCCTGTGTCAGCTGTGTTGTGTGTTTGCCTGTGTCAGCTGTGTTGTGTGTTTACCTGTGTCAGCTGTGTTGTGTGTTTGCCTGTGTCAGCTATGTTGTGTTTACCTCTCAGTTGTGTTGTGTGCTTGCCTGTGTCAGCTGTGTTGTGTGTTTGCCTGTGTCAGCTGTGTTGTGTTTACCTGTGTCAGCTGTGTTGTGTTTCCCTGTGTCAGCTGTGTTGTGTGTTTGCCTGTGTCAGCTGTGTTGTGTGTTTACCTGTGTCAGCTGTGTTGTGTGTTTGCCTGTGTCAGCTGTGTTGTGTTTACCTGTGTCAGTTGTGTTGTGTGTTTACCTGTGTCAGCTGTGTTGTGTGTTTGCCTGTGTCAGCTGTGTTGTGTGTTTACCTGTGTCAGCTGTGTTGTGTGTTTGCCTGTGTCAGTTGTGTTGTGTGCTTGCCTGTGTCAGCTGTGTAGTGTGTTTACCTGTGTCAGCTGTGTTGTGTGTTTGCCTGTGTCAGCTGTGTTGTTTGTTTACCTGTGTCGGCTGTGTTGTGTGTTTGCCTGTGTCGGCTGTGTTGTGTGTTTACCTGTGTCGGCTGTGTTGTGTGTTTGCCTGTGTCGGCTGTGTTGTGTGTTTGCCTGTGTCGGCTGTGTTGTTTGTTTACCTGTGTCAGCTGTGTTGTGTGTTTACCTGTGTCAGCTGTGTTGTGTGTTTGCCTGTGTCAGCTGTGTTGTTTGTTTACCTGTGTCAGCTGTGTTGTGTGTTTGCCTGTGTCGGCTGTGTTGTGTGTTTACCTGTGTCGGCTGTGTTGTGTGTTTGCCTGTGTCGGCTGTGTTGTGTGTTTGCCTGTGTCGGCTGTGTTGTGTGTTTACCTGTGTCAGCTGTGTTGTGTGTTTACCTGTGTCAGCTGTGTTGTGTGTTTACCTGTGTCAGCTGTGTAGTGTGTTTACCTGTGTCAGCTGTGTTGTGTGTTTACCTGTGTCAGCTGTGTTGTGTGTTTGCCTGTGTCAGCTGTGTTGTGTGTTTGCCTGTGTCAGCTGTGTTGTGTGTTTACCTGTGTCAGCTGTGTTGTGTGTTTGCCTGTGTCAGCTGTGTTGTGTGCTTGCCTGTGTCAGCTGTGTAGTGTGTTTACCTGTGTCAGCTGTGTTGTGTGTTTGCCTGTGTCAGCTGTGTTGTTTGTTTACCTGTGTCAGCTGTGTTGTGTGTTTGCCTGTGTCGGCTGTGTTGTGTGTTTGCCTGTGTCGGCTGTGTTGTGTGTTTGCCTGTGTCGGCTGTGTTGTGTGTTTGCCTGTGTCGGCTGTGTTGTGTGTTTACCTGTGTCAGCTGTGTTGTGTGTTTACCTGTGTCAGCTGTGTTGTGTGTTTACCTGTGTCAGCTGTGTTGTGTGTTTACCTGTGTCAGCTGTGTCGTGTGTTTACCTGTGTCAGCTGTGTTGTGTGTTTACCTGTGTCAGCTGTGTAGTGTGTTTACCTGTGTCAGCTGTGTTGTGTGTTTACCTGTGTCAGCTGTGTTGTGTGTTTACCTGTGTCGGCTGTGTTGTGTTTACCTGTCTCACCTGTGTTGTGTGTTTACCTGTGTCGGCTGTGTTGTGTTTACCTGTCTCACCTGTGTTGTGTGTTTACCTGTGTCAGCTGTGTTGTGTGTTTACCTGTGTCGGCTGTGTTGTGTTTACCTGTCTCACCTGTGTTGTGTGTTTACCTGTGTCAGCTGTGTTGTCGAAGCCTCGAGAGAAAAGAAAGTGCAGAGCGCGAAAACACCAAAGTGACTGAAGGATTGCCGTAAAGCAGTATCTCTGGTCGTACGATGTGTATGACGTCATTGACATTTTAAAAGAATATAACGTCTTTTTAGGTTTGCAGAACGTTACCTAAACTTTCCTGTAACGTTCCCAGAACATTCCCTTAGCGTTCAATTAACCTCTTTTCTTGTATCACTGTACCAGTGAATTTGACATTCAGATTTGAAAACACGTGGATTGACAAGAAAACCCCACAGATAATCGGCCAAGATAATTAGACCTTTATATGTTTTTGAAAATAATAATTTGATTAATTAAGGTTATCAATAAAATGACTATGTATTATAAAATGTTTATATATATATATATATTTATTTGATGGTAAAGCACTTGGTGTTTTGAAAATAAAGGGGTAAAACACTTACTGTAAACAAAATGAAGAAACTTTTTATTGAATATAGATTTGATATGTACAGAGAAGTTTTGTGTACATTTTGACACATCAGGTAAAAACTTAATGTAAAAACCATTTTCACTGTGCATACATGAATCGAACACCATAGTACCTATTAAGTGGACAACAAAATGTCATACAAATACATTAAAATGTGCAGATTACTCTTAGCTTTCTTTTAACGATTAAAACAAATGCTGTATGATCAGAGAAAGTCAAAAGATAATAATAATTTCATTTTAAAAATGTGCATTTGGCGACACGTTCAACTTTTAACATACAAAAACATCCCTCATCACAGACACTTCCCATCGAAAACATCTTATGTATACAATGTGATATAAAATAGTAGATAAGCAGCCGGCACCAACAAAGAAAAAACCCAACGCTGCTGTTCTGGAAATGTCTTCTCTGTTAGTAGATACAATACTAGAAGCACATCATGTCGTACCACAGAACCCATAACAATCTTGGGAGGAAGACCAAACTTTTTCTTTGGGAATATACTGAACGTTTTCCAGGATGAATGGATGCGAGACCGAGAGAGACGCCAGGCGGACTCACTTTAAGAGACTTGGAGGAGAGAGAGTACATTGGTCAATGGGCTTGGCTTTCCTTTTTGTGAGAGCTTATTAAGCTCTTTTAGCTTTAGCTCTGAAAAATATGGCCAAGTGTTTCATGTTCCTGCCAAGATACAGTTCATAGACAAGAGAGAGTCATGTTACAGGCACTGGTGATACACAATCCCATGCAAAACCCACACACGCATACAAATACCAACAAATCTAGAGCACACATGAAAGCCACATGCCATTTGTTAGAGTGGTTAAGATTTCTGAATGAACAGTTAAAAGACAGCTAGATTTAAAGGGATAGTCACTGAAAAATAGTCACATTAAAATAGACAGTCTCAAGCTGTAATAAAAAAACGACATAAAATCAGAAATCAATTTTATCATTGTTCAGAAGTGCACAACTTTTTTTTGTCCTTTTCAGAGCTTGACAGCTCCTTTTGTGAGAAAAGTGTGAACTGCACTTTTGTGTTCCACAGAAAGAAAGTCAAACATGTTTGGAACAACATGAGAAAAAAAGAGACAACAAATTTTTCATTACTAGGTGAACTTCTCCCTTAAACAGGTTTTCGACCCTCTCCGTGGCTACTGCGGTGTGAGCTGTAACCTGAGCTTTGTTGTGTTATAGTGGAACACGTGCGCGAGCAACCGGCCATTAACCTGTGCGATAAACACTAAAGTGCTGAACAGAACTGCTCTCCGCCTGAGCCGCTGAAACCAAAGACTGTTCGTGAGGCAAAGGTCAAAGTCACACCCACACCTACTGCGTCTAAAACTAATGCATACACACACACACACACACGTTGGGTTTCCATGTTTTATGGGCACTTTCCATAGACATAATGATTTTTATTCTGTACAAACTGTATATTCTCTCCCCTTTCACTAAATCTACCCATCACAGAAAACTTTCTGCATTTTTACATTTTCACTTAGTCTGATTTATAAGCTGTTTTCCTCATGGGGACCAAAATGTCCCCACAAGGACAAGGATTTCAGATATCGCCATCTTTGTGTCCCCATAACGTAGGGTTTACCAAGACACACACACACACACACACACACACACACAGCCAGAATGGAAGTCACAACACAAAAGGTACAAAAGCTGTCACTGTGGCGGTACCTTTTCAAAAGGTACACCTTTGTACCTAAAGAGTGCATATTAGTCCCTCAAAGGTACATATTGGTACCAAACGTGTACATATTAGTACCTAAATGGTACATATTAGAACCCTTTTGAAGGGTACTGTCCCAGTGACAGCTTTTGAACCTTTTTTTCTGAGAGTGAAGAATACACTCTCTGAAGTCTTGATAGGAAGCATTAAAGTCAACATGAATTCAAAATACACACTATTTACTTTCTTAATACATGTTCCTGGTGTTATTATGCAAGATTCATCTGTGCCCCCCAACATTTTGCAATCTTTCATAAAATTTTAAAAACATGCTCCGCCTTCATCAATCCCTCTTATTTGTAAGCCCCTCCCCTCCAATCACAATCATATAGTGAAACATTTTCACAAAATAATGTTTAATCTCACTGAATAGCCATTTCATGTTGCATTTAAAGGTGCAGTATGTAATTTCTGTTGCTATTAGTAGCACGCACCAAACCATATTTGTTATTCTTCAAAAAGTATTTTAACAAATTAAAAGATATTTTTAAAAGTACCTAGTTTTTAATTAATTCCCTCATTCCTGGTCTGGGATGTATTGCAGTAAGAAGGGGGAGAGCTGGACATTTACTGGCTTATTAGTGAAGGAACAGAGACACTAACTGGAGGAAGGAGCAGAAGAATCAATTATATAGTGGGTGGAGATGGAAGGCGTCACATGAGGAGCAATTGAGAAATATGACGGGTTAATGGGGTTTTCCGTAGCAGAGAGTTGGAGGGTTGTGGGGTCATAACCTTTTCACACTCTATTAGCTGAGTTCAGCTACTCTGGTGGAGTACATGGGCTAAATCACACACACACACGCTAATACAGCACACCTACACTTACAACATTCTCATTCGGGTAACGTAACAACCTCATTCTCAGTGCTATGATGTAAAAATAATGATATATTTAAGTTGTAAAGTATTTATACATCATGGATATTTGTATTGAATATATGCTGAAAAAAAAGAATAGAATTAGAATTAGCAGTGTTTTTTTTTTTTTATAAAACTTGTATTAACGTAATGACAGTCTAATGAAAATTAGAATTTAGAGAAATCTTAATTATGGTAATGTCAATTTTTTCATGAATAGGGAGCCCCACATATGACATTCAGGGGAAAAAAAAACAAGATATTGTGCCGACAAATTAAGATTTTGTACTAATTTGTTCCTTTTTTAAAATTTAGATAAGTTGAGGCCACTATTTAAAAAACAGTAACAAAGTGGTCACGAATGAACTAAAATAAGGGAACAAAATTATTAAAACGAAGTCACAAATTAGAAAAACTGTTTTTTCAGTTTTACTTGACGTGTAATACAAACTGGAATAAGAATTTGTTCCCATAACAGTTGTGGGAACAAATTCTTATTCTAATTTATATTCCACTCCATGTGAAAAACAGTGACATTTTTTTATAGACCTAGAAACAAATAAGCTAAATATTTGCATATGTATGTCTTTTAATCTGTGGTGCAATATGACCCAGAAATGTTCCTGACAGGTGTAGTGAAATTCACCCGCCTACAAGTTCTCAGCACACTTGAAAAAGACATGATATGTAGGTCACAATATGCTGGAAACAGCCATGCATCGACTGTCATGTGATTGTCAAGAGGACGTCAATGAATTCAGTACAAACACATACATGTTTGTGATAACAGGGATGGGAGACAGATATTCCATAAAGATTTTCAGTGTGTTCATACTAGAGGAAAAAAAAAATAAAATAGAAAAAACCCTCCAAAACCAATTACTCAGAATCCTCCATTCAGTCTCCATATTATAGCTCTGTCTCTTTCCATTCAATATTATTGCTGTAATACAGTTTTTCCTACAGTTTTGATCTCTCGTCTCAAGAGTAGAAGGGACGGCCCTTCTCAGGGGTCTGTAGACGGTTGAGCCGGGCGAGTTGGGTGGGCGATGGTGGCACATCTTGTCGGTAGGGACCTTTGGGTGGTGTAGGAACAGGGGTCTGGATCGGGGCTGGTGTTTCCTCCATCGTAGGCAGCTTGGTTTTCGCCTCCTGCTCCTTTCGTCTCTGTTCCTGTCTCAGGAGCTCTTGGGTCTCCAGGAGTACGCGAGCGTTCATGCCCGTGGAGGCGGCGCCCAGGTATCCGTTGGCAGTGCGGGATCCCTGGTAGCTGGAGTAGCGCGGGTTTTCTTTGGCGGTCTGAAAGACATCGCCGGGAGGATAGACTTTATCCCAAGAGTCTTGAGACACGGTGCTAGGGTTTTTACGTGGTTGTCTGAGGAAGACAGAAAGAAGGGTCAGAAACAGACACGGTAAAAGACTCAAACAGTGTTCTAATCAGACTAGTGTTGTCAAAAGTACCGATTTCGGTATCAAGTCGGTACTGAATCGAAAAAATGTGACGATACAAGAATTTCCCTCTAGCATTTTTAGCGCTGTTGACTGGATTCTTAAATACCTCTCACTGGCCATTGCGTTCACACGCTCAATATATATGTCTGTGATTAGCCATTGTGTTCACACGCACAATATATATGTCTGTGATTGGCTACAATCATCAACACTTCAAAAACATGTTGTCTTCAATGAGTGCTTACACAGATAGACACGAAGCAGGCGTCTATCAGCGGATACGTCTATCAGTGGATATATTACTTATATTAACCCTCAGGGGTCTGAGATCACGCCGGCGTGATCTGCTCGATTTTTTTCCTTATGAGTTGATTGAGACCCGAAATTCTCTTTTGACTTTGATTTTACAAAACAAGTTTCATACATCAATCGATTCTGTTAAATGTGTATTATTTTTGTGTATACTCACAATAAAAACAAAGTGTTGTGCTTTTTGCCAAATAAAGAAAAATAAACACGAAGCGAGTTCTGCCTTCTCTCTGTCCGTGTAGTCCATTCTGAAACGCGTCCGAAAATGAACTGTAGCTTAGCGAATACTCAGTCAAACAGGCATTCAGACACACAGGCATGAAGCTTGAATTCTCTACTTTTTAATGAAGTAATTTATATAAAAAACAAATATTCTCATCTTGTGAAATCTGTATTAAAAGAGAGCGATTCCAGTCGACCTCATTAGAGCTAATTCAAATGTAATGTGACTCCGCCCACAGAGAGCGCGCGCTATTCAAACGCAAATGGCTGAGGTAATCCACGCAATCCTGTGAACGCCCCTATCATCAGCACAAGAAAACCAAAACACCAGTTTATTCAGAACATTACTTGTTTACAACGCAGCGCTGTGAGGAATAATGACGAATACGAGGAATACGAGCTGAGGAATACTAGTAAGTTTTTCCTTCTCAGGTTTCTGTTTATGAATGAATGAACGGCATAGATGCGCGCTGTTTACCACAGCTGGCAAAAAACAATATTACGTGACAGTTGACTTTCAAACATTCACAGATACCTCAAAACAGAAAGTACAAATCCTTTCTTTAAAACGAATTTCGTTTTGTATCAATTGTATCTTAATTTTAATAATTTTTTCATTAACAAATTTCCTGGATTTAAAGTAAATATATGCTAGCAATCACAACATAAGGTGCTTGAACTGGAGATCATCAACCAGACCATAGCCTACTCGCCTCACATGTCTAAAAAATGTGAAATATATTTACATTTACAGCTGGTTCTAAACAAAACCATCCAAAACAAAAAAACTATGTAGCCTAATAAATGTGCATTTATCCGGTGCGTTCACTAGCCTACTGCGAAGATCGCGAGTCAATAGCCTATCGTATTTTTTTTATTTTTTTATTTATTTATTGCACAAGTCATACATAAATTCATTCATTCATTCATTCATTCATTATTACATGCATGAACGAATAAAAGAATAGAAAAAAAGGAACATGGAGAAGAAAATCTTATGATACCTGTCGCTTATTTGTGCACATCAGAAAAATAAATAAAAAACAGCTACTTTATAAATGGATCAACCCCAATCCTCACCCCAAACACCAAATATTTTCAGTAATACCTATCTTTACACTTAATTATCATCATTTTAAGCGTGTGTAAGCGTATTTCATGAAAACAACGTTACAGTCAGGTGAAATATGAAAGACAACATTTTGTTTAGTAGATTTGGGTACAGTTTTTACTGTAGAATATACTGCCTCGTCAAATAAGCTTTTGTTTAGCAATTTCTATATATAAAATAGCCTACTATTTTTGTCAAAAATAAAGTCATCAACTAAGATGTTAGCTGTTCCAATGTTGGCTATATTCAAAGTAATGAATACATAGATAAAATGTAGGCCTATAATCTTTTTTTTACAAAGAAAGAGTACACTTGAAATATTGTTGAAATTGTAATTATTGTTGTAATTGTAACCTTTTTAATAAAATAGCCAAACATATTTACAAGATAGATGTAAGCAAAATCTTAAATGGTCCTTGCATTGTGGCTCAGTCAGTTGTCACACCTGAGTGAATGGCTCATCATTATGCAGAGTGGGTGGTAATTCAGGTGAAAACCACTCCTCGTTCACGCCCCCCTCGCATATTGGCTTTCCAAGCAAAACCTGTTTTACATCAATTTAAATCAATGTATGGTTTTATGTGAACGATAAAGCAAGACTATTTTCACATAATTTTGAAGAAAAAACTATAGGCGATGATATCCTTTAGTCAAAAGTCTTATTGCCACATATTTAGTATGTGTTTTGTGGCCTTATTTCTGCAACTTTCATTTTTATTTTTTCCAATAACCACGCATAAACATTATTCTCTTAAAAATTCAAACATATACATGCATGTTGATCAGATATTTTGGTAGCCCTGTTTGTGCTATATAGAGTGAATTTACACCTTTGCCATTAACATGTTTATAAATAACTGAAAAAAGCACAAATGTCAGAGCATGTCAGAACACCTCCAGGGCCCAGAAAACAGCTCAGACTCCAGAGGGTTAAAGGGGTCATATAATGGTACATGCACTTTTACAAGTTGATTGTACTGAAATGTGTGTTGGCAGTGCCTGTACACAACCATCATAAACTGATAAAAATCCATCCAGTGTTTTGTTTTCGCCTGTCTCAAATCAAGCCGTTCGATCTTGTGACGTCACAAAATCGACGCCCCCCCACGGTTGTTGATTGACAGCAGCATTTCAACACAGACCCGCCCTCGCTCGTGAGCGAGCTGTCAATCATTGTCTGCGCGGTCATTGTTGATACGCTGGAGCACTGTCTATGAGCAGAATGGCTTCTAAGTGATTGCGGTGTTCTGTTCTTGGGTGCAATAATGAACACAGCATCATATCAGCGGTTCCTAAATCCGAACCGCTGAAGATGCAGTGGCTGAGTTTGTTTTCGAAGGGAATATTCCCCACGATCAACGTCAATGCTTTCATGTTTGCGCAAATCATTTCACACACCAGACTGCTTTACAAACGAGGGTCAGTATAAAGCTGGATTTGCTAAGAAGTTGCTCCTGAAAAAAGGATCGATACCAACTATTTGTGTTCCTGCTGAACCTCCAGAAGAACTGAAGCGAGTGTAACGTTTTATTAACCTTTATATTAATATTTATTGCAAATATTGCAAATCGCTAGCACACTTCATGATGGTACATTACGGCATGTTTTCTATATACGATGTTCTCAATATAATTCATAATCCCACGTTTATGGTTATTGTGTTATAAACGGTGTACGCACAGAACAGAGGGGCGGGGTGAGCAAAGCTCATTATCATTTAAAGACACATGCACTTAAACGGCGTGCTGAAAACAGCTGTTTTTGTCCAGGTAAAATGTTTTCTTACAATACTAATGAGAATTTTTAATTAAAGTATATTACAAACTTTTAATTTAGACCCTAAAGAATCATATTAGCTTGTACAAAAATGGCATTATATGACCCCTTTAACACCAGAGGTGTTTAACAATCCGTTAAACAGAGCTCAAAATGCAAGAGGGAAATGCTGGTATTGTCACATTTTTTAAATTTCAGTACAGACTTGGTACCGAAGTCGGTATTTTTGACAACACTAAATCAGACACGCTACGATACCCCAACACATGATAAAAGGTCTCCTTTCCATGTTAATCTTTGTTTTGTTTTTTTTGTCCTAACAAGTCATGTCGATGATACGCGACAAGCTCCAAGGGATGCTCTTTTAGAAACGGTTTCTATTTCTGTGACGTCGTGGCTGGAACAACAACGCAATGATAATTATTGACTGTGCTTTATTTAATGTTAAAAGCATCTAATATGAGTTTGAATATCAAATTGCGTGCTCTTGAAAATAAACAACGTTGAAATTAAACAAGTTTAGTATTAAACATGACAAAGATTGTTTCAATCTCTCAGTAAGTACTTTTGATGATGTTAAAATAATTTGATTTACATGAATTTGATTATTCATTTCGTTACAAGAGCAGTGTGCTTGCAGAGAGACTCCACCCACATGCTCTTATGATTGGACGTGCTTTTTTGATTGATTTAGTTGTGTCTTGTAGTCAAGTTACGTCTGGTTAAGACCTGGTGGTACAGCGAAAGAAGGACCTGCATCAACCACCATAACAGATGGTCATCATAACAACCACCTACAACATGCTAGAATTGTGGTGGCGAGTTGTCCAGCGGCACTCACATTTTCTTCAGAAAATGTAAAAATCACAGTTAAACACTCTGAGGTACTTAACATCAAGAGAGGAAATAACAGGTTCCAAGTCCATCCATACCGACCAATCAACAACTAGACATTAGACAGACCGCTAAGGTTAGATGCATTTCTTGCCTAAAGGAACAGGGGAAGAAATATCAAATTTCTTTGTCAACGTAGCGGCCATTGTGAGGGGTGTCCACTCAGACTCTTTTCATCATCTCTCTGCTCCGTTATTAGGATCCATTAAGTGGGAATGTGAAGTAGCTAGCGTGCCACATCCCAATGCCTCATGGCTAAATGAAGGCCCGTTTACACCTCACTGGCCTTGCAATCTTAAAAGCGTGTGTGCACACACTTCTGTTGGGATTTCACACATCGGCTCACACAAGAGAGGAGTGCTTTCAAAAGCAGGCACAAAAAAGTTCAAGTATCGTCCAGAATTCAGAATGTGATGGTGAAATAAGGGCTGTTTACATCTTTTATTTGTCACTAGCAAGATGCTAGTGTGTTATGGGTGACTGCTAGGTGATCGCTTACTGGCCAAAGTCTAAAAAAGCCCAAATATCTGTTATTATGGACCCTAGAAATGGCTTGGGTCCCAATTTCAATGTAAGTTGCCAGTTTTATTGATCGCTATAGGCGACAAAGAAAAGTAATAACACAATTCATTTGGGGGTATTTTGGGGATATTTAATTTTAATTTTATCAATCAATAAATTCCATTAGAAACAAACCATGTTGTATTATTTTAATTTAATACTGTGAAGCTGCTTTGATACAATCTGTATTGTGAAAAGCGCTATACAAATACATTTGACTTGACTTGACCTCTCCTCAATAAGCCACATGATTTGAAGCATCATACATGTCTTTCAAAGAAATGGTCTGCAACAAATTGCACACCAAGGTTTATAGTTCAAGGTTTAGAACAAACACTTAACACTATATGAACAAATAGTGATTCTTGCCCAAGGACGCACCACTGAAACTCGTAGTTTCCTGTTTGGATAATAAATAAAAAGGTCACATTGTTTGGATAATAAATAAAAAAATAGAAAATTAATTAGGGGTGTGAACCTACACTGGTCTCACGGTTCAGTTCGATTACGATTATCATGTTATCGATTCAGTTCAATTCGATATCACGATGCACTGCATCCTCAATTTTCAATTTTACTTCAAAAGTGATGTGTTCGCGTGTGTGTGTGTGTGTGTGCTCGCCTGTTCGGGAAGTCGCAGTGACAGAAACAGTGACGTTCCAGCTTAAGTTTCAAGGGAGTAAAGCTTGTTTATGCCATTAAGAAAAGGAAAATCTGTCAAATACATTTTGTTTTAAAGAAATGTTCATTTAAAAGCAGCGCTCATTAATCAGTGTATTATGTTACCATTAAAGATGCGCGCATCAACCGTCGCCGAGTCCGCTGTTGAAGGTGACGATCATCCATTTATAATCACGCGTAAAAACACAGAATAACTGTAATTTGACCGTCGGGTGCGGATACTTAAATCAGAGAAAGTTATTGGTGGCGGGTGGATGATTTGTTTTTGGCTGTGGATTCGGGTGACGTTGGAGCTCATCCATGGACACCAGTAATACTGTGTACTGTATACTGTATAGGGATGGGCAAGAGTACTTGTACGTGACTGCGACGATCGATCAGGAAAGCAATGATTGCGCTGAAAACATAGTTCTCTTTTCTTCTGATTGGTTATTGCGGCATTTGGTTACTGAGGTCTGATTGGTTAGTGTTAGACAGCATGCCTTCCAGACCTGTGAAATAAAGTGGATTTGAAAGTGCGTACTGCAGTGATGCCAGGAATCACTGTGATCATGAAATACAGTTAAGTGCAAGATGTGCAGCGCCAATCTATCATATGCATAACATTAGAATGAGAACACGATTGTAATAGAATATTGTAAATTCTTGGTGCTTTAGTTTTTCAGCGAGCTGTTGCAGAGCGCGTCCACAACAAGAGTTTCACATCAGACTAGCATGGTCAAGTTCATGTGTGCCGTATAATGTGCTCTCAATGTAGCAACCCAACGTAGCAACAGCTTAACCAATGGTGTAAGACTGGGGCGGGGCTATCGGTTTGTTCGACCAATAGCAGACGGGGGAGTATTTGTGAAACCAGTTTAAAAACGGTCATTGTTTTTGCAATTCTGATGTCACCCTACACAGTTCACACTTCATAGATAAAGTGATGTACACAGATATGCAGTATCTCTATGATAATGTCACGTCACAACGCAACGTATTTTCCCCTTTGTCCCAATAGCTACATTATTTGTATCTGAAACACAGCTGGTGTGCATCACAGTTTATCAAAAGGACAACAGATATACACACAGAGAACAATATTATCTCAACACCTTGAGTAATGTTTTCTATTTGCTAACAGAAAGCAGAACGTGAGGCTGGAATGCGAGACCTTAATCTTATCTCACTGTGTGAGTGTTGCCGTATTATAACGTGCAGCTGTTGCATGAAGTTGCGCTCTGTTTCACATGACTTCCATTACTGCTAATCAGCGTACACTTCACTTATCTGTCTTATTTTCTGTTCCTCCCTTTCTGTCTCTCTAATCCACATCCCCAAAAAAGAATCCCTTCATTAGCCAAGTGCTAAATCTGAACCCACAGGGTAAACACACAGTTGGATCCCTGTTAAAGCTTGCTTATAATCCATGCCACTGTTGATCAATCCAAGCTGCGTTGTGATTGGTGGAGCAGCGACGTTCCAGTAAGTCCTTGCATTACTAATGAGCGTGCATCTCGGCCGGGTCCTCCAGAGGACAGGGGTCATTTCACACCAGCTTGACCCTGCTTGACCGACGCTATGAGATTATGGGTGGAATGTGCATCAAAGGGCCGACAGTCGTGCCGAGTTTCCCCAGGGAAAGTGTCAAAACGCCGTCAGGATCTAGTCGGCGGATTCCTTATAAAGCCGGCGTTTTCGTCTGAAGTTCGCTCAATATAGACAACGACATTGAAGATGCTTAAGACAGTGAGAAATAGTGGAAGCTGATTGGTTGAATTGATTAACTGTCATTATGTCCACGTAGTGT
The DNA here is from genome assembly GCF_964197995.2 of Scardinius erythrophthalmus. NCBI lineage: Eukaryota > Metazoa > Chordata > Actinopteri > Cypriniformes > Leuciscidae > Scardinius > Scardinius erythrophthalmus. The sequence continues at coordinate 2,942,957 of NC_138242.1, forward strand.
GGAGTAGTGAATGTCGACCTCTCTATCGACCCTAGGACTTTCTCTACTGTCTTGGGAATGAGCGAAGAAAAAAAGAGGGAATAACGATGGATGGAACTGGGATTTTTGATGCAAGGCTCCCCCTCCTTTCTGCGGTGTGTGCTGGGCTTTGTCATTGCTTGAGGGGGACTAATTCTGTAATTGTACATATCCTGGATACACCGTTCTCAAAGCCAATAAAAACAAGCACCAAGCGTGTAGGTTAGACCACACACACACACACACACACACAGTTCCCAATAATTCCTTGTCAAAATCCCTGCAGACTATAATCTTCTACTTTAAAAAGAATGCATTTTGTATGTGTATATTTTGTTTACAAGGTAACCATTGTCAAAGTATCAATTTCTTTTACAAAACCTTTTTTGACTGGTTGTGTGAGATTGTTTTGCAATTCTGGTTCCACATAAATTACACTGTTTAAACTTCTGCATGTAACTTGCAATTTCTACTGCAACTATTGTTTACTTTGTTGAATAGAAGTGTGCTCAAATATCAAATAGGCTTTTTACCTGGCAGACAAAATGGAAAACTATATCATATAGAGATTTAGGGTGGGCTTTTTTGACTTTAGAAGCTTCAATGTCAACCTTCAAGACTTTTTTTTTTTGTCTGTTTATTGGCTAAAATCCACTCGGACCACCTTAGCAGCATCTACAACACGACTGCGTTGTGAGGGTGACTTTTGAGCTGGTACATTTTCATCAGAAAACATAAAGTTTAAAGTTTTCCTGCTGTGCTGTAAATAAATGTACTGAAATATTGAGTGAAACTTTATCAGCAGCGCCTGCAGCCCCCACCACTTTCAGTTAAGTATGTAAAGCTCCAATGCGGGAATTTTTTCTTCTTCTCGTGTCTGTTGGCTGGATGCTTTGCATGAACTGAAGCAGATTAAGAAGATACCAATGCCTGCGAGTAGAAACGCTGATATCAAACTCAGCCTGCGGGCAACATCCTAAGCTTTATTGACATTTATGACAAATATGCAAAGGGGAGGGGAAAGAGAGAAAGTGAAGAGAGAAGATAAAACAGATGAGGGATGGGGCCGATATCCATCCAAAAAAGGGGGGGCCCTATAGACTGCAGTTGCCAAGATAAACTTCCCTCAACAAACAGGTTCTCGGGCTGATCTTTATTAGGTTTAGGAGGGGCACATTCTCTCGGCCTGTGAGCATGAAGACAGACGTTGTTGCTGTTCGGAGGGCTTAGAGCGAAGACAGAACCGACCACATGACAATGGCATGACTACAGTGAGAAACACCACTGAGGTCAGAGGGAGTGTGGGAGACATGAGCATAGGATTGCACGCATATTTGGTTTATGGCTAATTTATTAGCATGCATTTATTAAAGTATTACTTTTCACTGCTTTGCTCTAGTCATTCTGACAACATATGTGCTCATATTTGAGATTTACTGCTTGAATGTAAGGAATACCTTTACAAAATGTACTTGGGCAGTACCATGGTGCAATGATTGTATCAGATGATATCATATGATTATTTTATGTGTCATGGACTTTACATGGTACCGTAAGGTCAATGTTCTACATACAAAACATAGTAAGGCATTAAAATTATATAATTTCAATAATTATAATAATTTTTTGTATTATTGAACTATTTAGCAAGGATGCATTAAATTGATCAAAAGTGACAGTAAAGGCATTTTTTAATGTTACAAACAAATTCTATTTTAAATAAATGCTGTCCTTTAATTTTTTATTCATCAAAGGTTTCTTGAGCAGCAAATCAGCATATTATAATTCTTTTTGAAGGAACATGTGATTCTAAGAAAGAGTAATGATGCTGAAAATTTTAAATTTTAAAATTATTTCACATTATTACTGTATTTTTGATCAAATAAATGCAGCCTTTGTGAGCAGAATAGACTTCTTTCTAAAACATAACAAATATAAATACTTCATGACCCCCAAACATTTGAACGGTACTATATAATAACAATAATAATAATAATAATAATAATAATTAGTATTATTAACAATATAAAATAAACTTACATATGCTAATTTTATTTACTGAATTTTATTTTAAACTACTTTTCGATTCCAGAGGTTGTGCACTTAAACGTTAAACGAGAGCTGTAGAATTGCTTTCCTGCTCTTCAAAAAAAGTTCACTTTTACATGGAAACTGTAGAATGAATGAAGGGCTTCAGTGCTTTAGAGAAATATTGTTCATTCAGTGTTATTGTTGTGAGACTGAATGTGTGGTTACAGATGTGATCTGAGATATTGTGTGCGGTGGCGTCTCTTACCGCGGTAAGGAGTTGTATTGCCTCTGGGCTTGAGTAAAAGAGTCCTCTCTCTGTTTCTGCACTTGCATCTCCACAGAAACCGAATGCCGCCCCGTTGGTGTGTAAGAACCAGTGTTGGTCTGAAATGTGAATAAACATTCCTGTTACACACAAATATTATAACAACAGTATAAAGCATCACTTTTTGTGTTCCCACAGCAGAAAGAAAGTCATATAAGCTTTGAACAAGATTTGATAAGCACAGCATCATTTCAGATTTCATGGTCAGGTATAGGGGTTTAATATTTGATGAGGGGCTCTTGATCGCTATTCTTCCTAAAACACAAGGTGCACTAATGAGAAGCGTGACTACCACACCCGATAGCAATTAGCCTCGAGTGCACTTGTGCTTCAAACGGCTGACTTCGCAAAAATAACAAATGCTGCATTAATGCAGAGAGGCGAACATTTAAACGATTCATAAGACGAAGTTATGGGGAAAAACAGAAGAAATAAACATTATGGCGATGGTTTTACAACATCCTGGAGATTTGGGCAATTTTATCCATGTCTGATGAAGGCTGAGCAACCTCTCCAGTGAGACACAATTTAATCGCTAAAGGCCCAGGAACATTTATTCGTTTGCAACGTTAAGCCAAAAACAGAGAAAAGGAAATGCTTTTATTGAGAGCTAGAAGCAACAATGAAGTAATTATTCACAGCGAGATGTTTTAATGAGATTTGGACTGAGAAGACACTGAAGCAAGTAAAAATCAGGTTTGTGTGTGTGTGTGTCTTCTAATGTCTCTGGCTACATACACACTATAGCTTAAATATGGTTGTCAATCCTCCTTTGTACACACAGTTTGGAAATTTACCAAAACTTAATTCATTCATATATATATATATATATATATATATATATATATATATATATATATATATATATATATATACTGCATTAAACGTGCTAATAATGTTGTCCATCTAGAATTTGTTTTCAGTGGCATATTAACCTTTATGATATGCCATTTTTCACCAATTCATAAACACTTTCAATGAATCTTACTTTTAAATAAAAATGTATAAAACTTACATTCCAGAATGTTGGCTAAAAATTTAATAAAATACCAGTAGCAAAACGCAATGGACTTCCACAGTACTAATTTAATGGATTTTTTAAAAAGTTCATCAGTTCAATGCTAATGAAAGCATGACATCTCCAGATCTCTCTCATTAATCACACAAAATGTATCACTTTTTTTTTACTCTTTTCGGACACAGAGCAGACAACAATACGAAACCCACCTGAACAAACACAAAAAGTGGCCTGATAGAGTGGCCTGATGACAAGACGTAATTATAAAAAATTGTCCACAGCAGTTCTGAGCAAGAAAGCATGATACAGCTGGATGGAGAGTCGAGGTAGCTCGCCGGACCCAGACTTCCAAATCACATATAATCGTTACGATTACAGAGTGGCGTGACCCGTAGCCTTTAATATCAAAGACTGGTTCGGCTCGCGGTGCAAGGGGGGGTCAGAGTACACACATGCTCCATGTGCAACAATATTTACTGCACTATACACTCAACCACTTCCAGAAACCCGCTCCGACATATGGATTTAATTTGGGAACTGATGCACTTGACTGGGTGAGTGCGAGAAAACAGAGATAAAGAAAGGATAGAAAGCAGAAGTCAGGAAAAAGTGAAGGCATGGAAAATGAGTATGTCATTCTGCAAAACTGCATCATTATTAGCAAGTTATGACAACACTGAGGAGTGTGTCTCACGTTAAAATAAAGGACAGGAAAATAGAGAATGTGAAAGTGACAATACCCATAGACAGACTCATCATTCCTCTCATCCCTTAGAAACTCACTTTTCTGCTCGAGTGCTTGTACACTAGGGAAGGTTTATCTATATCGTTTAGAGCCAGAACGCTCTAGCAGCCACTCAGAACACCTCAACAGCATAGCAGCTTGACAAAAGGACACGCTAACAATGCACTGAAAACAATACAAATGCACAACCTTAGCAGCGATCCAAAACACCCTGGCATGGCGACACTTGGGTAACTCAGAGAATACCTAGCAACATTTTAGAAACCTCCCAGAACACCCTGGTAACAACACACTAAAACACTCAGATAATCACCCAGAAGCATTTCAAAGGACCCAAGCAACTAGGGACACCAAAAAAACACCAGGAACACCCTAATAATAACCTAACAACACCATAAAAACCTCTCAGAGGATCCCCAAAACTGCATAGCAACACACTAAAACGCCCTAAAAAGCACCTAGCAACACCTTAGAAACCTTTTCAGAAGATGCCAGAAACTGCATTGCAGCACACAGAACACCATAATAACTACCTTGCAACACCTTAGAAACTTCCCAGAAGACCACATAAACCGCATAGTGACATATTCAAAACCAAATACCTCCTTATTAACCACCTAACAACACCTTAGAAACATCCTAGAAGACATTAGCAACTGCATAGCAACACACTAACACACCCAGAACACCCTAATAACTACCTGGCAACACCTTAGAAACGTCACAGGAGATTACATAAACTGCATAGCGACATATTAAAAACCCAAGGATGATAATAATAATAATAATAATAATTTGTTACATTTCTATAGCACTTTTCTAGGTACTTTCTAGGCGCTTTACATGAAAGGGGGAATCTCCTCAACCACCACCAATGTGCAGCATCACCTGGATGATGCGACGGCAGCCATATTGCTCCAGAACGCCCAACACACACCAGCTAAAGGATACCTTTATAACCACAAAGCAACACCTTAGAAACCTCTCAGGAGATGCTGGCAACTGCATAAAAACATACTAAAACACCCAGCACACTCCAATAATGACCAAGCAACAAACCACATAACCTGCATAGTAACATATTAAAAACCCAAGAACATCTTAATAACCACCTAGCAGCACCTTAAAAACCTCTCAGAAGATATTAGCAACTGCACAGCAATACACTAAAACACCATAATAACCTAGCAACACCTTAAAAACTCCCCAGAAGACCACATAAACTGCATAGTAACATCAAAAACCCAAGAACACATTAATAACCACATAGCAGCAACTTAGAAAACTCTCAGAAAATGCTAGTAACTTCATAGCAACACCCTAAGAAACCTGTCGGGATTTTTAAGGAGGATGTTTGAAATATGTTAAGTTGACATTTTGTTCACCACCAGTTTAGAAAAAGTCATGAAGTGTCAGCCTGAATGTCATAAAATGGCCCTTTGTGTCTCTCAGACCCTAAACATGAGGGTGAAGGGTTGAATGTGTATTGCACTGGGATCTGAGTTCAGTTCAGAACAGATATAGTCCCCACATCCCCTGTAGGTAATCTCGATTTTATCATCTAAATCTACTGAACGTGGAGGGATATAAAAGAGTAGGAAGGCAATCCACGTATATTTCACAGGGGGGACACTAATCTCTAACCTGGAGTGGAGTTATCTAGCCTCTGTAGGCTCATTATCATGTTGTACACTTCTTTTCGCCTACATGCAGCAAATGTTCATTGAGCTTACAGTATGTTCCTGCAGTGCTGATTTAGAATTGAGAGATAACCTCATCTAAACACTGTCCGCAGTGGGTCGACTGTACAAGGACATGAGTTTCCTGTGTGGTTTATAATCAAAGAAGACATGCTGGTTCCTCTGAATCCTGAAATCAATGGCATTCTTTCGAGTCACGGAGACTGCCTAAATGCTTGCCAGCACTGAGGTCCTTGTAAAAGAGGAGAAAAGGACATAAACACGGGCCTAATTTGTGCATGTGTGTGATCTAGGGCACCGGCATAATACTTCCGCCCCTTGTGTGGCCTCCGATCGTCTTAACAAAAGATTGATGTTTATTGGCTGAGACAGGCCGGCAAGCCTCTGGAAAGAACATGCTCTTTATGACAAACATCTGGAAAAGCCCCTTTCAAAGTCATAGCGAAAAACGCTGGGCGTGATATACAAGGGAGGGATAACAAGACACGTCTAATTGTCTATTTACCGGTGGAGGCCTGTGACAGGTTCTGGCCATGGGGCGATTATCAGCGATCTGGGATGGCAGCTCGTCGCCGCACGTAAAAACCTGATGACGGGTTTCTTTCAGTCCTCAGGGGATTGTGAACACAGAGAACACACCTTAATCACTGTCCTAATGTGCGTCTCATGCTGTCAGAACTCACGCTGGGTTTGAAGGATTATCTGGGGTGTACTTACCCATTTTTCTTCATAAAGAAATGAGAGGCGTTTGATGTGAAGTTAGGAGTTTTGCCACATAGCTACATATTTAAAAGGCAATCAATCATTGTTTCATGGCACTTTGATTTTATGTTGCACTTGAGGGACATTTCTGAATGGTGTAATGCACGGTATTTATAATCAAAGCTATAAATAACAACCAAGAGACTCTGTAACTAGGTGGTCACAAGTAAATGTTAATTAGTTGAGTGCTTTTCAAATGAAAATAATAAATCTTCCTGAAAATACAGTGGGGACACCATTGAAATTATATATACCATGATGATACTCAATGATAATCATATATATCATGGTATTTAGAACGCACTCTAAGGTACTTCAAATAATAATTCAGAATACCATGGTAGTACAGAAATCAAAAGAAATCAAACAAACAAACAGCACTTCCATGGATGATATAATTTTTTCAAAGCATGCAATCGTAAAAAAAAAAGGTATTAAAACAAAAACAAAACAACAGTATTTAAATATTTTGTATTTAGGAAGGCATGGCTGTGCGTGTGTTATACTGTTTATTATCTGTATATATCAGTATATATTTAAAATGCCAGAGCCCATGTCAGAAATCCCATGGTATCCCAAAGGGGGAAAAAAAGCCATAGTAATACAGGTACATGTCCAAAACACTATGGTAATTCAATGGTCCTTTTATAAAAATGTCTCATTACTCATCTGATGTTGAACAAGTTTTCACTGTTACATCAGTGCACCAAAAATTATTTCTCGATGTTCTCAGAGGAACATGTGACTTTGTTTTGACAGTTTTATAACGTCATTATATCAAGCTTATGGCAGTAGGATCAACAAGACTGTTATGGCTACAAACGCCTCCCTTGCGCTCTCTTACACTGCTTAACCATTATTCTCTCGACCTGCCGCTACGACTGACGGCTGTATATTTCTACAAGTCAACAGGACCCCAGTGCTCATGGGCCCTCTCAGACCTTAAATCAACGTCCAACCTGTTTGTATTCACTTTGATGGAGTGTGTTTGAGTCTAATGCAATCCAGGGATGAAACACCTGGACCACCTGATTCCTTGTGATGTGTAAACTTAGCATTACACTGTTTTTAGTAGAACCGTAACCACGGTAAACATTGAAGGGGACTCACCTTTACATTTAATCTTGAATACTTGGTTACATCCTTAACACACCACTCAGCTATTGTTTGGAACAAGCTTTTAGTGCTTTAATTACTGTTTGCGTCAATAGCATAGCAGCCTGTAGACCAGCGTGACATACAGCACTGAACCTCAGTCGGAGACCCTCAGTTTTCCCCACCCTTTTAGAGCTGGAGAGACTTTTCCCATACAAAAAACTACCAGCATATCCTTCACACAATCTGGGTACTGCAATGGTGCCAACCGCATGTAGAAAAAAGTCTAAACCGCAGACTTCAGGAAATTCACCCTTCTTATAATACCCTGAAAGACTCAAAGGCATTCCCTGGGTCCCACCTAGAATGTTTTGTTATTTGAAACTAGTCCTGTTCAAACTGAGAGGCCGACCCGTCAACTGTTAATACAGTAGACTTGAGACACGAGGGAGGGAGCGTATTCTATTTCTGTAAAATGTCTCTAGTCTTTAAACAATGTAAACTATCACAAGCAATTAGACGCCTTCCAGCTTGACTCCTCTAGTTTGGTGCTGTGCAAACAACAGTGCTTTTACTTCCTGTACTAGACGGCCCAGACACTGTGACACCATTACGTACCAAGAGAGGTTTTAATTCATCAATACTGCAAACAGACAAGCTAAGGCTGTCAAATACAACCTAGTGCAAGTATAAGAGCCTGCTTAGGAGACCATATGTATTCCTGAAGTGAAACACTACAGTCATAACTGGGACATAAGTTATGTCCTTTTGACATAACTGTCATTAAGTAGATTTATTCATTAAACATCTTTCATTAGCAGTGAGAAAAACCCATACACTTACTCTTTTGGTGTAAGAGAGATCCAACCCCTTTCTACAGACCAGTTTAGTGTAGCCTAAGGCACTTTAGACTTGGGCCAGTAAAACAACCTCCTTATAACCACACAGAACTAGCAAACCCCCAGTACAACCTAGAAATCACCCATAACACCCTATCAATCAACCATAACACCCTGGCAACCCCCTAGCAACATTCCAACAACCATCCAGAATGCCCTAGCAACTACATAGCAATACCTTGGCAACAACCCACAAGACCCCAGTAGTGTGTCAGCAAAATTTCCAAGGACAAGCACCACTCACATTTCAGAAAATGTACAATTCTAGATTTTCTACTCTTCCATATGGTGCCACTAGTGCCAAATAAATAACACACTTCACCTTTGAGCGAGTGCATTTTCATTATGCATCCATCATTAATCTTTAAGGTAAGTGTCTGAGATGCAGAATTTTATTTATTTATTTTTTGCTTCTGCTCTCTCCTCTGATCTGAGTGAAACAGAACATTAATGCATTAATTGAGTTTAACACATTCTAATCTCTGTAGAGCTATTCAAGACCTGGAAGGAAAATGGAGGCCAAATATGTGTCGGAGAGGACAGGGTCAGAGAGCTGACCTCTAATTTAGGAAATGGTTCCATTCCTTGGGGTAATTAGCCTGTCATCTTTTAAAATCCCCTCCGTGCCTTTAACAGGAAGTCACAAGACAGACCGCCATGTCTGGCTCAGGCCATTACAGAGCAAAGATACACAGCTATTTGACCTTTGACCCCTTGCAATTCCATTCCCAGCCTCTTGAGCAGTGTATATTATTTTAACTTGCTGATAAAGATAAAATAATGGCTAGCCTCTAACCTCTGACAATAAAATGACACACTGACTTTCAAGGACAAAATGTTAAAACACATTCACCTCTGTGCAGACCTAACAAATATAAGCAAGGTTGGGGGCAAATAAACTGTGAGATGCATTTTTGAAAGAAGATAAAATGCAAGCTGACAACAAATGCTCTTTTTCCCCCTCAAAAATGCTAAATTAATCAAACTACCTCAGAACAAACACAACTCACGTGATCTCTGACAATATCTCATTATAATACATGCTGCCCTTTGCCCTGAACACCAAACACCAGGCTTTTGCACTCACCCTCTGTTGCTGTTGAAAGCTGTAGGATCGGCGGCGGTCATCAGGTTCCTCCTCATGCTTGGCCTGCTGGAACTCTTGCCGTAGCCGATGTATCCGGTCATGGTTGCTAGGCGCCAGTCTGTTGCTATAGAGGAGAGAGAGAAAAAAAAAAGATCATATATCCTCATTTATGACATCACCAGTGGTCCAGACATCAACCTGAGAAGAACAATGACCAGATGGTACACTGCAGATGATATCAGCTTGAATAAAACATACAAGACGGTACAGTACAACATGTTTCCTTCTAAGAATACAGCTTGTTTCCTAAATCAATAGCATAAGCACCATTTGAGCCCATGTGCCCCTATCCATTTTGCTAAATTACACGTATGGACACAGTCCATTACTTTTTCCACATTTGGCTTGTGCTTGCCGGCATCATGAGAACATGAAACGGACCAAACGTTTCCGTGAAGGACTCCCCAGTGAACCATGGCCAATGATACATGTCCCTCTTACGACAGGGAGTCAAAGGCCCACATCTCAGCCCCGCTCCCCCTTCGAGAACTCGGAGAGACTCATTTGCATTCCTTTCATTAAGAGCTGGGGAAAGTGACCGTCAATGGGAATCAATATGCCTTGTCCCCCTAATCAAGCCCCGCTTTTTATCTACTCCACCACACGGGCTGCTGGTGACAAACCCCTCATTATGATACAACATCCTGTCTGAAAATACATCTCATTTATACAGAGAGAGCAAGAGAGCAAAGGAGAGCTAAGGAAGGAGATTCTCAAAAAGGGGGAGTTGGGGCACTCAATGGAAGCGCAAAGAGGTAAAACATTAAGCTTGCAACAATATGGAGCACCAAGAAATAAAAGGACAGGATATAGATTTACCAAGATGTCATCTCTGTGAGGTGCTGATACAGGTGGCTAAGCCTCTACTGACGCTGATAGCTTACTTAAGATGAGATGTCTGGCCTAAATGTACTCATAATTGTAGATCACAAGCAGGAACAGCCCACTGACTGAAATGGCCACTCCGACACATTGCCAATCAACCTTCATTAAAACTGCCGCTAAATGGCCTTCCATAAAAACCAAATGGAGCCGAATGAGAATCGTATGAGTGGTGATGACTGAACATCCTTGTCCTGTTGTTCCATGCAGCCATTAGAATCAATTGTATTAGCTTTACTTCATTTAACGCCCCATTCCAATATTCATATGTGATGGAGGAAGAGCTACAAGGCCATCAAATGCATTTGCAAGGCGGTGAAAATAGAAGTGTTTTAAATTAAGCGAATCATTGAGCCGTATGCCGTGTGCATTTGGTTTTGCAAATACAGGCAGGTAATATACTCGCCGTTTCAAGGAGCAAATCCTATATGTGTCCATTTAAAATAGGGTTTTCACCATTACCAAGTATAATAATCCGCTAAAACAGGCACAGGAAAGGATTTTAAATCCATTTTTAAAAGTGAGATACTATCAATATGAGAGTTTTGGGCCAAATGTAAGGCTGAATTTTAAATATGCCATTTGATAAGTTATCATAAAATGTGCAAAGTGTATCATCATCATCCACTGACATTTGCTGACATTTTAGCAAAAGTAGAAACTTGAAAAAAGGCTGTTCTCAAAGAAACGTCAAGCGGCTTCGAGGATGAATGAAGCTAAGGATGATAAAGTTGGAGGTAACTGTATGCGAGACATGAAATCTTTGCTGTGTATTATGTTTCAAGTAATATTGCAGTGTGTGTGAACCGATTACACTGCAAGGATCATAGACATCTGTAGACTTTTGATGACCACTCTCAACTGCATTTTTCTCACAAAGCAGTCAAAGCCTGAGAAAAATAAACAAATCACCCGGCCATTACTGCACATCTGTGAGGGGAAATTAATTTGGCCATTAGCTCCTGTAAACGTGTGATTACACATTAGCATCGGGTGGCAATGTGCCTAGTGTCTATGCTTGCGGCAAGAGGACCGCTAACAAGCTTTGAGCAGAACATAGGAAACTGGCAAACAAAGCTTTGACAGAGAGAACAAGAGAATAGAGATCTGCAAATGAACATGCTCTGGTCTTATGGCACTATTTTTCATAAGGAAATCTAATTATGTTGCAAACTATCTGCTGTGTCATGTAACAGCGATGGCCAACATCAAAGAGTTAGCCATATGATTAGATTAAAACGTAATGATTTTCAGGGGACAGTCTTGACAGTAAACCATCACTCCACACTCCTGTTAAGGTCTTTGTTGTATGCATTGCCCTCTTCATCCATTAGGAGATGGACAGGGAAGGTGCCATTAGCTTAATCTCCCTGTCTAGGAACAGCCTTCCTCTGAATCCTCTGACTCCAAAACAAACAGCAGAGATTTGGTCGTAAAAGCCTAAGGAAGACCCTGTAAAGGTTAAAGTGACCATAAGCTGAGTCACTGAGTCTGGTAACCAGCTGAGGCTTGAGCTCAAACTAGTAAACAAACCAAATGACCGACCTTCATCCAACATCCAATGACCTTCCATTGTCATTGAAGAGATCAATTTAGAAAATGAAAAGTGAACTTTTACAGCCACAGATGTGGACAAGGCCTTTATCAGTGTCATAGGGACACCAGGAAATTGCAAGATTGACAGACAAAGATGGCAATGATCTACTCATGAAATGGGGTTCAAAATATGTGCCTCTACCAGATCAGCAGGAGAACTTCCATTTGAATGGACCATATAAGTAGCATTTCAATTACAATTGGTCTCTTTGGACAATCTGGGACCCCCACCCCCACCCCCCACCCCCCAGCCCCCAGCAGTTGGAATCGTATAAGAGTGCCCATGTGCGTTAAGTGCAGGCGGACACCCATCTCATTTACTCTCCCTATTCAATCTTCATTTAGAAAAGAAGACAAATCTTTCTATCTGTTCGCTGGAGTCCATGAATACTCCAACATCACTGCACATGATTAGACTCAGCACGCGCTTGACATCAGGTGTCGTGTGGGTTATAAATACCTCCGGGCATGCATCATTGTCAGCCACAGGGCCCGGCTAAACAAGACCTCACAAAGACCTGCAGCAATTTGCGTCAATAAAGCAGCGACAATTAGAACAAATGCACCCATAAGCCAAACAATGGAGGTGGGTGAGGAGGCGGCGGAGTATGAGGGGAGGATGATGAGCGATCGCTTTCCCCAGCCTCTTGTTTATGCATCAGATTAAAGGTCAGGCGGTATGCAACCTGAAGCCAGCTTAAAGGACGGGCCTGTGTTGTTTGAGAGATAGCGTTCAGTCGAGCCTCTCCGGGCTGGAGACGTCTTCATGTTTATTTTAGTCTCTTCTCCCTAAAGAGAGATTCAAGGGGAAAACAGTCTGACAGTAAAGCAATTAAAGGCAAAGAAAGATAAAATATCCATATGCCACACCATTTAACAAGCCAGCAGTTTCATTCCCCCAATACAATGAGACTCATTCAATATCTGTCTGTGTGTTCTCTGACTGAAAGGTCAGTTTGCGATTGTCCGCACCCCGTTTGCTCTACCCTTCCCCTCCTTTTCTTGTTCGTTGTATTCTATCATTTTCTACGCACACCCTTTCCCGCTCAATGACTCTCTCAATATGCTGAATAACACCTTTTGCCTGTTTACTTTACGACCCCAGAAAGCAATTTCTCTGAAGACAGAAGGTTATTGTTGCCGATTAAACTCTCTGAATCGAGTGTGATGCATGGGTAGCACTGACATCAGAGGCATCTGACTAAACAGGGCTCCTCACCTGTTCTTGCTCAGAGAAAACTGGATGTGACAACACTGAGATAATGCCTAGTTAAAACCATAACGAAAGGAGGGAAAAAAAGAAACCAAAGCGGCAGAACCCCACTGGGAGACATCAAGTGAAGCGGTCCAAGTTATTACCATGTGCTTTATGGATTCAGTGCTTGTAGATTGGCAGAGCGATTTGGTCTGGAAGTAGAATGTGGAATGCTATGGGAATGGAAGCAATGAATGTATCCAATCTTAAGTCTGATGTAGGAAATTTTTCGCTTATAAACCCTGCCGAGAAGCACCTGTGACACTGACGTATGAATGCTTGTTTCTTTGTCTGTGACTGTCTTGTCTTTGGGTTGGTCATGCTGTGCTTTCTTTACTGTGGAATCCATCTAAAATTATGTCCATCAGGACCTAGTTTTGAACTGTTTTGTACGTTTTAGCTGTTCATTAGGTGGCCCAAGTTATAGATGGGCAGATGGACTACCAGCTGGTTTTGACCTTGAAGACCACCTTGATCAGTAAGCTGGCCATTTATTGTCATTAACTAGTTTATATGATTAATCAAATAGACTACCAGTTAGTAGATCTAGTTTGGACCTAGTAGAGGCTAAACCAACTTGAACTATCAACAAACCAGTTACCATGTTTAAAAAGACTGCTTGACCTCTGATTTTCCTATCAAGGATCTCTGGTTCTATCCCCTTCAACATAGTTTCAACAATACACACACACACACACAGAGAGAGAGAGAGAGAGAGAGAGAGAGAGAGAGAGAGAGAGAGAGAGAGAGAGAGAGAGAGAGAGAGAGAGAGACTGATCATTTTGATACCCGATGTGCAATTCTAATTCTTTTTATCAGACTTATTGTCAGTTTGATATTCTGTCAGACTATCTGGTTTCTTTCCATGTCCTCCAAATCTTCATAGCAGATATGGGAGATGAAAAGAAGGGTTTGCTTTTGCCCTCAGTCATATTGCATCAACTCAAAGCTTAAGTCATATTAATTCTATACCCCTGCGGACTCAATTCCCTTCAAAGACTGTCATATCTATCGGCTCCCTTCATAGATCTGTACAGATGGCATGGACAGATTAAATCAGACATACTGCTGGTCATTTTCAGGGATAAAACAAAAGTTAACTTTTTATCACTTATCTTTACAGGAAATCAATGAGCATCAGACAATCTACAACAGAACACAACAGAGCCCAGTCAGACTCAACAACAGTCATGTATAGAGTCTGAATTTTAATGTGACTGCAACTTTCTTTGGTCAACTGAATTTGAAGTTGTTTTATTCTCCTTGCGCTAATTCAATCTTTCTCATAATCATTCTTTTGAGTTTTCCCTTTCTTCATCATGGCCTGCTTTCCTTTGTCTCATTTATCTCTTTTATCTTCCCCCAGCTCTTCCTTCCTTTTTCCTTTTGATCACTTATCCTTTATATCTAATGCTTTCTTTCATTTCATTGCGCTATGAGGCCTGGCAGTAAATCAAAGTTTGGACCGGTTCATGTTCTCGCATTGAATGAGTGACAGGTGCAGATTTGACAAAGGGGCGATAATGCTGCCGGGCTTAGGGGTCTCTGACTTCACCCACGTTCCCAATGACTGATGTACGGCTGTGCCCCTGACAACCCTATGTCCTCTGCCAAGTGCCCTGCTCCCAGAGGGCCGTCGCTCCCTAACAAGCAGCCCTGCTGCGGATGAGAGGCGTGCTTTTGTTCCTGTCTCCCTGTTCCCGTTTCTGTCTGTAGTGTAGCCTCCAGTACTCCTTTCAGAGAAAAACAGCATGACAAAGATGCGGGCTGGCCCAATTAGAGAGGCTGGGGATGCGTGTATGTATGGTGTAAGGGCCCTTAAGTGCACGGCGGGGGTCCTGATGAGTGTGCCTGGACCCCCATTGGGAAGTCAGAGGTGGAGCCCCGTTTACTTCTTGTATGTGAGCACCTGCACACACACCTTCCCTGGGGAGACATGGAGGGCTGAATGAGGAATGAAGAGGAGATGATGAAGTACAATAAGGAGGAAAAGAAATCTTTCATTTTTTAAATGCACACAGACACACGCTCGCACCAACCGAGGATGTCCAAAACTACCCTGACAGAAACAATGCATTTGGTTTTGCTGTTCTCGCCGACAAGCTCTCACAGTTTAAATTCTCTCTCAATCTTTATTTCTCAGCTTTTTTTTCTTCTTTCAGTTTAAGGGTGAGTGTAAATCTTGCACCTGTTTCTCAGTGTGAGAACGTTCTTTAGTCTGGCTAACATTCAAACACAATTCACGCAGGCAAAGCAAACAATGGCCAATGCTGGGAGTAAAACTTTAATGGGTTTTGTGTCTTAACACCTATTTTGCATAGTAACACTTAACCTGCTGCTGAATTAATTTATTAGACTTAAACTTTCCATTTATTAACTAGATTTTGGAGTGTAGTGCATGATTGCTACAGAAGGTGTTTGCTTTCACAAGTCAAAGGAGCCCACCCTAAAGTTTCAATGGCATTCTAGATTCGATTCCTCCTGCAATGCAAGGCGTGAAAACCAGGCATGAAAATCACGTCTGACTGCTTAGAAAAGTCCGGGATGAACTTTTAGACAGTTGTTGAACCACAAAACTAGAAACTTATAAAGGCTCAACATCTGAAACAAAAATATTGTGCCACACAAATGGAAAAGAAGGCCAGATAGAAGGAGAAACATCAAAAAGAGGGACACATTATAAAAGCATAAAACATAACAATAGGAAAATACAGATGCCTGCTACTCAGTCCACTAGAACACAATGCATTCCCTTCGCTCAAACTGGCAGTCCAACTAGTGCTATACTAGTGCTTGGTCTCCGGACCAGAACAGATGTCAGTAATTGATAGTGATGATTACAAAAGCGCTCTCATTGGTGTAGATGGCAGATTGCGCCCAGGTCAATTAGAATGCGATCACTTCCTGTAATGGCTGTTGGCCACACCCACCAGGTCTTGCCAACAATGAACCAACAAAACATGTAACATTAGTATTACCCAATTCCCTATGCTGTCTAATGAGGAACACTCTAAAAATTGACAGTCGGCCAAAACATTGGAGAAGCGCCACTTTAATCTGAAGATGTTCCGGTAAACAGAGGTATTTGTCCACAGCAACACCAGACCTTTATCAATTATTAAATTCAATCCATCATTCTCCTGTGGGGCTCGGCAATCTTACACATGTATGGTCAGTAAAACCAAAAACAAGCTCCTTTATAGACATTAATCTAAAATGACTCCGGTCCATAAACATTAGACCCTATGTGAAATACAAAAGAAAGCATCATTTTCATAACATAAATCCATAACTAGATTTTTTAATTAATTTGATTCAGTTTAACTTTACAAACTGATATCTTCAGAAATATTCGACTGCTGTGATTTCTAGGAATACATCCCTACAAGAAATGCATAGGTCTTTTAAAACATGTTAGTGTGAACCTAAACCCCAAACAAATGAAAGAAAGGTAAAGTATAATGACTTCCAGGTAAAACTAAAAGGAAGCTTGCATCTTATTATTGAGTTCTGGGAAGTGAGCATTAGAGCAGAGGTTTGATTGACAGCTGCAGAGTCCATAAAGAGAAAGATGAAATTTGAAGTTAAGGCTGTTAATCCGGTATCATTGATTGGTCGGTACTTCGAGAGTTTGCCTAGACTGTTCAATGTATGCAGGGCCTGATGCACATGTCTAAGACCCCACGACCCTTCAGTCTGCCTTCACTGAGGTCTCAATATGCCACTTCAGTTCATTAATCTCACTCACTGCTTTAGATGGGGTGGGACACGACTAATGATACAGACACAGCTAACGACTGCATATTTCGACTGGCTTTTGAAGGACACATCTCACTATTAATTTAAAATGTCGTTATTGTAATTAGATGGTTGAAACTATATTTCAATATGACTAATGGTACAACAATATAGTGGTGTTACTTTTAATTATTTGGATACTACTTCTACTACTAATATTCCATCTTTAGGCTGCACTTAATGCAAATGGATATTATTATTATATTATGGTTATTATTCAGACGGATCTTAGTGGTTTCAGTCCTCCAAGGTAAAAAAGTGGATAAGAACCTTGAATCTTGATGGAGACAGACTTTATCGATAAACTCTGTCAGCATGTTGTGGCCAGTCCATTTAGACTCCAAGGAGCCAAGTGGATCTGACCAGAGCGGTTAGGAGCCGATTCATAGCGTTGCTAACAGGAACAAAATAAGCACCTTAGAAGGAGAATGTAATACATTAGTATTCAAAACCCTTGGTGGGGTTAAAAAAAGATAGGGGGGAAATCCACAGTTTTTTGCACCTCCTCAAATTTAAACACGTTACAAAAACAGATGTTACAGAAGAATGATGATTCACATCAGGGCATCATTATGTTTGGAGCCATGCCCTCTACGAAAGCTGTCACTTGGACGTACCCTTTCAAAAGGTTCTAATATGTGCCATTTAGGTACTAATATGTACACTTTTGGTACCAATTGAAAGTGTACCAACCCCAGTGACAGCTTTTGTACCTTTTTTTCTGCGAGTGTGTAACCATCCCAATACCCCTTACAGCTGCTCAACTTCCTCTCACAACTGTGAGCGATGACAACACCAGCACAACTCCAGAGTCTAGAAAAGGCGACATGGTCACTTAAACTACTGCAGACTACAGCTGTTCCTCTCTGGCTCATCAAAATGCCATTGGCCACTAACTGAGGAGTCACATTTGGACACACTCCCAAGCAAATAAGAGAGGGTACTAAGCTTTTCTTCTTAGGAAACTTATTGGGACCACACCACAGGTGAAACTAGGCACAATGGACAAAGGAAAAGTGGAAGAGATGTGGAAAATACAGCCTACTGTACATGAACAAAGAGAGTTGTTCTAATGCATGAGGTAATTTATGTCCTTTTTTCCATAAATACAAGCATTTATCACCCATTTCAAGTAGTATTTCATCAGTGTCGAAAACTTTTCCCCTTAGATTTACGCCCATCTGACATCAGTTGAGCAGCGGCGGGTGCAGACGGGAGGTCATATTTCATCTCGGCCGACACGCATCATAATCAGGCCGCAGTTGGCAATTAGGTTGCACTTAATGCAAATGGATCGACTAGAAAATCAGCATGTGAATGGGCACTAGCCATCCGCTAGCGCTAGCTTATTACACACACCGTTGACCTCACTCTCAAAAGCCCCTCAGCAGAAGAGCTAACAGACGCCAGGGCACCAACCCATCGCGGGGAGGTGGAGATCGGGTTTCAGAGGTGGGCAACCCTGGGCCCTCACCCGCGTATTACTTGACATCTGTTGTACGAGTTAGCTGTGCGATTGAATCTGTAAAACGGATTATCTGGCCAATCTATTGTCAGTCATTCCTGAACCATGATTCCTGGAGGTTTACGTTTCATGGCTTATTCAGAATATGCAGAACAGATTAAAAGTTCATGCATTGGGGTTTGTTCGAAAAAACAGGAGGAGAAATCAGAGCTAATGCTAACACACTCACACTGACATCAAATTGCAGCAACTGAAGCTTTTGAAATGTCAATGGCCACATAAACCAGAATGTGCCAGTAAATTATTCACATTTTTTCCATCACTTTTCCTCGTCTTTTGCTATTCGTTTTTCCACCTTTCCCAAGTGCCTTGTTCTTATTAATAAATGAAGAAAAAAGGCACCGTAGGACATCTACTCTGTGCCATTTTATGCTATAACAATATTGACATAAAGAGTAAAAAGGCAGAATTAAACAATTTAGTAACACTTTAGTTTAAGATCCAGTTCTCACTATAAACTAGTTGCTTATTAGCATGCATATTATTAGTATGGCTGTTTATTAGTAATTATAAAGCACATATTAATGCCTTTTTCTGCATGACCATTTTCTACATTCCTAATCCTACCCAATACCTAAACAACTACCTTACCAACTATTAACAAGCAGTAATTAGGAGTTTATTGAGGCAAAGGTTGTAGTTAAAGGAGAACTCCGGTCAATTTTAACATTGAGCTCATTTTTTTGTACATTTGGAGTGCTGTCAGTACAGAGAACAACGACAAAAATCGGTGTTGCCTACACCGTGTTATCCTCTTTTTAAAATTTGCACCCTGTTGACTTCAATGGGGCAAGTTTTAAACCTGCTTTTAGCCTCTTAACATCCTTGATGTGTCATTACAAGTGCACAGCTAATGTGAGTGATTCCTTCAGAGTGAACACGAGTGAATCTGACTGCAGTAGATGTTAAATATATGAATAAAAATTATAATAATTAAGCCAGCGCACATAACTGTATTTACATCCTGTTTTCGGTCGAAGTCCACAGTAGTCGATTGTCGAGTTCTCCACTGTTGCTTAGTTACCTATGATCACGCGCGTGAACTCGACAATCGACTACTGTGGACTTCGACCGAAAACAGGAAGAAAATACAGGTATGTGCGCTGGCTGAATTAATCATTTTTATTCATATCTTTCACATCTACTGCAGTCAGATTCACCGTGTTCACTCTGAAGGAATCATTCACATTAGCTGTGCACTTGTAATGACACATCAAGGATGTTAAGAGCCTAAAAGCAGGTTTAATACTTGCCCCATTGAAGTCAACAGGGTGCAAATTTTAAAAAGAGGATAACACGGTGTAGGCAACACCGATTTTTGTCGTTGTTCTCTGTATTGACAGCACTCCAAATTTACAAAAAAATGAGCTCAATGTTAAAATTGACCGGAGTTCTCCTTTAATAGTTAGTAAATGGTGTGAATTGGACCCTAAACTAAAGTGTGACCAATAGTTATTTTTCCCTCTGAAACATGTATGTATATGCGTCATGACAATAATTAAATTATTGTAAATCAGAACTGTTGATTAGAATGATGAGAATAATAAAATATATATATTTTTAAATACAGTACTAACCAAAAGTGATGTCCGGCCTAGGAAATCTTCACACTTTATTGAAATATTATTAAAAATTTGTTAAAGATTTTGTAAGCATATTGCGTAGTTATGCTTGCTTGCCGATTTGTGATAAGGCAATGAAACATGTCAAATTGTACAACATAATTTTTGGCCAAATTATGAACACATGCAAAAACAGAAGAGAACCAAGGAAATATATAACATTTTCAACATATGTTGAGGGTTTAATTTGTAAGGTTTAACTTGTAAGGTCATTAAAAAACAAATATCCCCTCCAGAAATGATTTTGGCCACTGCTGTATATGATTGATATATACAGGTATATATATATATATATATATATATTCAAATAAAGTAAAATAATGTGAGACATTAACAATATATGTCATTTCAGTCAATAAAATGGACAAAATTAAACAAATATGACATGACAAAGTATTGCCTAACTGTAGAGGAACATTTTCATCAGAAAGACAGACACTGAATGTATTTGGTCTCTCTCTCTCTCTCTCTCTCTCTCTCTCTCTCTCTCTCTCTCTCTCTCTCTCTCTCTCTCTCTCTCTCTCTCTCTGTGTGTTCAACCCAATTATCCACAACTATTGAATTAGAGTCTCAAGCCCCTTATGGTACCCCGCACTTGGGGTCATGGGTCATGACCTTTAGTAATGGCCATGCTGGAGATGAACAAAAAAAGCTCTGACACGGGCCGTCATTTCAATTAAGTTATCAATGTTGTGTAATAATCAATGCAGGGTCAGTAGGTTGGCATATGCAGACAGATGGCACATAAAACAGACAAAACCCTCTATTCTCAAACCTAAACAAAATCCATTCCTCTTCGCAATATTTATTTTTATGGATATCCAATACATGTTGTTAAATACAGTTTCCCAAGCAAAGTCGCTCAGCAACAAGAAGTGATTGTGTTTTTAAGGGTCATTTCATGGGATGTTGTGCGTATGATATCTGAAGGTATACGAAGTACCCAATAACTGACAGGTGGAATGGATAAAGATGGATGATTGAAGAGAAGAGAGGGGACAGAGAGAAAATGAGAGACTTAGACATAATATTGACGACCAATCCGCTGGGCTATACATATGTTAATAAGCTCACCCTAAATGACCCCAGTATTCGAATCACAATTATCTGCTGACTGTGGCCTGTCACTTTAATGATCTATTGTTGCATGAGGCTCTCAGTCTTAATGAAGACACATTATAGGTTAAAACTAAGAGGTCTTCTGAGAACACAAGAGGCCATCACAGTTGATTCTGCATGTGCACATCCAGAAGACACTATCAGCCATCAATCAAGACTGGATGAGTGACAGAGGGAGGACTAAATATGCCCACAATTGCAATAAAAAACATTATGGACCTTTGAATATATATGCCAAGTTCTGTTATGAAGCTCTAGATGGTGCAGGCTGATGGGTGCATTACGCAAACTGCTGACAATCACATCTTTAACTACACGGCAGAAGCTGATTGGTTCTCGTTGCATTTGTAGCCAATGAGATTGCTGATCAATATTCAAACAGTTGGTCAATGTTTATGTAGCAGTTTGCAGCACATTTTCAGAGTTTCTCTAAAGCCCTCCTCCTTCCCCAGCTCCACCTGTGTAGATCTGCTATGGGTTATCTCATATGTCTTCATGCTCACAGAAGCGTGTCGTGTGTTTATTAGCCGTAGCAAATGTAACTTGCTTGGCAGCAGCGTAGCAGATCTGTTCCACCAAGACCAAATACATTAGCATTGTCATATCCATTATCATGCTAAACCCTTCCAAGAGTTGTCATGATAGAAAAGAAAAATCTGACTCCAAACTTTTGAACAGTAGTATATACAGTAGTTCAGAATCACCTGCGTGACCAGACACCGTTTGGCCTTTTGTTTTATTTCATAATAGCTTTTCAACCCCCAAAAAATAAATAAAAAATACAAATAAAAAAGTGGTGTGGCACTTAAGTACCATACTACTATTTAAAATGTACGTTTTGGTAGTATGATTGCAACAGGCTAATTTGCATGTTAAGTGTATTCTGGGCTCATCTGCTTACGTGTACATAGTTTGATTATTAATATGGTGTATACAGGATTTTGTCCTCCAATACCACTGTCTTAATGCATTAAGCTATGTTGAGCTTTTTTTTAATTTTTTTTTCTATTGGAAAATGCTTAGCACATTGTGTAACTTGTATCATCCTCATCTGTTCACATGTAAATTGTATGCATCATCAATAAAAGTGTATCCTGAATTTGGTCTTTTGATATCAATGTTTTAGCACATTAGTACTTAATACAAACCAGGTAATAAATAACAGGTGGGCAGCAGAGGAAAGCCTTGTTTACATGAAAATCAAGGGATTTTTATTATTGATTATAAGACATATGAACATGAAAGGGTTGTGTTTATAGATATGACATTCAGAGTAATTGGAGGTATGGATTTTGGCTTTAGATAGAGAAAGGAAGCGATAAAAAGGGATGTAATGAGAAAGTGTCACAAATAACTCTGGGAAAACTTGGAATGACTGCGGATTCAGACTGTTCCGCAAAAAGGATTAGCCAGCTATTAGTAAAAGACACCTGTTATGATGGTGTAGTGTCTTTGTATAAAGCGCTTCCAATGCTCTGATCGTTGTGATGTAACAAGATTTTGAGCAGCTTTTCAAAGAGCCATACAATGCCTGCCAAATATGCTGAAAGCAGAGGTCAGTGAAGCTAACTGCCAGAACAGCTCAGTCAATGAGACCGAGAAGATGGCCGACAGCCAACATCTGTTTCTCAACACGAGAAAAAAAAAAACACCACCAAAAAGCCTGAGAAACTTTCAATATACCCATTTAAGCCGTAATACCAAAGTTGTTTCTGCCAAAGCCGGAGGATTAGAGGTTTGTAACTTTAGACGCCTAGCGGAGCGCTGGAACATGCAGAAATCTGACGAGAGTTTCCACACTTTTCATCGACAGGCTTAACGAAGGTGACGGGGTGCGAGAGAACGAGCCGTCCGACTGTCATCGTCTGAGATGGAAGCGTTTTCACTGCAGGTGTTTTACACGCAACGACTGAAGCAAACACTCTGAGGGTGAGGATGAAGTTATTTGAACTGGGATCCCAGTGTAATCTCTACTAATCCTTCACCCATAGTCTCACCACAGCTGAATAAAGAGAAACTCCAGCTATTCCCTCAGGTTACAAGACAAGCGCATTCTGAAGTTCTTTAATTATCGCGCTACACTTTTCAACTCAACCCGGTTACTCAACAGCAATGATGAGAGCAGAAAACTTCTGCCGCACTTTGCAGTCATGAGCAGTCCTACTTTCTGTGCAGAAAACAGCTTCTTCTTCTTCTTCTTCCCCCGGAGGATCGTTTCGTATTCTCTCTGTCTGACTGTCTTTTCATCTCGGTTATGTAATGGTAGCCCACAGTTCCCGGATCCAAACACCAAACACTTGCTTTCTTATTTGAGGAGTGAGAGCGCATGCATGACTTTTTGCTTCTTCGTTAGATTTATTTTTACGATATGGCCAACAAAATGCAGACATGATGCGTTTAATTTGTTCACGTCTCTAAACAACAAAGACTTCCAGTGTTAAAGTAATAGTTTAAAAAAGTGTTTCATAGTTTGCTGTTTTGTCCATACAATAAAAATCAATCGGGTCCAATCAGTGTTATTTGAGTATCATCGAGACATTGTATTACTATTTTAAATTAGCTTTTATTTTTATATTTTCCGTTTTCATTTTAATTTGTTTTTTTAAATGTCTGTAGTTTTAGTTATTTTAGTACATTAAGATAAATGTTGCAATAAAACAAATATTTTACTTTCTAATTGGTTTTAGTTTTAGTTTCAGTTAACTATAATAACCCTTGACTTTTATTGGACAAAATAATAATACAAAATGTATTCCCAGAATAGTCACATAGAGGATTCGAACAACATGTTGTTGAGTAAATTATGGTAGAGTTAAAAATGTTGGGTGAAGCAAGTCATTAAAGTAATGTGGAGAATAAATAGAAACCAACAAACAGTGAAATACCCTGTCGATAATTGAGGTCACAGTCAAAACATTATGCAAACATGTGAACACAAAATGCTTCAAGCATCGCTGAAAATTCACATCAAATTATTTAGAAAAATGGGACTACGAGCTTGCCAAGAATTTGGTTTCTGGCTTTCTCAATTTAGCATTTCACTCCAGCGCTCCTTTAAATAAATGTCTGACTTGTTTGTGAAAGAGAACAGTCACTTCTCAGGTTCAGCTCAGATTGAGTGATGAGATTAAAGTCTCTGACTCCCACAGAAGCCAGACAAGCTGAGGAGGATTAAAGCCGCTAGGGTTGTGCCGATGGACGATATCATCGTCCATCGTGATGGCTGACCGACATCACGATGGAGAGCCACCATCGTGATGCCACGCCCCCCCAAATTTGTACCGGCAAAAGTGCGTGTTCAGTGCTGTTCGCGAGTGTCACGAGTCACCACAGCAATCAACTAACCGCTTACGTTTCTGTGGTAAATTCAATTGTAACCTACAGCTCCTGCACTGGGATTCAAGCAGCTGCAGCTTGTTTAAGGTAATGGCGAAAATCATTTTAGAACAGCAGCGAAAATGTAAAAGTAGGCTATATATTATAAACTTTAATAAATCCTTTTATTGAAACGGGTGCTTTGCTGTGCAAAGAGACATTTAGAAACATTTCACCCGCTGACCGCTGGTACTTTCACTTTTGCCGCAGACACTTTATATATTATAAATGTGTCGTATTGTTGATAATCCGTGCAGATTTCAGTTGCGATTCTGTTTAAAGTTATTAATAACAAAACATGAATGAATGAGAAAGAAAAGAACAGGATGTGCTTTATATTGAAAAGAAATATTAAAAGTGCGATAAGTCGGATGCTGTGTGCGCGCTCCGAGCACAACACGGACAAACGCTTTGTCTTCGGTTGCGCGCCTAAACTGCCAAATAAACACAGAAAATTTTCAAAATGCCAAGTCGAGTATTCCCGTAAACATAGTAGATGTAAGTAGCTACTATGTGCATTCTCTCTCTCTCTCTCTCCCTCTCTCTCTCTCTCTCTCTCTCTCTCTCTCTCTCTCTCTCTCTCTTTGTGCTGACCATCACAAAGAGAGAGAGAGAGAGAGAGAGAGAGAGGGAGAGAGAGAGAGAGAGAATGCACATAGTAGATGTAAGTAGCTACTATGTGCATTCTCTCTCTCTCTCTCTCCCTCTCTCTCTCTCTCTTTGTGATGGTCAGCACTATTCCGTAGCATTAAGAGGACCCCCCCCCCTGACGATATCATCGTCCATCGCGATGTTTTACTGTTAACATCGTCAACTGCCAATTTAGGGGACATCGCCCAACCCTAAAAGCCGCCACTGATATTCTGACGCTTCACAAACAAAGAGCAAACAACTGAGAGTCCCGTCCAGATGGCCACCGAGTGACCATGAGAAAACACTCCGCAAACACACACTGTGGGGGTATTTGGTTGGGAACGAGGGCATGTGTGAGAGGTTTTTAATTAAAACCACTGTTTACTAAATACCATTATCCACTGAATACAATAAGAGGACTTCATTGGTAATGGCGAACCGACTTGGTTAACACTGTGTGATTGACAGCTGAGCCAGGTGAGAGATGAGACACATGCCCTCCAGCTCATTTAAACATGTAACTGGACACTTGTAGTTTCAGGGTGACTCTAATGAGGGGTCAATGGTCTAAAACACCTGGAGGGAATGTGTTAACTTTAAGGCCCAAAAACACACCTCTTCGCCATTTTATCTGCTTTTCTGGTTTTGTGATTATTTCCAAAATTTAACATTTTTAGATTTATGTGTCCTGAATTTGGCCTATCCGTCGAGTCGACAGGGTCCTAGGGAGTAGCTATTTGTGATGACTAATAAAACATGAATATCTATGCTATTGTTCAAACGTTTTTTTATGGTTTTGAAAGAAGTTGCTTATGCTCACCGATTTCATTGGTCAAAAATACAGTAATATTATGAAAAATCAATACAATGTAAATCAGCTGTTCTCTATGTGAATATATAGTAAAGTGTAATTTATTCCTGTGATCAAAGCTGAATGTTCAGCATCATTACTCCAGTCTTCAGTGTCACATGATCCTTCAGAAATCACTCTGATATGAGGATTTGATGATCAAGAAACATTTATGATTATTAATGCTGAAAACAGCTTCAGATTTTTGTGGAAACCGTGAAATATTTTTTTCCGCTTCTTTGATGAAAAGAAAGAGAGAACAGAACAGCATTTATTTTAAATATCTTTACTGTCACGTTTGACCAATTTAATGTGTCCTTGAATAATTAAAGTATTAATTTCTTTAAAAAAAAAAAGCAGGTCTTTCTCCACATTCAGCTTAAAAACAATTACCGTAGGCTACAAAACATACAAATCACAAAGAATGGGAAATGTTTAATTTCACAATATATTGTTTTGGTTGCAAAATATTATATGGAATATAATAGAAAGAGGACTTGAGATGACAGATCAAATGAATGCGAACTGAACTCAAACTTCTTGTTTATAGCTCATGTGCTAACCGCTAGGCTATGGCTTCAGCTACATTTGTTTTTCTCCCTCTAAATCTGTTCTTTTCTGTTAGCTAACAGGAGCTTTCACTCTCAATTTGTTTGTCTTCTCTTCTAAACAAATTAAACGATCCCACATTTCCTCGTCCAGTAATTATCACCCTTCACCATTAGCTTGACTTCTACGGATCTCGCGCGTAAACAACGCGAGCCCATTCTGTCATCACATCCTGACATCTTTAAACAATGACCATGTTTACAGCACAATACAAATTGTTATTCACTGTCAAAGTCAGACCACCATATGATATGAAACAGCTTCAGGAAAAACAATGGCCTCTCATACATTCATATGCTGACACAAACAGACCCTATGATATTCATATGTGCAAGAATGTCTAAATATAGCTGTGTTTCGACCACCGGCGTTCACATTAACTGACAAGTCAACAGAGCTTCAAACTTCTGACGAACTGAACCAGATCCACTGCAAATATATCAAGTCTTCCGCAGCTTTTCATCTTCCTTTCCTTCTTTCTCCACATTCAGAATATTTAAAGTGACTGATGAGACTTCCAAGGTAATAGTTTTCATTTCATGCTTCCGGGTCTGTGGTTTGGGAGGCTAGCCAAGCTCAGATAAATCATCTTTGGCTTAAATTAAAAGCCATTATCACCTTTAAACAGCCTGGCTCACGGTGCCCGACACAGGCTGAACTTCACCCAGGGCCCGGACTCTTCCCTGTCGGGCTGATACGAGTGATGAAGAGGTCTCGGATCAGTTCAACCCATGAGCTTAGTGTACACAAGAGTCTCGAGTGTGAGTCAACACGGCTCAAGGTGACGGAGATACGGAGAGTTCACTTCAAACTCTTTGTGTGCCGACCTTCTGTTTGTTTGTCATCTCTGTTGTACAAACTAAAGGTGAAGATATTCTGGTAACACTTTACAATAAGGTTCATTAGTAAACATTAGTTAACTACCTTAGTTAACATGAACAATACTTCTACAGCATTTATTCATCTTAGATAATATTCACTTCAACATTTACTAATACATTATTAAAATCAAAGGTTGTATTTGTTGACATTAGTTGATGCACTGTGAACTAACATGAACAAATAATGAAAACCTGTATTTTAATTAACTAACATTAACAAAGATGAAAAAATTCTGTAACAAATGTATTGCTCATTGTTAGTTCATGTTAGTTAATACATTACATAATAATAAGATATTAACCTTATTGTAAAGTGCTGCCAATATTTGAAACATTACATTAAAGGCGACCTTTCTTAATATGTTCGTGGTCCTACTATAAATTATTAATCAAAGAAAAGAAGAAACAAAAATGTCTCATACATTACATTTACAGTATACGATTTATCAAATCATTCATTCCCTGGAAACGTATACATGCTCACGATATGGTAACATTACCGTTTTTTGGTTTATGCATAATTATTAGTTTTCTTTTGTGGAAACTTGCATGAGAAATGGAGATGAAAAGCAGTTGGAAACTCTAATGCAAGAGTATGCAAACAGATTTGTATGAGCACATGCAAAATATTTTGTTTAATTTTCAGTTTCTCACTTTAAGGGCATTGTATTTAGTTGGAAACAAGTCACATTATGGAAGAAAAATTATGGACATTGCTTTTGAATGAAAATGTCTTTTAAAGTCAATGTGAAACAGAAGAAGCGACGGATCTTTTCTCCTGTATTGTGACACATCCATAGATAGATAGATAGTATAGTATAGTACATACAGTATATATAGAATGGGAATTTACAGCAAATTCTGATGAGAACTGCAGATCTATAGATTTCAAAATCATCACTGCAGATTTTCTTTCTTTTTTCCTGTCATTTGCTCCTCCTCTTCAATTATCTACACATGCCAAATTCCGAGCAAACACATTTATGAATGAATTCCTGTAAAGATCCACCTCTGGCATTTGTAGAGGATTGGCGCTGCTGTAGACGCCCAACATTTACACATGAGAAGGAATCAATTAGAATCCTCGAATTCAATTAAACTAAAGACGGAGCGACACTCAAAGTGATTCACTGCGCACATTATTGTCCTGCTGGTTATATAACGAGCACGTGTGCAAGAGTGTGTTTGCGTGTCCTCAGAAGAATCATGGATTTGTGGCTCTTCTGGGGGTTGTTGGAATTTATTGTAATGCATCCCCCGACTATTGAAGCATTGGAAGGCCGTGATTTCACTTCTGGCAAGTGTGATTTCTCTAACATATGTCTATATTTGCACATAGCTGTTATGATATCCCCCCTGAGAGCTGGCAGATCTGTAAAATAGCGTATGCCGTTTAATGCAGCGAGGCTTGGATGCTACGATATTTCGACTCAGATGCTGCCAGTCCAATAACGACCCTCAAAGACTTACTGTAATAGGCTAAATGAGATGACACTATGAAGCGGCACTTAGAAAAATGAATAGGCTCAACACTTATCTCTGACAGGTCGGAAAGAGGTGCAAGGCTCCAGACTACAGTCACTAAATAACCATAAAGCATAATAGACAAAATGATTACCACTAGCACATGGCTGGCAGATAAGGTCACTTTAGTGCTGCTGTCCTGTCATTCTGTCAGTCACAGGGAGGATGTAAAGTTCAATAAATAGTAAATAATGCCCGTTATGGCATATCTAGAGTCAATATAATAAGCTCATCTCCAATGGACGTCGGTCTGTGTTATACAGAGTGCCATTCAACCAGTGAGCAAGATAAAGACCACAATGTCAATGAAAAATGACCTTATGAGTAATAATAAGGAATTTGGCTGGCATATAGATGGCCCTAAAGATAAAAAAGAAATGACATGAAAGTCATGAAACTTGACTTCATGGCATTTTTAAAGTGATTTATATCATTAAATAGAAAAGCAAGTCCTGGGGCTTTTGATTGGAAATCTCTGGTCAGTTTGCTACAGTTACGTCTCCATCATGTTTGCACTGCATTAAGATCAGTATCTTCTCGCACGCATTAAATCCTCATATCACACGCTGTTTTATTCTCCCGTGAGCTCCGGGGCCTCCACTGATTACAAGGTTGATGGGAAACAAAGTAATTTATGAATAAGTAATATATTGAGATAGCCAAGTTCCCTTTTAATTAAATTAAATCGCATTAAAAAGAAACCTTGGCTGAGGAGAAGTGAGGAAAAGCTTGACTGAGGCATGAAAGTGAGGTTCGGTCGCAGGATTAACGACCGTCGTTAAAAGAGAACGACTTTCACACTGTCATCTGTTCCAAAGTCACAGTGAAGAAGGACATTGTGTAAACGCACACAGGCTTGAGAGGCCGAACCATATTGTTTTCTGAGCTTTTTTTTTTTTTCAGTTTTACCACCCACAACATAGAGTGAGCATTCATAGCCCAACTGAACGGCCATTGAACACCCTTCAAATAAAGACAGAGTCAAATAAATCGCCCTCTGAATGGAGATAAAAGAAGTGGTGGGCAGTAACGCTCTGATTTATGTATCCTAGCGAGGGTCGTCCCGCTGCCATGGTTACCAAGAGATCTGAGGTCACATGGGACGGGTGAGGGGTGTGACAAATGGATATTTAACCTCTCGCTGCCTGATATTTCCCAGCGGCAGATGCTGCGTCAGCGCTTTATTGGAGGCTAATTTGAATCTGCGTAACTTAATAGTGTGTTAGTGCTCCCATTGGAGCATCTCCAACTGTTAATAATAAACTCAAAAACAGACTGAGAGATTAATTAAAAAAATACCATAAGCAAACGCCTTGCTCGGAGTTACAGTCCAGCATTGAACTCAAACTGACTTTGCATTTGTTGTGTGCACTATCCGGGGGTCTTGGTCACCGTATTGTTCCTGCCATATGGGATCTGGTTTGAACACACAGATAAGCCAGCGACACGCTGCTGTCTGACCCAGCTGCCACTAACCACCCGATAATTATTATCCCAATTACTCAGCTAAACTTTGGGTAGATTATAGAGGGCAGGAAGACGACACTGCAGCGGGGGAGGGGCTAAACAGAAGGAGAACAATAACACATCATCTGCTGTGCGGATTCAAATCTTTCATTTTTAAAACGTTTAGATTTACAATGGCCCTGTTTACACCTGGTATGAACTTTTTCCCCGCCAGCGTTTTTACAGAAAAAAGTTCAAGAAAATTGTTATAACCCCTAGAGTATTTTGTTGCATGAATATCTAACTATGCAATTTATCAAAAGTAACATAAAAATATACATATAAAAATAATAATAATAATAATAATTATATATATATATATATATATATATATATATATATATATATATATATATATATATATATATATATATATATATATTAATGTTTTATTCTAGCTTAGTGCATTCTTTTTATCATCAACACTTGAATGTAGGTAAATTTCACACAAAAAAATAACACATTTTGAGCAAAAAGCTGAGAAAATCACATTTTTGTCAGACTACATCCAGATCAGATTCATAACGATGACCAAAACACAGATGGAGTCGATCGAGTCCAGAGGTAGTGGAAAATGTATTCGAACGTAGTGTAAACGCTCATGTGGTCCAATGTGTTCAAACAGCCACTAAACACCGTCTACTCTCCGTCTACTGACCTAACGCGTAAATATTATGGGAAGTGCACTAGCCAGGCGGGATTTAAACTTTGTCGCATGGAGACCCAAATTGGTTTGAGTTATTTCTAACACACACTTATAATGTTCGGCTGATGCTCTCCGTACGTTTTTCCGTCGTCTCCGGACGCGTTCATATGTAAATTGAGCAAGATTATTTTGTCCATTATATCAAAAGATCTGAAAAAATCCATACATTTCCCCACCCATAGACTTTCACCTCAAAGAAATCAGGAGAGAAGTGTTTGAAAGTGGACAAAAGAGACGGATTAAAACACCAGGTGTAAACGGGAATGTGTCTCCCTCGTCCACTTGTGATCCGATCGACCAAAACATATCTTAATACCAGGTGTAAACAGGGCCAGTGTGTGTGTGTGTTTGTGTGTGTGTGTGTAGGTATCAACTCAGATGGTCCTCCTAAAATATTAAAGTGTATGTCATAACTATGCATAAGAAATTGTTTTAAAAAAAGGTTTGAGATCATGTTGAAATCTCTGACAGCAATCTTTTATATCTTGGTGAATTCAAGGACGCTGTTGAGATTTCCTTTGCAGATCATTGGAGGTTTTGTATCACGGGGAAAAAGAAATCTGAGAAAAATGAAGGAAAAGCAAGCGTCTCCATCTAATCTCAGTGGTGTCTAAGAAACCAAAAAGATTTTCCTTTGTGATTTTCCCTTCAAGGTGAAATATAAGCCATTGACGTGCAGAAAAGCTTTGAAATTTTGCTGATTTCCATTTGTATTGAATGGAAATGACAAAACTTTATCAGTACAGCAGTACAATTAAATCAGCTGTGTTAAATGAACTCCAACAGAGTTAAACGTACTCCGACAGAGTTCAATTAAGTCGCATTTTGAGTTAATTTAACAGTAGAGATTGTTCTTTGTTGGAGAGGACTATGCTATCGGATCAGAGGAATGATGGGTGCAACAGAGGGAATGATGGGAGGTTAAGCAGTCTGGCTCCTCAGGGTAAAGAGGGAGTAAAGCTGGGGGTTGGAGGAGAGATAAAGCGAACGACAGGTGACTCTGTCGACTGTCAACACCTGCCTGATGCTACGAGACTCGGAGAGCAACGTTTGGAAGGGGAATAACACACTGCCGAGGAAAATAATCGACATGTAGTGAGCTTTCCAGAAACGAACGCAAGAAATGCTGTCAAAAAGCACTGAAACATTCATAACCACCATAATAATATACACTGATTCAAATATAATTGTAAAAATAATTTCCAAATAACTCCTACTGCCAGTTCTAGAGATAGATCAGTATCTAGTCCCGCCCCCAAACTCACACCATTGGTTGAACAGTTAGAGTCACTCACACAGAGATTAAAAGTGACAGTAAAGAATCCTGAATAAAATGTATCACGGTTTCCACAGAAATATGAAGCAGCGCAACTGTTTTCAACACTGATAATAATCATATGTTTCTTGATCATCAAATCATCATATCAGAGTGATTTCTGAAGGATCATGTGACACTGAAGACTGGAGTAATGATGCTGAAAATTCAGCTTTGATCACAGTAATAAATTACACTTTACTGTATATTCACATAGAAAACAGCTGTTTTACATTGGAATAATATTTCACAATTTTAATGTTTTTACTGTATTTTTTATAAAATAAATGCAGCCTTAGTGAGCAGAAGACACTTCTTTCAAAAACATTAAACTACCATATTAAATGTCCTAACCTCCAACTTTTGATTGGTATTGTAGGGCTAAAAAAACGTGTTGAGAAATTATGCATAGTTTAAAGTATGGGTCACGTTTGACAAATTAACATATTAGGTAAAAAAAAAAGAAAAGATAATTAAAATCAAATCAACCGCTTCAGAAACAGCTCTTAAAGAGAGCGCAGCAAAGCACAGAGGACAGATGTTGGACAACACCAGCATCTGTCCCGTAAACCCTCGATGAGCAGACGAGCGCATGACAAGAGCCGGAGAAACACATGGAAATCTCCTTAGATTTGCCATCAGACAAGAATGTACACACACACACACACACACACACACACACACTATAGTCTTTCCACTAACACTAGTATCTTTGGGTCAAACAGTAGGTACAGAGCGGCGCGGCTGCATTGTAACAGCTGAGACGTTGTTTAATCCCCATAATGCATAACTGCAGCAAACACTGTGTGCAAGAAATCAGGCGTCCACAACACTTTTTTTAACAGTATGTCCTCTCTGCAGAGCATCTCACTGCGGTTTCATCCCCATAAACCCCTGCGGTGTGTGTCATCTGTACTGCACATTAATGTGTCATGAGAGCACACGCTCCAGAGGCGCTAGTTATCAGAAACACACACACACACACACACACACACACACACACACACGTACACACGTACAAGAATCCGCAGGCGGAATCACTGAGCACACACTCACCAAACTGGGTCTTCCCAGAGATGAGCAACATTATAAAAGACACACACACAACCCGCTGCTGACATGATGATTATTAAAACTCTACCAAACTCCTCGATTACCTCTCTTATTTCTCCATTTCCTATTGCTTTCCTCCTAATGGGTGCGAGTGCAGGAAATGTGAGGCGCACACACACACACACACACACACACACACACACACACACACACACACACACACACACACACACACACACACACCAATCTCGTCTCCCTGAAGATTCAGTCTTTCCAAGTGCAGAATGTTCCTTCAGGCTGTTGTGCACAAATCCGTTTTATAAAACTGCTGCTTTTTTGTCTTATTTTCTCCTATTGTGTTGAATTGCCTTAAGGCACAGTGAGGGAATGAGGGTGAGAAATATCACATCCACGGCACACAAAATAAATAAAATAATCTCTTTCGGAGGGCTACATTCCAGGTAATGAAGTTCGCAAAGCATGAAGGCAGCACAAAAAATATTGCAGTAAAGGAAGAAGAAACACAGACATCGTCCCCGCGTGGGTTAGACGTTTTCTCTTTTTGACAATTTTTTGAAAGCACAATAGAGATGAAACGAAGGGAGAATAAGTGGAATTGAATAGGGACAAAACACGGGCCAGACGCTCAATGCATTTCCCACATGAGCAGCGAGGCACAATGTGTCTGAAACACGTGTGGAAAACTATAATGGCTCAGATAATATAAGGTCTCAGTTTCTGTCAGGACTGTGTATATCAAATATGGCTAGAAAGTATAGGCCAGTTTCACTCTTCACACTTCATTGATTCATTATTGTTTATGAATCAGTTCAAAACACAGATTTAACTATTCATTTGCCTTAACATGCCTCAGTTTTCTTTTAATTAATTAGTAAAATACATACAGGGATTTATTTTTTATTTTATTTTTTTATTGGTACATAATACAGTCGTCAACATTTGAAGTGGAACAAAACATTTCATCAAAGTTATACATGAATTTTGAACAATACCCGTTCTTGTCT
This sequence comes from Scardinius erythrophthalmus, assembly GCF_964197995.2. Taxonomy (NCBI): domain Eukaryota; kingdom Metazoa; phylum Chordata; class Actinopteri; order Cypriniformes; family Leuciscidae; genus Scardinius; species Scardinius erythrophthalmus. The sequence continues at coordinate 2,977,971 of NC_138242.1, forward strand.
CAGGACAACTTTGATGAACTTTTTTGATCCACTTCAAATGTTGACTACTGTATTATATTATAATAATTTAAATAAAAATAAACAATTCTTTTTTTACTGTACTTCCTTTAAACATTTCAAATCTACTTGGCTGCATCTGGATGGATGGATGGATGGATGGGTGGGTGGATGAGTGGAATGGATGGATGGATGGATGGATGGAAGGTTGGATGGATGGATGGATGGATGGATGGATGGAAGGTTGGATGGATGGATGGAAGGTTGGATGGATGGATGGATGGATGGATGGAAGGTTGGATGGATGGATGGATGGAAGGTTGGATGGATGGATGGATGGAAGGTTGGATGGATGGATGGATGGATGGAAGGTTGGATGGTTGGATGGATGGATGGATGGATGGAAGGTTGGATGGATGGATGGAAGGTTGGATGGATGGATGGAAGGTTGGATGGTTGGATGGATGGTTGGATGGATGGATGGATGGAAATCTATTTGGCAACAAGCTAATTGGTTAAAAGTATGGATTTTCTGAATAAAACTGATAATAATAATAATTTCAATGCAAATATATAAATATAAAAATATATATTTATTAGTGGCAAAAGGCTGTACAAAAATTGAGTTTTATATTGACATTGAGTTTCGGTCATGCCTTTATCAGTAGCACGCCTCATGAACTCTGTACTGTAAATTGAATTCATTAAATCTTCTCTTCTTCCTGGAATTCACTATTTTCGTGCACAAATGAGTAAAAAGAAAAGTTATGAACTCCACTATTCTTAAAAGGAAGAATATGAAATAGCACTAATAACACCGGCAGCCGCTAATGGAAGTGCGCTGGATTTGATTGAGTAAAGTTCAGACTTCTCAAGCAAGACTTCCCTTCATTTCAGAGACAAACTCACAAAAAGCTCACTTTTTTTAAATGCTAAACATTTGATCAGCATGTAGAAGAGGGGTTTGAGCACGATGGGCCAATTTGAGTCAAATTTCCTCCCGTATGTCGGGACAAAGACACAGTTGGAGACTTCAGGTGGAGTTTGGTCTTGCTCTTTGTGAAGAGAAACTCTACCCTGCTCTTTCCTCCTCAGTGTTCATTACTCTGCCATTGTTAATGCGCTGCCAGTGTTCAGGAAACTTTTGTTGGGAACGGCACATTCTGGAAGCTGGCATGTAAAAAAAAAACAGGATAATAGGGCTACTGGGAAGATTCAGAAATCCTGGGATGAGAAAAGATTGACAGTGATTGTGTCTCTTCAGGAGGAGTGACGGTCGACTGTGTGTATTAAGCTGGGATTGACATTTCTTCACGAGACACACACTGGTGTTGGAGGACGGCTCAAACGGGCACAGAAACACTGGGTTAACCACAAACCCACAGGTCTCTAAAGAGTTCACTTCACATGCGGAAAAATAAGTTGATCATTCCTCATTTCCAAGTTTCTCACACACTCTATATTTGACTTTTTTTTTTCTCTCACTTGCAAAGCTTGGCTCTCCAATATGCAACAGCATTACAACTGCAGGTGAGAAAAGACGTACAAGACAAATCTAGCAACAAAGCGATATTTAAAGTCAACTATTAAAAGAGAACGAGTACATGACTTCATGATTTTGAAAATATTTGAAAATTATTTTTATCTCAAATATGCAAGAAGGTACCAAGGTACTGACAAGCATGCATGGATGGATGGATGGATGGATGATTTTATGGCATTATAACAAATTAAAACATTTTTTTTTTTTGGAATAAATTGCACAGAGAAATCACGCCAAATAAATTATAATTGTGAATTGTGGAATATATATATACATTTAAATATATTAAAATCCATTTTATGTTGACTTTAATAGTCATATAATGTAAAAACAAGATTTTTTTGTGCTTTCTTATATTATTCTTTCACTGTAATTTAATTTACAGTAATTTATATATAGTAACGTTCAAAATTGCGAGGATGGCAAGACTCTTCTGCTCACCAAGGCTGTATTATTGTGATTAAAAATACAATGAAAACTGTAATATTTTGAAATATTATTACACTTTAAATCAGCTGTTTTCTATGTGAATATATAGTAAAGTGTAATTTATTCCTGTGATCAAAGCTGAATTTTCAGCATCATTACTCCAGTCTTCAGTGTCACATGATCCTTCAGAAATCATTTTAATATGATGATTTGATGATCAAGAAACATTTATAATTATTATCAATGTTGAAATCTTTTTTTTTACAACAGTGCGTAGAATCATTCATATATACACATCTTAAACTGTGTGCAAAATCCCCAAATTAAACGTCAGAGAGCAAATGCACTCTCGCACACAGACACTCTCCAACCCGTCTCTCTCTCTTTATGTTTTTCCCTCTTTCAAGCAGCGTTCCCCAGCGTTCTGTGGCTTGTGAACACAAAGGACGGCAAAAATCCCAGTTGCTAAAGTGTTAACTAAAGACAAAACCATTAAAGATCAATAAATGCTAAGCGGATTAGAGACAACACAAATCACACATTTCAAAACTATCGATGTCACAGGCAAAGCGGGATTACATGGAATGCCATTATGGCCTGTAATTCATCACAATTGGAGGTCTTTAGATAATTGGACGCATTGATTGGTCAGAGCCTGCATGCAAATAGCCGGTCCGTAGCGAGAGTAAATCACGTGTTAAAATAATACGCCACAGTGAGACGACAAAGAACATTGATTAATAATTATTTGTACTATCCCATCTGGGGTGGAGGGAAGGGCCTTCTATTACAGTGTAGAAAATCAATGGAATTGGAATACGCCTGTGAAATTATGGTGGCCATATCTCTCTCTCTCTGTTTCTTAACTCTGCAGTTTCCTTAATGATCCGGCGAGAGAGAGAGAGAGAGAGAGAGAGAGAGAGAGAGAGAGAGAGAGAGAGAGAGAGAGAGAGAGAGAGAGAGAGAGAGAGAGAGAGAGAGAGAGAGAGAGAGAGAGAGAGAGAGAGAGAGAGAGAGAGAGAGAGAGAGAGAGAGAGAGAGAGAGAGAGAGAGAGAGAGAGAGAGAGAGAGAGAGAGAGAGAGAGAGTGAGAGTAGGCCGGCCCTAACATGACCGCCTGTCTTTACAAAACTGACAGAAAATGACTTTCCTTTCAGAGAATGAGGAAAAAAACATTGACCTCGGCTCGGCTGATGTGTGTGGCAGATCTATAATAGTGGCGGCCAGGCTTCACACATCACCTTTGTCTGCTGTCTTCGCCTCGCCAAATACCTTTCTGCGCATTTACGGGGTCACGTAGTTTGTGTGTAAGGCCATGAAATGAAATCTAAGCCAAACCGAAGTTGATGTCTCCGAAGATAATCTAAATAGATTCAGACACAGCCGTGACGGGGTGGACAGACAGCTGTGTGTGTGGCGGGTTGAGAAACAGAGAGAGGAATAAAGGAGGAGAGACACAGTTGGATGAGGAAGGTTGGTGGTCTGTGAAAGCCTCGGGTAAAGCGTGAGAGGTTAGGGGGCATTTAGAGGGCTTTAAATAAAGCTCTCCTGCTCTGTTTCAATCTAATGTCTTCTGGAGGACGGACGCTGGTGACAGGAGAAATACAGATGGAGAAGAACAGGTATAAAGAGGGAGAAATACAGATGAAGAAGAGCATATATAAAGAGGAAGACATAATGGCAGTCAGTCAGATAATGTAAGAACCGGCTGAACTTTGAACTGTGGATCTCACTAAAAGTCATGTGGTTACACACAGCACCAACAATCGTTGAATTATTCACACTCTGGGCCCTATCTTGCACCCAGCGCAATTGACTTTGTACACCGACACATATATTGTTACCCGCGCACAGCGGACTTTTCCCTCCACAGACGCACGTCGGTAAATTAGGGAATGAGCTTGCGCTCCCGGGGCGGTTCAGTGAAAAGAGGAGGCGTGTTCCGGCGCAAACGTTCCCTGGTGCTATTTTGCAGTTTCAGAAAACAATTCCACCACTGACCAGGAGAAGCCTCGTCTAAAGTCAGTGGCGCGTTGCGCATGTTATTTAGAGGCTATTTTAAGGGCGCATGCTTGGCCATAATGTAGCGTGAGCACAACACACACACACTTTGATTCTCTCATCTACACAGACGCAGCAGTTTTCATTTTTGCAAATCATACATTATTACAGGGAAAAATATTACCACACGAGGGAAATCATTGTTGTGTCCATGAAGATGTGAAAAATAGGCATAAATCTAGCTTACACATTTACCCAAATTATTATACGCCTGTTTAACCGAAGCTAATCTGGGTGTGTTTCTCTGTCCCCAATGTCACTTCTCTGTGTTTTACGGCCCTGACGAGAACGTCGGTCTCCTCGGCTGTGAACCGCTCCTGGCAAATCCGCCGTTATAATAGCAACCCGCCATGGAACAAGCGCACCTGCTCTTAAAGGGAATGTGAGATGTTGCTCTGATTGGTTTTTTTCACGTTACGCCCAAACCACACCTATGAGTAATGAAGCGACTTCAGAACAACCCATTTTAGATTTGCGTCGGGCGCAAGAGTCATTTATGACCCGAGACCCGCCCACAAAGTTACTTGCGTTTTGCGTTTGATACTTGCATTTCAGATCGTTAAAAAAAGGGCCCTCTTTCTTACTTGGCAGAATTATGGATAGAGCTCTGATACATTTCAGCTTCAGGCCTTGCATGAAAAAAAATATTTTTGTATTTTAAGTTATTGCTGAAAACACTATTTTAATGTAGCGTAGTTACACATTACATGTACTTGCTATAGCAATATCAGTAAATTATGCACAATTACAAGCAAATCACTCTAAACTAAACCTGGTAACACTTTATTTTACAGTGTCATTGTTACACGTTACATGTAGTTACTAGAGTAATAACTATAAATGATGCATAAATACTTGTGGCTAACCCTAAACCAAACCAAACCATAAGCATATAGTAAGTACATGTAGTTACTTAATATTAATCAGCACTTAAATGTGTAATTACACTGTAACAATGACACCTTAAAATAAAGGGTTACACTTTATTTTATGGTGTCATTGTTACAGTGTAATTATGCATTTAAGTACTGAGTAATAATAATTAACAACATGTACTTAATATACGCTTAGGGTTTGGTTGAGGGTTAATTGCATGTAAGTATGCATAATTTACTCTTATTACTATGGTAAGTACATGTAACCTATGTTACAAGGACACTGTAAAATAAAGTGTTACTAAATAAAGTGTAACCCTAAACCCTAAGCCTATAGTAAATACATGTGGTCAATTAATATGTTCAGTTCAGTTCTTTTATTTATAAAGCGCATATAAAACAGCCACAGCACTGACCAACGAGCCGTACAAGCTCAAATAATCATTGATCGAAAAGAGAACTAAGAAACTACATTTACAAATTTGAAAACAAGAAAACAAATAAGTCAAATAGACAAAATCAAAAATTAAAACATACAGAGGAGGGACATTAACAAGTTTTAAAAGCTAAGGAAAACAGATATAGAAGGAGCTACTCTAATTATAGGAGTGTAGTAGTTCAGACAGAGAACTTGAGGAAGATGATGCACACATTTCTACACAAATAAGATAATTTTATAGTCAATCCTAGATTGGACTGGGAGCCAATGGAGAGCTCACAAAATGTTACTTAGTACTTATTTATGTAACTTCACTGTAACAACGTCACCTTTAAATAAAGTGTAACTGAAAAATGTGTTAAGTTTGTGCACGTGTACAGTAGGTCTGCATGTACGAGTGTGTGTTTGTGCTTGTGCTTGTATTTGATTGAATGAGAATCAATGGTGCTTCCTCCATTAACAGGATCATGTCATGATGTCATTGTTTGTGCTCTGCACTGAAAGCTAGTCGTTGCACATCAGTTTGTATCTGATGTAAACAATAAGCAACATTGAAATTATTGTGTCCCAAATCATACATTTAAAATGCTAAATGGACCCAAATTACATATCACTTCTGGTAAAATACTATTTAGGTAAATTCTACCATAAACACATGTGCAAACACAAATAGTACATGACAAAAGGGCTCATGAGGCAACTTTATGAAGTGGTAATTTGTCTCAATGTTGCCGTATTATATTCATTATTATATAGTCTTACATTCAAAGGTATGTACTTTGCTGTGGCCAGTGGATTACACAGATTTGGTGTGTAGTGTAAGTACAGTATGGATATTGGGGTGCAGCCAGTGATGTCATAAAGTGTAAGACCAAAACTGATTCAATTATAATGCAGAAGGTCATGTTTACATTATCATAAAAACAGTTCCCCTTATTGTTTAACATGCATATGTAACAATGTATCCAACTAGACAAATTTTTTGAACATCACGAATGTTGCGATGAAATAGAAGTAGTGACAGATCTTATCTTCCGTACTGTGACGCACATTCGAGTGTAACGGATTATCGAATATATGTAGGGCGGGGCCTTGTGTGTATGCATCGCTTGCTGATTGGATGTTGAGATGAGGGTGTGGCTCTCAAAAGTGAAGGCAGTGAAACATGAGCTAAAAGGGGCGGAGTTTAAAAACACAAAGGCCGGTTCAACAGACAAGGCTTAAGCTAATCCCAGACTAAAATGCATGTTTGAGCAGTTTTAACTGAAAGCAACTTGCACTGATATATCTTAAAATATCTCACCGCCATTGTTTTGTCTCAAGATGCACACCAGTAATGTTTTTTTCTAAGGCACATTTATAAAAGCTAATTGAATCCTGTCATGTCTGTGAAACCAAGTCTTTATGTTTGAAGAAGTCCAACATAGATCTGTCGTTTCACCAGAAGATCCAGTTATGACATTCTGATTAAAGATTGAGGTAAACATATGAACATATGCACACAAAAACTGTTCACAATGAGACCTATAACATGCATTAAAAAATAAATAAATAAGGGAAATTTTCACTACATGCCGACTTTAGAATTAAATATAAATGAAACAAATGTAAAATCCATGTACACATTATAGATGTATTTTGTCACCGATTCGCCAGAGCTCACTCTTGACCTTCTTGAAGAAAAACTAGAGGGAAAAAATATTTAGTAACCCCAAAACCATCCCCCTTTTATACACCTATAAATCAAATTAACAGTGTTTTCAATTCACAAAGAAAAACAGGAACGGCCATGAAAAATAGTCCATTTTGAAACTGCTTAGAAACAAGTATAACGAATATCTACCTGTCAGACGGACTAAGTTTAGCCTTGAGGAAATGGAAAAGCACACAGAAAGTCGTTGAAACAGAGAAACACATTTAAAGCTGTATCTACTGGGCTGTTAAAAGTCTGATGGTGAAAATGAAGGTGTCATACTGAGAAAAGAAAGAGTGTCAGAATGTTTCTGGAATGAAGGTGTGTGACAATCAACATGTGTGTCTGTATCATTATGCTTTTATCATAAGTCCCCCTGTGGTGAAAATCCAGTTTTTAATGTAGTTTATATGTCTATGTGGTGTGTTTAATCTGCTTTAAGACAAACCATGTGTAAGTTCATAAGTCGACAGCATTGCTGAGTATTTCCTCCTTAAAACTGCAGTGAACCAAAGACAGTCTCAAAAACACTCTTTGAAATCGCTGGTGTTTCTGACGTCACAAACTACCTTGTAACCAATCAGGGGTGCGTTTCCCGAAAGCATCGTTGGCCAACTATGGTCGCAAGTTCCGTCGTTACCAATAGAGTTCAATGGACATTGCGATGAACTTGCGACCATAGTTGGCCAACGATGCTTTCGGGAAACGCACCCCAGATCAACGTGTGATCGTCAACCAGTGGATCTCTGAGCTGAGTGAGTGAGTGGAGGCAGGGCTCATTTGCATATTCATAGAACGGCATATACTAAATACATAAACAGCTTTCCTGTAGCTCAAACAGTAGAGTGATGGCCCTTACAACGCCAAGGTCATGGGTTCGATTCTCCGGGAAAGCAAGAATTGTTAAGAATGTGAATGTGTGTACCTTGAAATGCAATGTAAGTCGCTTTGGATAAAAGCATCTGCCAAATGCATAAAATGTAAATGTAAATGAGGCAAGGGTGTTGAGTTACATTCAAGATATTTTAAGGCATGAAGATTATTTTTCAAGGAAAAAACGCTTAAATATATAATTTTGGTGATCAAAGATGAGTTTTAAGGGATAAAATTATTGACTACAGAGGACTTTAAAACACACAGGGACTTAAACTTTTGATGCAAATGAATCAGAATTTTTAATGAATTAATTAAAATGGACTGTTGGAACTTAACGTTGATAATCCAGTTATTGATACACCATTCATCCACTTCTGGCTAAACTGAAAGGCTAAAACTCCTCCGGCGTGACGTATATCCTGATCTTCAAACAGAAGGAGATGAATGCAAAATTTTGAATGATATCAATTCACAACTTGACTCGTGATGCTGCCTGAAATCATAAATCACAGCATGTCGGTTCATTTGGCCTGAGGAGAACTGAGCCTGGGTTTGTTTTATTTGTTTTCTCCATTTCTATCACCTGATGGAGTTTGAGTTTATTATTTCATTATAATAAATAATTTGAGTTTAATAGACACTTAATCCTCAGTAATACCGCATTATCAATTTGACTACACGGACACTATCGGATGAGAACAAAACCTGAACTGAATAATGACACTGACACTGTAGAGTTGCTGTATCAAATTTGTTGTATAATTGACAAACTTTGTAACACTGAACTGAATTTTATCAACAGTGAACTGACTCAAGCTGAATAACGAGACTATTGTCTTCTGTAGAGCTGCTTACAGCTGAAATTAACTCAATTCATAATTGATGAACTTTACACAGTTATTAGCAGAATTTGAATCTGTCTCATATTTTATAAAGTTTGCATCTTTGATTCGGTTATTTTCCTGTTCATCACAGTGAAGCTGCTTTGAAACAACCTGTATTGTATAATGCACTATAGAAATAAAGCTGACTTGACTTAACAGAAATGAATCAAAATGACCATTTTGCTACTGAAGTTTAAATCAAAGACACTTAAACTTAATGGCCAAACAAAAAGCACATTCAAATTTTACTTCATGTATTTAATTTTCTAAACTTTTTTCTAAAATATTTTTCAACTGTGTGCGTGTACACCATAAAAACAGCCGGTTTGAAGCCTTAGAGAAAAAACTGCAAAGGCTCTTCATGACTCAGTGGGTTAAATCCAGATTATTAAAGATATATCCCGAAACTGTTAGCTTCGTTTAGCGCAAGCAGGTCGATATAAACCAGAGCCCTGCTGATCCCTGAACCTGTGATTGCAGTGCGACCTTCAAACTGTGTTAGTAAAACTGAAGGCTATCAGTGTGATTACACTCAACGAGGGCAAATTAGCTCTAAACACAGATCTAATTGTCGGCCTGTCCAGAGAGCTTTGCTAACAGTTTGATAGTTAACATAAGTCATGAGGAACGTTTCTGAGATCTTCACATCCACACAGATTCCCATGATGATGTGACGCTTTGATGTGTCACATGTCCGAAGCAGAACGCAAATGGTCAGTTCCTTACATTTAAACAAAAAAATTGTTGGCCTTCAAAGCTAATGTTTGCCTGTGAATACCATTGCAACAATAGTATGTAAAGGAATACTTCACCCAAAGGTAAAAATAATAATTATCCCATAATTTACTCACCCTCAAGCCATCCTAGTTTTATTAAATAACATCCCAGATATTTCCCAGATTTGTAATGCATTAAATAGCGCCCGAGTTTTTGAAGCTCCAAAAAAGTGCGTCCATCCATCATAAAAGTAATCCATATGGCTCCGGGGGGGTTAATAAACGCCTTCTGAAGTGAAACCATGCGTTTTTGTAAGAAATATTTATAAACTATAATTACTGGCTCCCGGCAGCGGCCATTCACAAGTCGAGTTCTGGCGGAGGAGTGACCTCTGACCCTAAGCACAGAGATCAGAGCAAAACAAAACGCTGGACACGAATTAGAAGTCGAAAACAAGACGTTTTAAAGAAAAATGTCAGAGGATTTTGATATGAGAGACTACGTCATACGTCGAGTCAGAGGTCAGCCAGAGGTCAGAGGTCAGCCTCAACTCGACTGTAGCGACAGATCAGTAAAATCTGAGTGTAATATCTGAGAATATTGAAAATGAAAAACATGTAGGGCGGGGCATTGGTTGTATGCATCGGTTGTTGATTGGATGTTGGGGTGTGGGCGTGGCTCTCAAAAGTAAAGGCAGATAAACAAACTTAAAATTTTGATTAAACATTATAGGGTAAAAAGAACATTAAAAATGTATATATATATATATATATATATGTATGCATGGATGAAATGTTCACAACAAGGTCAATTTTAGATCAAAAATACATGGGGTGAGTTTTCATTCTATGGCAACTTTTGCAGAAAGTATATTTTGCTTACGGAGACATTTATTTAATCAAAAACAGAGTAAAACAGTAATATTCTGAAATATTATTACAATTTAAAGGAACTATTTTCTATGTGAATATATTGTACAATATAATTTATTACCACAGGAATAAATTATATTGTACAATATATTCACATAGAAAATCAAAGCTGAATGTTCAGCATCATTACTCCAGTCTTCAGTGTCACATGATCCTTCAGAAATCACTCTAATATGAAGATTTGATGATCAAGAAACATTTATGATTATTATCAGTGTTGAAAACAGTTGTGCTGCTTCATATTTTTGAGAAAACCGTGATACATTTTAATTTCCAGGATTCTTTGATGAAAAGAAAGTTCATAAAAACAGCATTTATTTGAACATTATAAAAGTCTTCACTGTCACTTTTGATCAATTGTACGTGTCCTTGATGAATACAATTATTAGTTTCTTTCAAAAATAAATAAATAATGATAATGTATACTGCAGTCACTGTTACTACTGCCATTTTTATGATTAGAAAATGAATATAACATTTGTCCATTTTCCTCCATTGTTTTTATCGACCACCAGGTAATAAAACATATTAAGATTAATCAATCTGAAAGTATTAACTCGTATTAAGCTAAAATCTGCGGCGGGAACTCAGGGCATTGGACTTGAGCTGAAACTCTAGCAAAGCCAAATCTCAGGAAGGTTATTAAAGCCCTTTAACTGTGGTCCGGGTTTAAGACAGTCTTCAACCTGAGGACAGGTTTGATGGAACTGTCAAAATTTCATGATGGAACTTCAAAGGCGAGAGCGCAGTGTGCAATACACCCCAGACAATGGAGAGAGAGAGAGAGAGAGAGAGAGAGAGAGAGAGAGAGAGAGAGAGAGAGAGAGAGAGAGAGAGAGAGAGAGAGAGAGAGAGAGAGAGAGAGAGAGACTTAAGCTTATCTCCATCTCTCCACACCTCCAGGCTGCCGGACCCGAAGCCCCTGCTGGAAACCTGCTAAACTGTTATTGTGTCCGGTCAGAACTGGCCAGACGAAACGCACAGGAAACTCAACTGATCCCAGATCAATAGACATGTCAACAGTTAATCTCATTCTGCCCATCTCCCCCCGGCCACTCCTCACACACAGAAACAAACACACACAGGCGTACATGTGTTTACACACACGAGACACATGTTCAAATCCAGGGCGCTTTTCCATGCCACTCTCTCATTCTTGCCATATTCCTCTTTATTTCTAGACGCTCTGTGATGTAAAGAGGATCTATCTTGCTTTTTTCCATGTTCATCTTTCTTTGTGTGTAATGTTGCTGTTTGAGCATGAAAAGCTCTGAAAAGTTTGTCTATATCAGTGTCAGTGTTTCTAAACTCCTGAAACGCCTCCATTTTAGTCTTGAGATTCTTCCGGGAACGAACACCTCACAATATTCCTCATTTAAATAATTAATACGCAGAATAAAGGGGCGGGGCCTGGTTGAGTTAATTAGTAGTGTGTTAAAGCTACAATATGCAAAAACATTTTTGCCACTAGAGGGCGCTACATCCAAACAACAACAACGGCGTAGCTTGATGACGATGTGAAGGAGCGTGGAATGATGGGAACTGTCGTTTTAAACTCCACTGTGGATGTAAATCAGTCAGACGGGAATCGAAAAATCATGGATGAGGCTAAGTTCTATGTATATAATGACATGCTTTTTGTGGTTCAGCGCGGTCTGTAATGGGAAAGAGAAGAGACAAGCGGGATGCAAGTAGGTCAAGTGCAAATGACGAACACCTGTGTCTTATTGCTGTGATCCGCGTGGAGAGACGCTTATAAGCCGCGCTGTAACAAGAGAGAGACTGAAGAGAAAATTGGACGCAGAGAAAGAAAACCGGTGGATCCGAGCTCTCATTTTTGAACTCTTTTGTGCCGTCGCGGTTGCCACGGTGAATGCGCGTTGTGCACGACTTTTGTTTGTTTTGCTTTATTTAAAAAAAAGTACGAGTCCCAGTCACGCGACCCCTGTCTTCTTCCTTCCTGACTCTTGAACCTCATCACACTTTTATTTCATTAAAATGAATTAACCGTAAGAAAAAGTAAGGTGTAATACTAAATCGGTTATCATAGATGTTACTGTATGTCGAATTCATTGCTGTGATAACGCGGTGCAGTTTTACGTGTTCTAAACAATTGTTGTAAAAGTACATTCAAACATACTCACATCATTTGCCAAAATACTGATTAATCTTTATGTTTAACACATGCCATATTATTTACATGGCCATAAACACCAGACGTGATAAACAATGCCAATAAACTAAACACATATCTAAAGCAATAATACTTCCCTTACATAAACATAACTATTACCGAATGCTACATTTGGAAAATATAAAATTAAGCATGCTTTGTCGACAGAACCAGCTGCAATCGGTAAAGAATAATTGTGTTCCATAACGACTGCACGAAACAAGCTAACGTTTGTTGCTTGATAGACGCTACAACTACAACTTCCGCATTTGTCCAGGACTCCACGCAGTACGAGCGGAAACCGAGGGTAACGCGGATATGACGCCACTGACTGGCGACTCCCAGCTCCCCCCTGCTCTAACGCCCCGTTTCCTTGGTTAAAATCTTAATTTTCTCACGATTTAAAAATAGTTGGAAACATTTGGGATATTGTAAGTAATCAACTTAACAAAATATATAACACTGGCCTTGAGATTATGGGATATTTTAATGCAAAATTCTTGCATATTGCACCTTTAAACTGCCGGTTATGGTAAGGGGCGGGACATTTCCTAAACACATTTGAAGCGCTTGACCAATCACAAGCAAGTCCAGAAAAGTGAAGCCAAAGCATTTTGAGCGCCCCCTGGTGTCCGGCTGCAGTATAGCTCATAAACCCGCACTCTCCATGTAATCAAATGGGACGTGAGCAAAAAAGATGGTTTCTGTCATTTCATGTAGTTCTTATGTTCAAGTATTTGTTTTTTTAAAATAAGTTTGGTTTTAGTTAGTTATCTGATGCTATAAAAATGGGGTGTAACGTCATGATTTACAGTCAGTGTGGGCGGGACATTGATAAACTACTGCGCAGACTCGGCGTACGGATGGCGTCATCGGAAATGGGATATATTTGGCTTCATTTTTCTACAGTGGAAGAAAGTGGAAGCTCGCTGTCCATCATTTTTTACAGTCTGTGATCACAACACACTGATCCAGCCGACCAATCAGAGCACAGTGTGCTTTTCAGAAGGAGGGGTTTCATAGAGACAGGAAGTAAACAGAGCGTTACTGACAGACTGGGAAGAGAGGAGCCGCAACAATGGAGAATATGAGGAAAATCAACATTCAAGCAGGAAAACCTGTTCTAGTAGAGATCATAAACAACATCAAGACTTTGTAAAAGGGCATAACAGGTCTTTCTTTGACAGAGGTGGCTGAAGAATGACATTATAATCCAAATAAAGCTAGAATGATTGAAAATATGTCAGCTTTTTAAATTCCGCAAAACACAAGGAACTCCCGCATACTATCAGTACTTGCAAATGAGTATCAAAATGTATTTATTAGCAACGTTTCGGTCCCACGACCTTCATCAGGCATATAGCTTTTTAAATTCCACAATGAGCCCAAAGGAAAACAAGGACCGCTGATATGAAACTCAAAATGACGCTCCAAAGATGAAAGTGCTTATTTGGACTTGATTGCTTTGTTCCAAATCTCTCTTCTCCATTTTAGTCAGTTTTAGAATAATCTAAAGAGTGTGTGCTGATATTAGACATTAGCCCAGTTTAAAGACACACACAGAGTCTGATTCTCAACGTTATTTGAGATGGAATGAGAAATGCTTATTCTTCTATTGCATTATTTGCCTTCAGAGAAAATGGGTTTTGCATTTTATATATATATAAATATAAAAAGATGTCAAATTCCTCCTCTTAGCCATTACATTACCAAAAGTATATTTTTTAAAACAAAATTTGTTCAAGCTCAAAGTAGTAAACAAATCTCAACCATTTTTTCCCTGTCTCTTTTTTTTTTTCTTGACATCCTTTTAGTTCATCTCTTTAAATGTTTTTCCACAGGCGAGTAGATCAAATTGGCATTTTTTCCCCCTCGCTTGTCTTTGTGAATTAATTCACATAAAATGAGAATCCCTGATGTTTGAAGAATTTTTTATTATAAACGGAGGCTAATCTTTAACTTCAGAGTTCTGTTAAATGAAAAGATCATATCTGCTCTCTCATAAAAATGAAAATGACATTGAATACGAACTGGCTTGTCTGCGGTGTTAAACAGTAATTGCGTAAAAAAAAATCAACTGAAAAGACTTTGAAAGTCTACAATTAAATGCAAATGTTCCCTGACAGCAAATAGGATTTCGACAAGACTTTTGACTTGGAAATAGAGTTTCTTTTATAAACCCAGACTGATGATTTCAGCCAATAAAGCTGAAACCGTTAGATGCCGAGTTAGACGAAGTTTGTGCGGGATAGTTTGGCCATTAGGAACAGCAGGCATCGCTTTGAAAACTTTGAAAACATTAATTTAAAGTATCATAGTCCTTCGATATTTCTCAGTGAATTAATTAAATCATAATCATCTGCTTATATGCATGAATGTTCGTCATCTGAGAGCAGAGCTTTGTGTCTGATAAAGAGAAGAAAAACAAACAATAATGCAACTGTAACGAACTACATCTATTCAACATTTCATCACAAATAAGCGGAGTGATGACACTTCACAGAAAATGTATTTTTAATTTTAAATCAATCTCTCTCTCTCTCTCTCTCTCCATTTATGTGATTAAAAAACAAAGAAAATTTGTGAAGTATTACAATTTAATATAAAGCGGAGTCTTCGTCATCATTACTCCAGATACTGTATATAGGAAAGCAAATGTAAAAGTGTGTGTGTGCGTGTGTGTGTGTGTGTGTGTGTGTGTGAGAGAGAGAGAGGCCAGCATCTCTCTCATCCCTCTGGGCTGTACAACAGAATAAATATGTCGAATTTCATAAGCTCAGGTCTGATTTATTGAGCGAGGCCAATGACATGACCAACTTTCATTTATTAGCTCTGTGACTCCCGATCTATACACACCTAAAGGTATGTGCCTCTCTCTCTCTCACACACACACACACACACACACACACACACACACACACACACACACACACACACACACACACACACACACACACACACACACACACACACACACACACACACACACACACACACACACACACACACACACACACGCACACACACACACACACACACACACACACACACACACAGCTGTTCAGACTATGAGACATGCTGTAACTCTCAGGAGTGTTCCTCATTTAGTATGGTCTCTGCTAAAGATAAACAGGAGGTTTAGTCCAGGTGGAGAAGTGGGATCTGAGTGGGAATAACTCCAGGCTGTGAGACGTCCACCATCCTGACAGACTGAAAGATGACCTAAGACAGTGGAATGATGGGTAAATAGTGTTTGAACTGGACTGTGAAATCCATTAGCAGAATTATCATTAGAATTATCATACAACTAGCAACATTGCCCTCGCTCCGTGTAATCGGCTATAATTAAAGGAATAGTTCATCCCAACTATGGTATGTTGTGTATGATAGTTTGGTATGAGGAATGTCGTCAGGGGTGTCGATAGAAATACTGCCGTGCCTCAGTAAAATATTACTGATAAATCCTTGTCTGACAACAGAGATTACCATATACTTATCTGAGAATGTACATTTTCTGAAGAAAATGTGAGTGGTGCTTGCAGTGGCAAAACTCGCCACTCGGTTGCTAGGGTGTTTCTTGTGGGTTGCTAGGTGGTTGCTAGGGTATTCTGGGTGGTTAGTATGGTCAAAGTCAAAGTCAAGTTTATTTCTAGAGCACATTTAAAACAACAGAAGTTGACCAAAGTGCTATACATCCAAAATCATAAATAAACAAAAAAATAAATAAAGCCTCTGTCTCATATAGCCTTGTTATTTGTACACGCTGTGACTATACAGATCACAACATGTAAATAGGAAAATGTTTGCATTATTTTGTCACTTATTGGGATTAGTATGCTACCTTATCCATTTACATCCAGTCTTTGTGCTAAGCTAGGCTAGCGGTGGGTGCGTCAAATAACACTTACAGAACACACAGAAATGAAAAAGGTATGTATGGACTTATCTAACTCTGGGGGATACTGTGAATAAGCTAAAGTCCCAAAAAGTCGGAGTGTTCCTTTAAGACTAGATTTAAAAACAGAGAGTGTTGGGACCAGCCTCACAGATAATGGTAATTTATTCCATAGTTTAGGGCCCGCAACTGAAAAGGCCCGATCTCCTCTATGTTTCAGCCTTACTCTAGAGACATCTAAAAGCATGCAATCTGCCGACCTAAGCATGTTGCTAGGTGGTTGCTAGGGTATCCTGGGTGGTTTCTAGGGTGTTGCTAGGTGGTTGCTAAGATGTTTTGGGTGGTTGCTAAGGTAATCTGGGTATATATATATATATATTAGGGCTGTCAAAAGATTAATCGCGATTAATCGCATCCAAAATAAAAGTTTGTGTTTACATAATATATGTGTGTGTACTCTGTATAATTATTTTGTATATATAAATACACACATATGCATGTATATATTTAAGAAATATATGCATACATATACTGTATATATTTATATATAATTTATATTATATATAAATATAATTTTTTTATATATAAATTACACATTTTTCTTAAATATATACAAGCATGTGTGTGTATTTATATATACAAATTTAATTATACACAGTACACACACATATATTATTTAAACACAAAATTTTTTTTTGGATGCGATTAATCGCGATTCATCTTTTGACAGCCCTAATATATATATATATATATATACATGTGTCTTGCATTACATTAAGTTCATTCACAAATACAAAACCATACTACATAAACAAAACCTTTACAGTAAAAAAAAAAATAACGGTATATATTTAATTTTTATGCAGCTTATTCAACTCTAATACAGCTTGTTGCAATTTATCTACAATCCATTGAAGGAAACAACACTTGCAAATGACTTCTGTCGTTTATCAGTTTTAATGTTTTATCATCTCTATTATGATCGTGACATTCATCTGTGCCTATTTGTTGTTGCTGTATGAAAAGATGCAAGACAGCATTTTTTTGGCACTTTACAGATGACAGAAAGTCATATGGGTTTGGAACGGCATGAAGGTGAGTAAAAGATGACAATTAAAAATGTTGGCGTGAACTATGCATTTATTTTTCTGTAATTTGTGTTATACGAGATAAAGGAGAGAGAAGTGAGAATTAATTTTTCGACACATTTGCAAGGATCTGCATAAGGAGAGGGAGACGGGTCAGAAAGCAGCTTGCTCAGACTGGCAGCGCTCCTGGTGCCCGGGCACTGCTGGAGAACAGGTTCAAACAGCCAGATGTCAGATGGGGAAAAAATCCATGAAGAAAAACGCACAAACATTGCTGTCTCCATGCCTGCTTTCATGCTGTTTTACAAAATGATCATTGTGCGTCTTCTCACGTCCTCACACACACACACCTCTACGGTCACGAGGCAGCATTCGGGGAACAAACACACGTTTTCCTGCACCAGCCCCTTCATTGTTTCCACCACGCTCCGCTGATCACATTATGTCTCCGCGTTAAATCGGGTGACTGGGTCTCCTGCCACAAAGACTGAGACCGAACCCTTGCATGTACGCCAAACGAGGACATCCAAACATAACCAACCTCATTAATTTCTCCTATCAAACGCGCCTCGCTTGACGAATGCAGGAGCTCGAAAGTCTCGCGCTCCTCCAGGAAGATCAAAACCAGCTCGGCTGATTGATAGCGAACACTAGAGGAACACCAGTGGAGAACAGAGGAGACACCGGCACGCTGATGAAAGCAACTGGGAATGAAGTACGAGAGGCCGTGATGCTATCGGCAGTCGCAGATCAACAGATGCATGCTGGGAGTCAGGTGCTCATGAATACACACTTGGCTTGACAAAGGAGGAGCGGCGTGTTGGAAAACTGAGGCGGACGATAGATATGTGCACTTTATAAGATCTCTAGATAAAGTGTCTGGGTGTTTGTTTGATGAAAGCACAACCGTAAGAGAACAACAGCTTTCCAGGTTAATGTTGGACAATATGTCATGCAGGAGAACGACAAAAAGCTCCTGTGGTGCAGCTCGCCAAAACATAATATTCACGAATATTTATGAATTAAAAGTCATGCTACTTAAACATTTTTTTTTTACACTTTAAAAAAATAATTAGGATTTATACACTCACTTCAAAAAAGTTAGAGTGAATTCTAGTACACTGGGTTTACTGTTTTTAAAATAAAACACACACACGCGCACACACACACTCACACATGCACGTATGCACACGCACGCACGCACGCACGCACACACACACACACACACACACACGACTAGGGTTGCCAACTTTCTGAAATGGAAATAAGGAACAGTGGGGGGGGGGGGTGGTGACATGATACATTTTGATAAATATATTTCATACATTATAGCATATTATAATACAATATAATTCTATAATTTTGATTGTTGTCACTTGTCGTCATCGTTGCTACGATACGTGACTCACAATGACTGAAACGACCAATTAAAAGGCCATTCTCTGATGATGTTCCAAGATGTAAAAACGCTACGCTGATCATAGACAAACAGGGGGAGAAATTAGTATCTACCGCACCGTCGGGTTTTTTCTCTTATCATCGCCTACAAATGTCTTTGTTCATAGTCTGACATATATTAGAAGCTATGTGTCTGTCATGGATTTGCACTGAATTGATTCTCAAAAATACGGAACAAAGTGCGTTCCGTATCAGTTCAATACGGAACAAGACTTTTATGTGTCAAATACGGACGATTCCGTATTATACGGAACAGTTGGCAACCCTCCACACGACTGTGTGTCAAGGTCAGTAAGTTTCTTAAAATAACATAATCTGACCTTTTTATGACACTGCAAAATTTAATTCAGGTCAAATGTCATGTGGACATTCACATAAAACGTGTTCATTTTAAAATGTGTTAATGATGATTCAGATGTGTACACTCGCGTATAAAGTGTCCTGGTTGCTGTTTGATGAAAGCACATCCTGAAAAGAACGAAAGCTTTCCATGTTAATGTTGGACGACACATTGTGCAGACGAGCTACAAACTAGGTTTCAGGAAGTAGGCGGATCGCCTGGAAGAAACATCATGCTCAAATCAACAGCGGTCTCCAACCTCATCCACCACTTCCTCACACACTAACCTGCAGAAAAGGTAAAACAAGGGGCAGGAAAAGCAACGTCGACAACCTTGAATAACACGAGGGGAACTGTGAAAGAAGGTCCCTGGGTCTGAGACGACGAGTTCAGGGAATCAATGAGCTCCTGTGTCTTGCTAACAACGTCTGGCACATCACAACGATTGTCCGACAAGGAACTTTTGTTTTCCTCTGACACTTCTGAACTGACTGCGACGTAAACTGACATCTGTGACACGAATGACACACAGCAGAGTCCGTAACCACACTCAAACAAACAGCGTGCCAACTAACTGCATGTTTAATGTGCGTCAAACCACTTCATAGGCCGTTTTAATGCCGTATCCTCTCACAATAGAAGCTTTGGTTGAGGTTGCAACACTTGAGGCCATAAATCCCCCGCTTCTGAATCCCCTCTCTTCTCACAACGCTCAGACAGAGCAGCTTTTGTGTTCTCGCGACATCAACATCCCTCCCTGACCCCTTCATGAGTCCCCACTCCTCAGACACAAACCCTTCAGTTTCTCCACCGCGCAGACTGATGATGTCACATCAGAGGGTCTCCGGCGCAAGCCGATTGGCCGAGGTCCCAGCAGCCGTGCTGTCGAGAGACGGTCTTCAAGGGCTTCCGCTCGTTGCCTAAAGAAACTATAAAGAGCCTGGTGAAAGGGATTGGAGGAGCGGAGAGATGAAAGACGTGAGACCGCGTAGATATGGGAGGAATCGCAACGTGTGAGGTCATCGTTGGAGATCCTGACACACAGGAAGTAGAAAGAGCTTCTCTGTGTGAGGATGGCCTTGATGAATGAACTGAAGATGATTCGTTCTGCTCTGTTTTTCATTGATGTTAACAATCATTTGGAACCAGAAGTGTAGGCAGGATTTTCCACTGGAGAAAGACACACAAATGGGTGGTCCAATAGGCAAATTAAAAACTGGTTTCTTATTCCATATTATTTCAAAACCAGATGTTATCCACAGAATAAACAAAATAAGGCAGTATTATAGCACCGTTATGGCCTCAGATGTATTATGGGGTACCTCAAAGACTAGACTAGACTAGAATAGAATAGAATAGAATGTTACACTTTATTTTGATGGTCCCTTTTGAGCATTTTATTGACTATAAGTAACTTTGCAACTACATGTCAACTAACTCTCATAAGTTGTATAAGTAGACTGTCTGCTTAATGTCTGCTAACTCTTTATTCTGATGTAAGTAACTTTACAATTACATGTAAACTTATTCTAACCCTAACTCTACCAGTCTACTAATACTCTACAAACACTCTAATGAGAGTTAGTAGACATGTAGATGCAATATTACCTATAGTCAACAGAATGTGTTAAAGGGACCATCAAATTAAAGTGAAGCCGAATAGAATTCCAAGACATTCCAATGCCATTGAATGTATATGGTTCTCAACGAATACCATGGTGTTATCATCATGATAATACATGATTGTCACATTTCAGATGTTCTCAGGTTTCTGACTACACCAGCACTACCATAAATATATTGTATATCTCTACATGTCTGAGCACTGTGATCAAAACTGACGGAGGATGAAAAGCTGAAGTTTTTAACTCCAGCCAAGATTACGCCAGAGCATATCTCTCTCTCTTATCTATGCATCGCCTCACACTCCAAGAGAAATAGAAGGAGAGAGACGGATAGAGAAATAAATCACGCTGAGGTAAAGTGTTTGCTTTACTCAGATCAACAACAGAGAGAAGCGGAGAACGGCCCTGCTCATCTATGACTGATCAATTCCAAACATCTGCTTCACTCCACGTTACAAGAAGAAGAAAAACAGATTTAAGACCGTTTGGACAAGAGGAGGAGAGAGAAAATAATGACTCCGTTGGTACCAAGTACCAAACAAAAATGTGTTCACTTTTACAAAAACTAAATAATTTCTGATGGGTTGAAGTAGTGAAAACAAAAGCTGCCATGACTTATTGATCATATCATTTTTTTACAGTGCACTGCAATACCGGGGTACATTTGGTTGGATGATATGAGTGAACGTTGTTTTTTGTATCCAACATTGTCTTATGGACAATACATTTAATCAAAATAAATCATATTCAATATCTTTTAATCTTTTTCAGTCTTTTTAATTTTACTTTTATTTTTAAATTCAGATATACACAGATTCAGATATCATTTTAATCTTTAACTTGTAACTTTTGTTGACAAAATGATGAAAATGTACTTGTGTCCAACCGTAACAGAACAAAAATATGTAGACGTTTATTCATTTTAAACATACATACCAATTTAAGTTAAGTGAATTTATCATGCTCATGCTTTAGAGACAACACAACCATTCAAAGTTTTATATATATATATATATATATATATATATATATATATATATATATATATATATATATTATATTATTCCTGTGATCAAAGCTGATTTCTCAGCATCATTACTCCAGTCTTCAGTGTCACCTGATCCTTCAGAAATCATTCTAATATGATGATTTGATCACACACACACACACACACACACAGACACAGACACACACACACACACACACACAGACAGACACACACACACACACACACACACACACACACACACACACACACACACACACACACACACACACACACACACACACACACACACACACACACACACCCTTTCCGCTCCTTCATCTGACCCATCAGCGCTGCAGGACGTCCTATCCCTCCACACCTGGAGACCACATGGATTAACACTTTCTCTCTCAAACACACAGGTATGCTCTCTCACTCCATCTCTCTCTTTCTCACCCCTCAAACTACATATTATCTGTCTGTTTACAGTCTGCAAAAAGCTCCCTGCGGGAAAGACCATCAACATGCCTTCCCGTAGCTCAGACTGTCCAGCAATGTCAAGGTCATGGGCTCCATTTCCAACAACTGATGAAAATATGTACCTTAATAGCAGTGTAAGTTACTTTGGATTCAAGCGTCTGCCAAATGCATGAATGTAAACGTAACGCGTGCTTATGTAAGCCTGCGACTCTGAGCCGTGGCCTAGTTTCCTCTTATCAGTCATGTTTATGTCTCTACAGTTCAGGCCACTCACCTGGTCAGGGTTTATTACACATGCACGACGCGGCGCATGAGATTGATGGACAGATGTTGTGATAAAGCTGGTCACAGGTTGTGTTGTGTATAAATAACACCAAGGCCGAAGCTTTGTGTTTAACAGAGAGGGCAGGGTGATCCCATCAGCCCTGAGAGGAAAACCCAGACTGATATAAGGCCACAAACAATGACCGACCGAGAATGACCGAGATCCACCTTTTCTGCTTGGTCCACATTATATGAAAGTGAAAGCAATTCCCTAATTCAATTCTATAAATTAATAAATAAATGTGCCATGGTACTTTGATACATACCATGGTACTAAAATTTACGTACTATAGTGTTTGCATGATAAACCCAAGGCATTTTTTTAAGATCTACCACAGTACATGACCTTAAAAAATATGGTAGTACCATAAAACCAGAGCATAAGTGTGAATGTACCCTGGCATACAAAGAAATTACTATCGCTTTACATGTCTATGTCTATCTCTTTTTTAATCTGCTTTAAGACAAACCATGTGTAAATTCATAAGTCGACACCATTGCTGAGTATTTCCTCCTTAAAACTGCAGTGAACCAAAGACAGTCTCAAAAACACGCTTTGAAATCGCTGGAGTTTCTGACGTCACAAACTACCTTGTAACCAATCAGATCAACGTGTGATCGTCAACCAGTGGATCTCTGAGCTGAGTGAGTGAGTGGAGGCGGGGCTCATTTGCATATATATTAATATATACGTCATTTTGGTGATTAAAGATGAGTTTTAAGGGATACCAATATTGACTACAGGGGGGTCTTTAAATACCATGGTACTGCTATCACTGAACCAGTGTGACCGCAGTACTTTCTGTGAGGCACATGTTGCATCTTACTATTCACAATTTCAGTTCTTTAAAATATTGTAGCATCATGGTATAAAGGTCAACTCTATGACACATAATCATCTGCTTATTATTGCTGCATACAATGCAATTAAATATGTAATTTTAATGTATTAGCAGCATTACTAAGATCATCACCCTTCCTTTTATAATAATATCTTCAAATTCTTTGTGTCTTGATCTTCTAAAACGGTGTGGCGTTAACGAACTAGCTTCCGCGGCCTGATCGTTCAACAACAGGTTTAATTGTATTAACCTAATGTGAGGAAAACATTGGGAATGCGTATCGGTCTAGAACATGGAGATAAGACAGGACAGGAGAGATACACCTTCAGGCTAATTAGCCTTGATTCATCAGCTCACAGTGACGAAAAGGGATAATTGATTTCCAAATTAATAATAGAGCCCCAGATGAGACGCTTTCCTCGGCTTCCTCGGCAGGCGCCGCAGTCTGTCTGTCTCGTTCTCTCTCTTTCCCTTTCAGAGGTCTGATACCATCACTCGCATAATAATGAGCGGAGAGACACACAGAGCATAAAACATGCAGCGAAAATGCATCTATTCTTACACACAAACAATTTCTCTGTTTCCAAAGACATTAAGAGACCTTCTGAATAATAATAATAACAACAATAAAATAAATAATTAATGTTCATGTAGTCTCGCTGTGATTCTCGTATTAAAGAGGACCTGTTATAAGATGTAATATAAGTCTCAGGTGTCCCCAGAATAAGTTATAACCCCACAGATCATTTATTATATAATGTTATAAATGCCCATTTTTGAATGTAAGGAAAAACATGCTGTTTTTGTGCATGTATCTTTAAATGCAAATGAGCAGATGCTCCCCGCCCCCTTATCCAGAAGTGGGCGGAGCCTTTACAGCTCGTTCCTCGATACTCTGCCAATAACTGAAACATCTGTTTGGTTTTGATTCTCATCTTTATTGTGGTCACACTCGCATGACGTTGTCATCAGGAAAGTTATTATTTGCATGCGTTTTAAAGTCATATCAGTCTAAACTTCTGATATATGGTCTTATTGCACTTAAACTGTCAAAAACGCACAAAGTTCACATAAACAGTCAGTTATGTCTGTGAACATAAACAGCAGGGAAAGAAAGCGTATGTGTATATTAGATCTGTTTATTAAAGTGAAAGCAGCGTAATTTACAATACCTATCGCTGTTAATATGAATCAAACAACAAAAGAAAACAGAAAATCACTATTTGCTCTTGATTGATTAACTTTAATAAGAATACATTTGTGACTTGAATGCTGATGTTAAATGCTCTGGCGAGGAGATAAACATGGCGGACTGTGTACAGCTCATTTAGGGGAGGAGCTAAGCTAATAGGGCAGCAGTTGTGGGCGGGGCCTGTGCAATGGGACTTCACATTGGATCTCATTCTTGAACGGCTCATTTGTGACCCTGGACCACAAAACCAGTCTTATGTGTAATTTTTTTAAAATTGATATTTAGACATCATCTGAAAGCTGAATACATAATCTTTCCATTGATGTATGGTTTGTTAGGATAGGGCAATATTTGGCCGAGATACAACTATTTGAAAATCTGGAATCTGAGGGTACAGAAAAATCAAAATATTGAGAAAATCGCCTTTAAAGTTGTCCATTTCTATTGGCGATTGTGCTGCATCCATTCACAAAAATAAATGTTTTATATATTTAAGGTGGGAAATTTACAAAATATCTTCATGGAACATGATCTTTACTTAATATCCTAATGATTTTTGGCATAAAAGTAAAATCTATAATTTTGACCCATACAATGTTTTGTTGGCTATTGCCACAAATATACCCGTGCAACATAAGACTGGTTTTGTGATCCAGGGTCACATTTTAAGACATATTCAGATTTATGGAGAAAATAACAAATGGAGTGCATGGATTTTTACCACAATAGGGTGGTTGTGTTCAAATACTGTGGACACATAGGTGTGTTCAAAAACAATATAAAAGTGAATTTTGCATATTAGCTCCCCTTTAAGATGAAGATGAAACTTAACCTCTTGAAGAGCACTGACCTGCCTTCGGATTTGGCGTCACTTTGTTTACATTTACTACATAGAATGCTGTTTAAAAATATTAATAATGTTAAATAATACACCATTTGACAGTTCTAAGGGTTTAGAGTCAATCTATGGTGTCTCTTTTACGACGCAGATGCTCCAGCAACAGTAATATTGTCATTTGTGACGGGGGTACAAAAGACAGCATGAAAGATCAAGACGGGAATATAATAATAATATATATATATATATATTTAATAAGCAGTAGCTAATACTTGCATTCATCAAGAACAATTTAAAATAAAAGATGTATATTTAATTAATTATTTTTCTTAAATAACAAATTTCTTACATATTAGTGAAAACTATGTAGCACGGTTTCCACAAAAATATTAAGCAGTTATTCTTGAGCAGCAGTTACATTTTAAAATATATATATAGTTATTTTTATTTGTGATTTTAAATATATTTCTAATTGAATAAATGCAGCCTTGGTGAGCAGAAGAGACTATATTGGGTATATACTTATTCATTTCTAAGTTTATAATATATTTCTATATATAATAATTTTAACTTTATATAAAAAATATGAACTGCTGATGTAGATTCAAATGATCAAACATTTTGAGAAACATGATTGACGTGATATAATGGTAAATTATTCTTAAAAAACAACAAAACAACATTAAGCATTGCTTTCATGCTGACTTTAAACCAAACGTTTCCCATCGAGAAAGCTTCTCTCAGCTTCAGTTTCTCCAGGCGCAAACATTCGCCTACGCCAAACTGCTCATCACACACACATCAGAACACCTCACATCTCCAGCACACCTCCACCTGTCCCGCCGATACTCCGAGGAGGATCAAGAGCCCGTCTCAGGTGAGACCCGGGACACCGGTATTTACCCGAGGAGAGAGAGCAAGACATTTAGAAATCAGCATGTGATTGCTCTTTACCGATCTCACTCGCTCCATAAATTGTCACTCTCCTCCTCTCGTCTCCGTGACCTGGTTTCCGACGGCCCAAGGGAGGCGGGATCCCATTCCAAAATATCTTGCCAAGAATTCCCAGCCAAAACTGGTTGATAGCAATAAAACGAAATGAAAAAAAAAAAAAATCATGTTTGATTTATAAATTGCAATTGAAACAACACAGTGCGTTTTTTCTTTTTAACTCGAACACATTGGTTTGGCTTTTCTCTTATTCTGTGATATTGAGCTCATCACTCTTGCGTATGAGACATTATAGGCATATCACGGCCTGTTTGTGTCAGATCAAAGCAGCGAGGTGTTTTGTCTGAGTGTGTCATTTCCTTCAGGTCTTCATGAGGACCGCTCTTCCCGGATGAAGCGCGCGCTCCTCCATGCACACGGAGAGATGTGCTCTTTATGATGTGGCCTAATGTATACGACTGCGCGCCATTATAAAGCTATTAAAAAAGCTTAGCTTCATGTGGCTTCCTCCATTCATCAAAAAAAGCAATATTGTTAGCGGGATGTGTTTTGTTCCCAAAGGAATCTCATTGTAAGGAATCTCATTTGTCAGGATTTGCTCCAGGTTGAGATGCTCTTGGAGAAGGAGCTCGTTTCACTCCAGGTGCGAGAAGAAAACGCCCAGTTCTTCTTTCAAGATCTGCATGACATCAACATGACCCTGTTTACTTTCCCAATACACATTCCTGGTTGTATTGTGCATGATTCAGCGGTGCGTGTTATTCAAAAGACTAACACGTGTGTATTCGCAATCTTTCATCAACATGTAAAAGCGTGTCCTGCCTTTTTGAAACTATTTCCATTTGAGTTGACGTCACCAAACCCTTTTATTTTTCACACTGAACTCCTACTTTTCACAACTCAGTGTATTCCCGATCAACCGATTCACACGTTGCGCTCTCATTTAGTTAATTCAGACGACAAATGTGTCAGAAAAGTTTGCGAATGCCACTTCAGGTTCCCTTCAGAAAGGCCAGCGTGACTGTTGTGTGTGCAGTGGGTTATAATGAACGAGTTTAAAGCTGGAAACCCTTCAGAGACAGAGAGATCACCAGGGAACTCTTATCACACAGAAGAGCGCAGTGCTTTATGTGGCTGTAATGAGTCTCGCTCACACACACACACACACACACACACACATCTGCCAGCTCAGCCAATCCCCTGAGATCCTCACGTGATTGACAGCTCCTCGAGGCTCCTCCCCTTTCACCGCGCTCGGGATACGATGAAGGAGATAGACGAGAGGTAGGATAGATCCTGGAGAATTTATGCTGTGTCTTTATACTGACATCGATCAATATTTCAAATCTGTCATTTAAAATCCACTGTGAGTGGATCTGTTTCACTGCCATCAGATAAACTACTCGGTTTAACCTTTTTATCCCAATATCAGGGCCCGCAAATAACTTGAGTCTCCAGGCTGATAACTGAGACAAAATATTTCTTACCAGCCATGAAACGTATTTTGCAAGATTTATTCATTTATTTCTGCATTTATTGAGAAATATATAATTGATTTAATAATAATAATAATAATAATAATGATAATAATTATTATTATAATAGCAATATTTACTATTATTATTATTATTATTGTTGTTGAGAAATATATAATTTATAAAATACTTTGTATGCAATATTTATTATTATTATTATTATTATTCTTGTTGTTGTTAAGGAATATATAATTTATATGCAATATTTTTTTATTATTATTATGGTAACACCTTACAATAAGGTTTCATTAGTAAACTAGTTAACATGAACTAACAATGAACAATACTTCTACAGCATTCATTAATCTTAGTTTATGTTAATTCCAACATTTACTAATACATTGTTAACATCAAATGTTGTATTTTTTAACATTAGTTAATGCACTGTGAACTAACATGAACAGCTGGATTAACAAATATGAATAAATACTGTAACAAATATATTGATCATTGTTAGTTTGTGTTAGTTAATGCGATAACTAATGTTAATAAATAAGACCTTATTGTAAAGTGTTATCATTATTAATATAATTATTATTATTATAAATAACAGAGTAAATTTCATGAATACATATTTCTCAAATAATTAATAAATTGTTATTACTATTATTACTATCATCATCAACATCAACAATAACATTAAATAGCCCGTATTTTTTTTAAATGTATACTTTTCAATAAATAACAACAGTTATTATCATTATTATTCTTATTATTAAAAATAATCAACAACAACAACAAATCTCATATACTTTTGGAGGCGGGATTGAAACCATGTCTAGGGTTCAGATTATCATATACAATGGGATTTGCATAAGCGAGAACCCTTATCTTTAGAAAATGTAAAAACATGTAGCATCTACTATTATGGTCCACATCACTAATGCAGCAAAGCCCCTGGTGGCGGTCCGAGTCACTGCAGTGTGAGGGCTGGCAGGAGGTGATAAATGGATCGTGATGGAGAGCATTGGTAGGAGGTGAGGAATATCACTCCATCTTTCTGCCCGAGGCCTGTGAGATCCGTCTCTCCTGGGCATCCAACGCTTTCCTCTGCCCCCGTGTGCCAACAATACCCACAGGACTGACTGTGATGAAGGGCACAGCTCCTCTTAACCAGCCCATGAATGTGGGCAGAGGAAGACAGATACAGTGAGTTATTAGCAGGGATTGAAGAAGGTCTTAATGATCCGGAACAGCTTCAAAACTATTCCAAATAAACAACTGGCAGTTTGCTTGTTAATCCAATCCATTCATAAACGCTCCAGTCCAGTTTTTACACTTACACAAGAATCACTTCCAGATTTTAGGTTCACTCGCCTCCAGAAAACCCAATTCAACCCCTGGTTATTACAGAGATCTAATTCCTCAATCGATCTAATCTAATTCATCAATAATATGAGAAATGGGTGCGAATATTTCAGCAAAAAACCTTTCAACTGTGTTTATTCTAAATGCACGGCTTTCATGTCTTTGTAAACACTGCTTCTTCTTCTTCTTCGTCCTCGTCTTCCTCAGCCTCTCTCTCTCTTTGAATAAGCTGATTAAATGAGTGTGATTTGGTGAGCGAGGTCTGGGCAGCAGTGCCGGAGCTCGAGACCCTCTGCATGAATATTAAGTGTGTGTGTGGGATTTGTGTCTGGGGTCTGAAATTGGAAATCACAAGTTTGACTAATCAGCTTTGAGCTTCTCTTTCAGTCTGCCTGTGCACTCGGCGGAAAGAAGGAGTAGATTGAGAGAGAGAGAGAGAGAGAGAGAGAGAGAGAGAGACTGTGATGGAGTCTGCCTGTTTTTATGAGCAGGACTTGCAGAAGTTGGGTGCTGTGAGAAGAAGCGAGCCTCAGGAGAGGTCATGGGAAGGGGCGGCTCTGAGACAAGAGTCAGTACGAAACATTACAAAAATTATCCCATGCTGCATTGCATGATAAATCAGGCTGGAAAGATCTGGGACCGTAAACTTAAGAGAAAACATACTGGTCATTTTCTGCCTGGACATTATCTGTATTTCTACAGATTTTTGTAATTTGTTATACAGTGTAATTTAATTTTATTACATGGCTTGGTTGAATACCAATGTAGAATGCAGTGTGTTATATCTCTCGATATCAGACCGCTGCGAAGTATAACACACCGTCGCCATGAAAAACAGAGCGTTGCTATGGATGCAGGATTCTAACCGTAGAGACGGAACGGACTATTTTCTTTAGCGGAAGCAATACAATCGTTTTTAAATCAATAAACTAGTAGCCATGTAATAAGCGGGATAATGTAGAGCGAGGCGGTTGTTATACATTATACGTTATTATATTATCCCTTACATACTTGTTCCTTTCTTTCTTCAGGAATGGACGGAAACATACACAAAAAGAACATTTATTGAAACAAAGCTATTTTGGAAACGTGAATACATTAACGGATGAACACCAAAATCTACACGCCAATAATGCCAATTCAGTGTTTGGGAATTACGTCTTCCTGCTGCCCGTACATGATGGTATCTGAACAAACTCAGTGTTACAGGATTAGTCTTGAGTACCAAACCAACACATTCAGTCTCTGTTGGAGTCATTATGCTGATCATCAACTTTCTCTGTCAACTCAGGCTTTGACTCTGAGGTCGTGGAGCGCGTGCACATGAAAGTGTGACATCAGCAGCGAACAGCCAATCACATGCCTTGAAACAGTGAACAGAGAAACTGTGATCCACTTCTCACAAGATTTTTCTCTTCTGCTGAAGATTAAGATATTGACAAATATCAAGAATTTAAATGCATTTACACAACAAGAAGAAAAGACTTGTCCATAAAAGAGGACAAATAAAAGAAAACACTTCGCTACATCAGTTTAAGTGAAAGTTAGCTTAAATAGTTAATAATATAAAGCAGGGGTGGGGAACGTCCGGCCCCCGGGCCGTAACCGGCCCGCGAAACAGTTTGATGCGGCCCGCGAGTCAATTCCTCCCAAAAAAAAAAAAAAAAAAACTTCAGAAACAAAAATCTCAGCAATTACTTTTCCTGTTATAGAAAACACAAAATAGACAAAGTGGCAAGCAGCACGAGTCCACGAGCCGTGAGAGCAGGGCGAGGCCAGTAGCGCGAGAGTTAATGAGTCACCTGCGCGCCGCATCGGTTTCAAGTTTCTCACTGATCAGCTTCGGGGCGCATAAAAGGATCGGAACGAAGACAGCGGAGGACCAGGCATGGACTTTACTGTGTGTGCGTGTGTTGCGTGTGCGTGTGTGTGTGCATGTGTGTGGTAGTCGTCCACGAGGGGCTGCTGCTTTTACTTTCATTTTGTCATTTGCGTATTAAAGTGGAATGAGTAGCCGACTAAAAAAATTATTTTAACTATAAGCAACCCAATTTGTCTAGATCTGCATTATTTCCTTTGTATAATGAGCTTAAATATTGCTGCGCAGTCGTGTGATTTAGACTGCTTGATTAACATTATTACAATGTATTCCTATTTAACTCTGATATGTAGCCTATATATATATATATATATATATATATATATATATTATAAGGTCCTCGAATGTGTTGGAATATTTCACCAGCATTAGCCTTTTCACAGTTTGTATCACTCCGCTTGTCTGTGTTTGCGCAACTTGCATCATTAAGCCAGTAGGTGGCGACAAGTGACTGTCTTTATGAGTGAACAATTGAAATTTAATTGAACTGATTTAATAGTGCCAAAAACATTGATTAACTCAAGAAAGAAACAAGTTGCTGAAACCAATCTTTAATTCTAAAAAGTTTACATCTATGCAAAATAATCCTTGAAAGATTTCTCATTTAAGGCCATTCCTGTTTGGAATATGTGATTGTGTATTGTCAACAATAAGCAGAAACATTTTGCA
>NC_138242.1:3015000-3090000 GCF_964197995.2 Scardinius erythrophthalmus
GCTGAGACACGCTTCAAAATAGCAAACTAATTCCATTCGCTCAGAAGGAGACGAACTCAAGCCGCTTGGCACAGCGGTGGGCAAGGTAAATTAAATTAAGCCCCGGTAAACAGTCAGTGGGTTTCAGATGTACACGAACAAGCTCATACAAACAACTCATACACTACGACTGATGAAATGTGCAAGAGAACTTTATGTCTATTGACTTAACCCTAGAATACATGACCCAACATAGGGGTTAAAATGACCCGCACTGGATTTAGAGGTTTTCTTTATTTTCAATGCAATGAAATCATTTAACCCTTTAGAACCGGCTGTGTCGTCACTGACACAAACCAGCAAGCTGTATTCATTTTACCGTAACTCTTCAACGTTTGCACTATCAAAACCATTCAAATTGCCCCTGACAGTAGACAACATGCGCTTTACGGCAATATACGGCTTATTACGATAATTTCATGCTTTCCGTCTGCAAATGACAGCAGCTTTCGTGCAGAGCGGGAAGGAAGGATTTGAACAGAGCGATACGAAGCGCGGCAGGTTAGAGTGTTTTGGATTGCATAAAATAATAAAAGAAACGAACAAATACATGGCGAAAGAAGTGTTAGACGGCAGAAGAGGGGATTGGGATGATTTCTAATGAAACTTGGGAGGCGGATGGCCGTTTCTCTTTCACGTATCTTAGCATGTACACTCTCAGATAAAAAGGTACAAAAGCTGTCACTGTGGCGGTACCTTTTCAAAAGGTACACTTTTGTACCTAAAGAGTGCATATTAGTCCCTCAAAGGTACATATTGGTACCAAACGTGTACATATTAGTACCTAAATGGTACATATTAGAACCTTTTTGAAGGGTACTCTCCCAGTGACAGCTTTTGTACCTTTTTTTCTGAGAGTGTAGTGTGTGCACATGTGTATGCGTGCGTGCCTGTGAATGCGTGCATTTGTGTGTGCGTGTATGAAAAAAGTGTCCTAAATGAAAACTGTGCAACCCAATGCCACAAAAAAGACTTGTATATATGAATTATAGTTCATTTTTCAACTTTAAAGTGTTAGTTTCTTTCGTTCATGATTTTTTCTGTTTTTTTCTAAATAAAAATCTGAAAATTTATTCTTGCTGTAATTTGTTGAAAGCTAATCTTTTTCTGAAAAAGAGGACACCTTGCACATGAAGATAGCACATTGTTTTAGAATTGTACTAAAAAAAATCCAAATATGTGAAAAACACCCATTTTAGCTTCAGGTTCTAAAGGGTTAATTACTCAAATGTTTCAATAATGTTCATTCGTTCACTTATGATGCGCATGTAAACAATGTTAATACCATAATTATAGATCAAACTGACTTTAGAACTATAACATGTTTATGCACAAATCTTTTTCATCTTTGTTCATCCATTCATATTTCAATCCATGGTTTTTCAACCCTGGCTTTGGAGGGAATACGATCCGTACACCAAGGAGAAGTTTGGACACATCTCCTCGTCATGCTCTTTTAGATCATAAGAAATATGCTGTAGTATAAAAATGAGTAAATATTTGAAAATTAGTACCATTTTACAAATACAGAAATGTGTTTTTTTTTTTTTATGTCTATAGAATTGACAAAAACCAACCAAAATCTCCATTCAATCTATGGTGTTAAGAAACGAAAATAAAGTATTATTATTGACTCATAAAAAAAAATAAAAAAAAAACTTTAGAAAAATTTGAAGGGAAAAAAAAATATTGGGTTAGGTTTACCCCCTTTATGCATTCTAGAGCTGAATTATCTTAAATGAAGAAATCAGAAACTCTACTCCAGGTAATTTCCTTCAGTTCTTGTGAAAGGTAAAATCAATCAATGCATGATTCTGTTCCCTTTGAAATCCGAAGAAACCACTTATGGCCATTTGTTTATGGTAGACCTCCAAAGTCATCCAAATTAGATTATGTAGATAGAAAACATCCATTTCGAACTCATCCATCTGCAAGGCAGATGTGGCTTGTGTAACTGAGTCTATTACTAATGGAAAAGGGAAAAAGCGATCAGGAGTGTGTCCTACAGTACCTGTCTGTTTGCACCCCGTCACAGGAGCCGACGGAGCCAGCAGAGTGTGTGTGCGTTTGGCCTGACAGTCGAGAGCAGAGAGTGTTGGCATACATGTCTATATTTCGTATGAGAACTGGTTACGTTCAAGCCAAGTTCTGTCCAACTTCAGCCAGGTTCTGAAGAGCTACGTCTCACTCGGCCCGTCCTAACCCAGTCCAGGAGCGCAGACACCCGGTGGAGGGAGCGGGAATCACGGATGCCAGGGGACAGCGAGGGCCAAATCAAACAGGGTAATACGCCAAAGAGGAGTGAGACAGAGAGAGTGAGAGACTGAGAGAAACAATAGAGTAGAGACAGAGGACAAAAGCAAGTATAAAGATCTATTCACCACATGCGATCCATTTGTCTCCAAGATGGGTGAGAATTGATGACACTGTGTTTGGAACTATATATAAAATATTGATGTAAAAATGATGTATGTGTGTATATATATACATACATGTACACACACACACACACACATATATATATATATATATATATACTTCTGCTCACCAAAGCTGTGTTTATTTGATTAAAAATACAGTAAAATTGTGAAATATTATTCCAGTGTAAATCAGCTGTTTTCTATGTGAATATATAGTAAAGTGTAATTTATTCCTGTGATCAAAGCTGAATGTTCAGCATCATTACTCCAGTCTTCAGTGTCACATGATCCTTCAGAAATCACTCTAATATGATGATTTGATGATCAATGTTGAAAATAGTTCAGATTTCTGTGGAAACCGTCATACATTTTATTTCTCAGGATTTTTTGATGAATATAAAGGTCAAAAGAACAACATTTATTTGAAATAGAATCTTTTGTAACATTATAAATGTCTTTACTGTCACTTTTGATCAATTTAATGTGTCCATGATGAATAAAAGTATTAATTTCTTTAACTTTCCAAAAAAAAAAAAAAAAAAAATCTTACTGACCCCAAACTTGTGAACGGTAGTGTGTGTGTGTGTGTGTGTGTGTGTGTGTGTGTGTGTGTGTGTGTAAATATACATATATATGAAAATTATATAAAAATTGTATAAAAATTGTATTATTATATATATATATATATATATATATATATATATATAATTCCACTTCTGATGATTCATTCAAATTAATCAAGTAAGTAATCTTAAACAACTCAATTCTACAGAACAGACTAAGATGAACTGAAGATGATTTTTGGACAAGATGAAACTAAGCTCTGGAGTGGAAGCTTAAAATTATCACAATACGTACATTAGTATTATTATTATTATTATTTTACATTGCATGCCATGGATATTCCACATATCGTCCAGCCTGAAACGATCAAACCTGAGTTCTCAATAGCACTGGGAACACCTCAGACAGATTACCTATCTGGCAAGAACCCAAGAAAAACAAGAGTGCAACAAATGTGAAACGTGAGAAAACAGTGACGACAGTTTCAAACAAACAAGATGAAGATCCAGCGAGGGCCACCAGAGGATGGGATGTGTAAATGAGCACAGAAAGAAAGGAAATAGATAAGACAGCAGAAGTGAGTGGGGGAATACCGCAGGACGGAGAAGTAAATGAAGAAGGAGCGTAAAGGGGGAGCCGGTAAATCCTCCGGTGTGATTTCAGATCGCCCTGCACTCCTCCATCACACTCCTGCTTTTCCAATCACATTTATTACTGACGCTATTTTTGGGGAGGTGTGTGTGTGTGACGGGGGAATGAGAGCCGGGATGTTACGCTAGCTGAGGGATCCGTGATTACGTTAGCGAATTGGGTTATCCATCATATGAAAACTGTCGAGAAGATCTCAGACGTACAGTAGAAGACAGAAAATAGAAAGAACCGTGGGTGACCCAGAAAAGGCCATTACGGCGATATCTAATATAAGCACAGGTCTCTCTCAAACATAAAACACTGGATATGAGCCTGCATTCGTCATGGAGTCACGCAGGGTTAAAGATGTGATCTTTTAGCCATCAGGGATCGAATAAAGCACTCGGCATTCCTCTCTTGATCGTATTTGCTTTTATAACATCCCGGGGCGAGAAGAAAATAACTCGTCTTAGTTTCTTGGGCACAGTTAATTGCGTTTTAGCCATTATTTGTACCACAAATGATGCAATTTTAAAGGCTGCTTTATTAAAAAATGCTCCCATAGTCTAAAATACGCATTAGTCATTATAGTTTACTCGCCGTTATATACGCATTTAAAAATTGGAAATATTTTTTTATTTTATTTTCAGAGGTTTTGCCCCTTTATTGACAAAAGCCGTGTTCAGAATTGAATAATAACATACTGATTTCTGCATACTTTGAAGTATGTATTGTAAACACATTTTGTAGCATTACTCGTTTCAAAAACTAGTTTGCTATATTGTCACATGACTTTATGTTGGTCACATGACCTCATTACATGCATGCTCAATTCCATGAGGGGTGTCTTCCAAATGGTTATTGATGTATTGTGCATTTTGTGTTAAATTTGTATATATATATATATATATATATATATATATATATATATATATATATATATATATATATATATATATATATATATATATATATATAGGGGAGAGCAAAAAAAAACCTAACGCTTTTTGACTTTCTCAGTTTGTGTAAATCTACTTATGGTTCAGAGTATTTATTTTTTCCCACATTAATTTCCCACATGTCTAGTACAATTATGTGTTTTTGTTTTATTAATACAGTATATACTTTTTTCTTGATATACCCCGAAAGAATGGAAGTGAAATGTGACAACATGCCCCATAGGTGGGGTACATTGTAACATGTGTGGGGCACATTGTAACATGACCATATGACAGCTTAAAATGTTATCTGATCTAATAAAAAAAATATACAAAACAAACTAAAATATTTTCTAAATAAAATACAATTAAAAAACTTTTACATATAAAATAATGGCAATTTTTAATAATTAAATATAAACTCATTTTTGAGTTTTGACTATGAACACATGAAAACACAGCTATACAACATAGTTCAAAACAAATAAATAATTAGTAATTTCTGAACATTGACACTCAGTGTTTATTCACATTTTTCTCACGTTTTCTCAATAAAATTAATAAAAGTATAGAATATAATAGCATATTTCTAATAGGGGCACATTGTAACACAGTGTTACAACATGCCCTCGCCTGCACAACTGGGATTTAAACCCTGCTAGTGTCTTCTGCTAGTTAGCGAAGCATTAAAGAACTATCTCAACTACTAAATAACATATTGGAGATTAAAATAATATCAGATTTGTCTTATTTTAAATAAACACAAAAAATAGAGATGAAAAATTAACTTAAGTAAGAAATTTACTTTTGCTATGGTTTAATAAATGTCTATGGATATCTTCCAAAAAAAAAAAAAAATTGGCGGATTTTTTTTTTTATATATAGTGTTGATATGGCAACTAGTAAATAAACAGTTTCATCATCCAAGCATGTGCGTAAGTATTTAAAACAAGCGTGTTACAACAACTAACCCCGCGTTAGGTTGTGCCCCGCGCTCCCCTATATATGGTCACACTTTAGTTTAGGGTCCAATTCCCACTATTAACTTACTATTAACTACAACTTTTGCCTCAAAAACTCCTAATCACTGTTTATTAATTATAGTTAGTAAGGTAGTTGTTAAGTTTAGGTATTCAGGAATGTAGAAAATGGTCATGCAGAATAAGGCATTAATATGTGCTTTATAAGTACTAATAAATAGCCAATATCCTAGTCACATGCATGATGATAAGCAACTAGTTAATAGTGGGAGAATTGGACCCTAGCACTGATATTTTGAGGCGGGTCTCTCTTTGCACAAACCAAACAGTGTTAATAGAGCGTAGAATTAGTTTTAAAATGAGAGTAAACTCATTCCCACCCATGTGTATTCAGCAGTGGTTCTGTTTGGCCTGGTGCAGTCAGAGATGAAGTGTGTGTTTGCTGAGCTTTAAGCGCAGATGTGGGACGAAGGAACTCACTTTGATTACATTTCATCTGGCAGACATGAACAATGCATTCCCAGCTTTCATCTTCCCGCTGGAAGTTCATTAAAGCATCTTTCAGTGTCTCTGAAAGACTCGGATCAAACATACTGTGCGTGCATTCTAATAAGGCCGTCCGTTTCGTCCTGCGCTCGTGTGTGTTGTTCGAGCGCATGTGTGTTTGCATACATGCGCGATGAGGTAGTTGGGATGTGTGCGCCGCTCTCGTTTCAGGCTGTTTGCTTTCCTAAATGAATGTAATGGTGCAAACGGAGAATAAATTGCTCGGCTCTCGTTCCATCTCTTCCTGTCCATCCCAGAGGGCCTCTCGCTAAAACGGACCAAAAAATGAAACCGGACATGTTGGATAATTCACTTCGCTTTTCGCCTCCAAGATACCACAGGCTATCAACGCACAAAGCATTTGTGAGCGCCTCTGGGTTATCACAGCAGCGACACACACACACACACACACACACACACACACACACACTAACCTGACCCCTAAACCATACCCATCACACAAAAACTTTCTGCATTTTTACATTTTAACCTTTAATTACTTAAAGTCCCTACAGGGAGGTTTTTGGAGATTTTGTCAGGTTTTGGTCACTTCTGGGTACAAATTTGTCCCCAAAATATAGTTAAGTAGGTAAAAAAGGCTCTCAGGAACTGAGGACCGGCCAAAATGTCCTCACTTTACTCTCTTTGTCCTCACTCCAATGGACTAAAACTCAAACTGGTCCTCACAGAGATGGTTGTACAAGTACACACACACACACACACACACACACACACACACACACACACACACACACACACACACACACACACACACACACACACACACACACACACACACACACACACACACACACACACACACACACACACACACACACACACACTAACCTGCCCCTAAACCTACCCATCACACAAAAACTTCTGCATTTTTACATTTTAACCTTTAATTACTTTATTTGTATACCAGATTTACAAATGAGGACGTCCCTAAAGAGAGGTTTTTGGAGATTTTGTCAGGTTTTGGTCACTTCTGGGTACAAATTTGTCCCCCAATATAGTTAAGTAGGTACACACACACACACACACACACACACACACACACACACACACACACACACACACACACACACACACACACAGACACACACTTGTACATCTATCTTTATGAGGACATTCATTGACACAATGCAATCTCTAGCCGCTTACCCTACATCACATATAAGTGCCAAACCCGAACCCTGACCCTAAACTGACCCTTGACCTCATTATAACCTTATCCCTAAAACCAAGTCTTGACCCTCAAACAGGCCTTTAAAGCTCTCAGGAACTGAGGACCGGCCAACATGTCCTCACTTTACTCTCTCTGTCCTCACTCCAATGGACTAAAACTCAAACTGGTGCTCACAGAAATGGTTGTACAAGTACACACACACACACACACACACACACACACACACACACACACTAACCTGACCCCTAAACCTACCAATCACACAAAACCTTCTGCATTTTTACATTTTAACCTTTAATTACTTTATTTTTATACCAGATTTACAAATGAGGACGTCCCTACAGGAGTTTTTGGAGATTTTGTCAGGTTTTGGTCACTTCTGGGTACATATTTGTCCCCAAACTATAGTTTAGGCGCACACACACACACACTTGTTTAAACTTGCATGTTTTCATGAACAAAGAACTGAAAAGAAAGACAAATGGGAAAACAAAGGTCTGGAGGCAGGCATCTTTCTTTCTAGCATTTCATTGCCAGCGAAAGCCTGATATGAGGCTCCTCTCAGCGGGAGTGTCCTGAGAGCGGCAGAGGAAGCAATAATCGAGTATTTGCCGAGCGTTTTGCTGCTGATGTAAGCAGCTGAAATTGCCGTAATCAAAGGCGGCGCCATTAAGACTGTGTGCTTGAGATATATATGAGATTTTACTTTCCCTCGGGCTTAATGAAAGAACAGATTAAACATTCACGCACATCAACATATGAAACCATCTCCAAGAGTTCATATATTTACGCATGAATTATTAACAAAAAGTATTTAAACGAGTGCACTCCAGATGCGCAGCGATATAATGGTGCTTTAATTGATTTAAGAGGAGAACGAATGACAATAAATAAAATAAAATCAACACCGCAATTAAGATTAACTTTTAGTTCGACATTAATTGAGGTGTATGTATGCTGGTAATGCAATAGAGCTGTGGTTGCAATAGAGTAAGTAAATCTCATAATCTCATTTGTAATGGGAGAGGAAAATGCCTTTATGACAGAACGATAATGCATCAAGGGGAAAATGATGACTTGACTAGCTCTGAATTCACGGTAGGAAAAGGGTTTCTAGTGGATTCAGACACCTGAAGTTCAACACATTCCCCTGTCAGTTAATAGTTAGGCCAATTTAACAATAACCTATAATAAAGTCCACATGAAACAGCATTCATAACCCATTTCACTATTATACATTTCATACTCTAAGACAAGTCTGTAAAACCAGAGCTCAATGTATTGTGTTGTTTTTTTTAAAAACATGTTTAACCATGTTTTAAACTATGCATTATATTGTATTGTGTTTTAGTTTTAAATGAAATGTCTGTAAACTTAACACAATGTCTTGGATGAAAATGATCAGTACATATAACAAAAAAAAAAAAAAAAAAAAACTGAAATGTAGTATATATTAATTGGATTGTAGAATACATGCATATGTGTGTATGGTAACCGACTTCTTTCATAGATCATTACTATTGGTCACTCTTTACGTCTGTTTGGGTTTTGCCAATATTTAACCAATGAAACGTATTAAAAAGAGCTTGTGACTAAACCTCGCAACTCCATTGGCTCCTCAAACTGTCAGTCAAACCACATAACTCCGCCCACCTCTCTCCTGAATGGAGTTCTGCACGCAGTTTGGAGCGTCTCTGCTTGTTTGCAATGCAAGCGTAACTAAAGAACTGGCTCCTTGAATAAGTACAGCTTTTTTGTTTTACTCTAAAGGCTAATGTTTTACGTATTTGAGGAGCGGAGAAGAGTGTCTTAGTCTAACATATGACGTGGAGTAATTGCCAATACTGCCTTAAGTAGCCTGTGCGTCATCTTTAATAAGACATGATTTTGTCCAAATGAATGATCACATAGCTGCAATAAACTTTATAACCCGTAAGTTGACGCAATGCACTAACTAACAGAGATGCAGCCGTTCTAATGATGGACAAAACATGTATGTCTTAAATTCTCCGATATATGCTGGTCAAAACACCATTTGAGCTTGATTCTGGTAGAGTGTTAATAATATAATAACTCATGCAAGTGTCTGACCATATATAAAGCCATAATATGACAATCCAGTTTTTAGTTGTTTATAAAAATAGTGTTTTTCTTTCTCCATCTCCAGAATAGTAGCATTTTTGGAGATACAAGGTTGTGCTTTTAATGCTTTTCTGCATTTTTTCCCCAAACAAAATCCCACAAAATGCAAAGAAAGAAAGAAAGGCTATTCCCTGATGGCCTAGTGGTCAAAGTCTGTCAGTGCCAAGAGAGCGGAGACATTAACACTGCAGGAAAACTGTGGAAGAGACGGCTCAGAGATGTGAAGAGCTCTCGTCTATTGGGATTCACGACCTTCCGGGGCAATTATCATTCCCTACCATCCCCAACCCCAAACAAAGCACACAAATAAAGAAGGCAAAACGAAAAAGTACAATTGCTACCAGCACAAAATGGCAGCTGCTAACATTTATCAAGATCCTTGCACATAATCCAATTTAAGTAGTCTGCAAAGTCAGGAAATATGGGATTTAGAGTAAAAGAGAAGTAGAGAGGTGATGCTCTTTACACCATTCTTGCTAACACCGAGCTCTCTCTCTCTCTCGCTCTCTCTCTCTCTCTCGTCTCACCTTGACTTAGAGCAGCTTACAGAGTCTTGCTCTAATGGGAGCAGCTGTCAATCAAATCATGTGCATCAAAGACGTTACACACAAAAGCTATGACTCTCAGTTAACCTCATGCAAAGACAATAGACTTTAACTTGACAGAGTACAGTACTTTCATTAAGTCACAATTCATTCCAATGTCGTGATTCGATTCCAAAAACGATTCCTGGTACACAACACATTAATTATTCTGACATCCAAATGCAAAATGCAGTAACTACACTTTCTTTCAATGCTGGGTTAAACTGAACAGACTGAATCAGGTCTTTTAGACAGTGGCATGTCCTGTGATCATCCTGTTCGGCTCATATTTAAAGATTCAGAGTGCACACATAACCACCAGCACGCAGCAGTGTTATTATCACTAACGCTAATGAACTAAATGAAGACATTTTTGTTAACTTAAATAAAAAAATAAAAATAATAATAATAATAATAATTTCATAACTTAAAAACTAACTCAAATAAAAATGGCCAAACATTAAAGCAAAGCAAAACAAAAAACACATAGCAAAGCAATAAAACAAAATGCAAAACAAAAAAAGACAAAGCAAAACGAAACGAAACAAAATAAAAAGCAAAGCAAAGCAAAACAACTCCAAAAACACCTGCTGTTGAATGATACGATACTAATTAGCTTATTAAATTTAGTATATATCTATATCAAGTCTTAAAGACAACATTACATAAAGATTTAGCTTCTCTCTTAATACACATTCCAGGTTTCACTGAACAGTTTATTAGTGGATTTTATTCCAAAATAATATTCTGATATACAAATAAAGGTTTTCTTTCAATTTTATTCTTTTGCTTGATCAGAATGTCGTAACTTTAAGCCTAGCATTTTTTTAAATATGATAAAAAAAATTAAGGAATTATCATGCAAACTAGTGGTGTGTGGAGTATTATATATATATTTTTTAAGTTTAGAGGATTTAAGTTAATCCGTCATGTATGAACCACCTGCCATATAATTTCATGATCTGATAAACATCTAATGTATAAATCACACAACCCGATTTAAAAAGGGTTTTATCCACTAAATGTTTTGACATACTTCTGCGTGTTTTGCCGGTCAACGCCCCGCTACTCAACAGCAGAACATATTGAACGGGCTGTACTTGCATCTCTAATAACCTTGTTTTGTTTCATATCAAATTGATCTGAAATGTAGCGTGACTAAGGTCTGTGAGATGTGAGGTAAAGTGCTGCCCACTAGAAACCTCAATTCCTCTTTACACACATGCACGGATTCTGGACTCGTTTCCAACTGTCTTTCATTCATCCAAAGGGGACCAATGAAACGGCAGTAATAAAGGGAGAGAATCTGGATAATGGAGTGACTG
Source organism: Scardinius erythrophthalmus (assembly GCF_964197995.2). Lineage (NCBI taxonomy): Eukaryota > Metazoa > Chordata > Actinopteri > Cypriniformes > Leuciscidae > Scardinius > Scardinius erythrophthalmus. Next base: position 3,026,361 of record NC_138242.1, read on the forward strand.
TAAAAGCAGGAGGGTGTGTTCACTAGCCCAGGCCCAATATTACAAACCCTTTTACAGGGCAGAGAGCCGGGACTCTCCACGCTTTACTGCCACTCTGACCTTCGACTGGGACGCTGTTAAAGGCAGACCAACCGGACCCAGACATTTGGTAATTGTCTGAGCGTATTTATCCAGCTGCAGAATGGAGAGATAAAGCACTTTTTCTGTTTCCGCTGAGGGTTTTTGTCTTTAAAGATCTGAACGGCCTCTTCTGTGGACGCATTTTTGGGCCAAGAAGAAAAAAAATAAAAGGCTTTTATTGATTTTGTAGACATGGGTTATTGCCGCGTAGACAAGAACTCACGAGCAAATGTTAACAACCCCAGGCTGCAGATGTTTGGGATTCAAGACTGTGACCTCTAATAGGTTGATTCAATTTTGCACATAAGGCCTCCTCACGCAACTCGCTTCGGCTTGTTTGCAATGACGGCACCACGGTTTTACATCACCGTAGCTCATATCCAATAGACTCCACTATCCTGCACATTAACAGCTTCACCTCACTTTTTAATACCAATAAATCAATGGCTTGTGTACTGGCTGTGGCGAATGCACGGTGACCAGGCCGACGTAATGGATATTTATTTGAACATGCTGGAAAATTTACGATGTCAATGCATTCTCTCTCTTTTTCCATGCAACAATCATCCGTAATGAAACGTCACATGGAAGTCAGCAGATGTGTGGCCATCCCAGAGTGATTGCTGGGAAAAGAGAGAGCGTGTTCCCGCACTGAGATCTGGAGTAAACAGCAGTGGTAGATCTTTCCCTCAGGCGTATCAGAGATTCAATGCTTGAGGCTCAACATCGCCTGGCGCTTTGAACTCATCGACTAACTCTCAGCACTGCAAACTCACACTGCATGTCAAGAGCTTTGAGTTACGAGTTTTAGTTAGTGAATTGTAAGTGGGACAAAAGTGTTATGTGACTTAAGGCTGGATCCGACACAAGCAAACAGGGTTGACATAGTGATCCAAACCCAACGGCCACTGGCGCTTTGGACTTTTGCTGAGGCAACGTGAACAAGCCTTCTTTTGATTTTGCGAAAATGAAATCTGACCTGTACACTTGGGTTATTTTTTTCTACCCAACTCCTGGGTTGAGCCTTTTTGAGTAAATTTTTGGGTAGTTTTTGTTACCCAGTCATATATAACAACCCAGGGGTTGAGCTATTTATCATGGGCTTTTCACATGATGGAAACGCCTGATGCCTTGCATTAAATGTTATGATTTTATTAAAAAGAGATACCGAATATAAATGCTTAGAAAGTAAAAATATGTTCTCAAAACTGTACACTGATTGTTTCTGGACAGGTTATGGAGTCACAGCATATTTGGGCTATGAGTGAAACACAGGGCGGCGTCTGAAGTTCTAAACATGATCCAAGCTCTGGCACGAGATCCAGCGCCGTTACGGTGTTGTTTCATTCAATATGCAATATGTATTCAAAACTATATAAAACATACACTCTAAAAAAATGCTGGGTTGTTTTAACCTAATTTTGGGTCAAATATGGACAAACCCAAACGCTGGGTTAAAAATGTACTTTAAAAATTAGCCCAACGGCTGTGTTTGTCCATATCTGACCCAAAGTCGTGTTGAAACAACCCAGCATTTTTTGTAAAATATGATAAAAAAAATTAATGAATTATCATGCAAACTAGTGGTGTGTGGAGTATTATATATATATTTTTTAAGTTTAGAGGATTTAAGTTAATCCGTCATGTATGAAGTAAAAAAAAGAAAGAAAAAATCTAGTACTATAGTAAAAAAAAATGCATGCCAGGTATGATGGGTTAAATAAACAACCGAATTTGCTGGGTAAAATTATTTTAATTTTGTGACGTGTTGTGTCCTATATTTACCCAACCCTTGGGTTGAAGACAACCCACATTCAGCTGCTTTTAACCCAGTGTGTTTTTAGAGTGTGCATTCTCTTGACACGTGTTTTTCTGAGGCCTCAGTGGTCGGCTGTGATTGACAGGATTTGAACAGACCCACACTGAGTCTTATCCACTTCCTGTTCTGTGCACTTTAGACAGGAAGTCCTCCTCGCCAGTGTTATCTATGAAGAGATGCAATCACTTTCCCTCTGTGCCCCTTCTTTAAGAGAATAAACACTTAAATGTCCAAGAACAGCTCAGAGAAAACTTTTTACTCTCGCCAAATCCCACGCATCTCTTTATGATGAGCTAAAGGTGACGTTCACTCGAGGACTGTTTATTTCACGAGCTGTGGAAGTTCCACAAGCTTTCATTTAGAAATGCAAATGTTTGTTTAGGGTTTGTTTTGATCCACTTTCAAATGGAGTGATGTGACTGTCTAGAATTTGAATGCATTACGCCGTTTACATAGATTACAGCCCTCGCAGCCAAACACGAATGAAAGTATGCAATTTATTCCAGAAGAGCGACGACAAATATTACAACGTATTTCTCAAAGGTTTGCTTCTAAGTGATATGCAAAGCAGTGTGGAGTTAAAATATACACAGGATGATGTGCATGTAATCAGATGTCAAGCAAGTTTGAGTCAAACTTTATGACTGTTTTCTGAAATAAACATTTTATTTTTTTAATTTAAAAAGGAAAGAAGTTTCAGTTTACTGTGTCTATTTAAGATCTTCTAGTTTCACAAACTCAGAATTTCAGAAAATATCGTAATGTCACAAACTGAGCTGAAAAGATCTGTATTTGCTTCTGGGTGTTTATTTGATCAATAAACAGAAAAGGAGCAAGAATTCATAAAACAGAATCCTTACAGAATTTGAGCGAGGAGCTCTGGTTGTAGGTCGCTTGCTAACTAGTTTAGCTCACAGTTCATTTCAGTTAATGTGATATGAATTTCACAAATTCCTAGTTTCTCTGTCAATGCATCTTTGGACTTTTTGTATCTCCTTCTGTGCGTGTCTTTTCTTGTCTTCAGAACCGCTGAATATGCACACTGCAGAACACAGAAACAGCGTGCACCACAAGCCATATATAAAACATTTATTATTAATCTTGCAGGACAGCAGTTGTTTTCATGCCCGCAAGTTTCAAATTTACAATGTCAGGACATCCTGGAATGAGTAGAACTCACTTTGAGCTTCATAAAACAAGATTGTCAAGAATTTCTCTACTTGTTCGCTTCCTTCAAACTTAAATACATGCAAAAAAAGAATAGACTGGCAAATATAATAATATTATTAACAGTTGCTGTTGTTTATTTAATCCTAACAAATGTAATCTACCCTAGTAATAGTAAGTAAATAAATAAACAAACAAACAATCTACCCTAGTAATGTTATTATTATGGTTAATATTGTTGTTGTTGTTGTTTTTAATGTTGTTGTGATGATACAAAATAATATGTAAATAATTTATAATATAAAAAAATATATATTGGGGAATTACTGAATAATTATTTATACTTGTTTAAATAATTTCATTCTAACAAACATATACACTCCAAAAAAAAAAAAAAAAAAGTTTGGGTCAAATATGGACAAAAACAACCGCTGGTCTTAAAAATGTAATTTACACATTTAAAATCAACGGTCGGGTTTGTCAGTGTTTGAAACCACCCAGCATGTGTTAGAGTGAATACATGATTATTTAAATTATTTATAATATACATATAAATAAATTAAAAAAAAGATTAAAATGCATTCAAATAAATTTAAAAAAATATATTGAGATAAATGAAATGCATTATTATATTATAACATAATCTACGCTTGTAGTCTATGATACAATCATATGATACAAATAAATGGTGCATTCGCATGAGCGAACAGTGATAGTCAGGGCACTGGGACCGGCTGATGCCCTTTCACTGCCACCAGAGATACTGGCACACGGATTATCCAGATGACTGAGTGACGGCGTAACTTTGTCATATTCACACTGTGGCCAGATAGCGGGGGGTGTAAGTGGGGGGTGGGAACGATCCTGCTGGGAGAACAGCAGTTGGCAACGTAATAATAATCCCCTTCCCACTGCACCCTGGGAAAGGTCACACACCCAGAGTGACATATGTCAATCACTGCCTCTGCTTCACTGCCGGTGACGGGCCAATTACTGCGCCTCAATAAACCCAGAGAGAGTCATTACTGTTTAGGAAAGAGACACGCTGGCCTTTTATAGCATTTCCATAACTAACCGCTAACCATTTCAGAACCACAAGATTAATAGAGCAATTGTGGTAATTCCTCATTGTGAACACGCTGTGCAGTGATGCTGGAGCGACTTTCCCTTTGTTTGTTCATACACTGATGGCTGTTTATTGGTTAATTTGTCATAAATACTGTAAAAACAGCAATGAATCAGAACGGAAACTGCGGCACTTTGGATATATTGCTTCTATATATCTATATTCTCATTTCACCACAACAAATGTAGGTTGATCCCCAGCATCACATATACAATGTCTAAAACACACACCATGAAGTCGGCATCAACACAGAAGATGAATAAAGCTGAAACAACTTCCAACTGTTCTTAGAATCAAACTTTTGGAACTTTTAGTTGCACATTTCTGCTGGGCTTGAATGTAAAATGCTGGATTGTTTTCTCCAATATGTCAAAAACAAGTGCACTTATTTTGAATGTGAACTTGTAGTGTACTTCAAAACTTAAAAAAAAAACCTACCAAATACAGTAATATTAATGAAATAAAAGGCCACTTAACACACTTTTAAAAAGTGTACTGCCAGTTTGTAATAGTCAAATCAAGTCTTACTTTAAAGTGCATTTATTAAAACAAGTATCAATGTTTTAATAATCTTTTGTCATGCTTTAAAGCAGTACACTTATTTTGATGTGTTGACTAACACACATGGGAAATACATTTTTACTTTAGTGTGTTATTCAATATTACATTTAAATGTAATATATTTTAAATGTAAAAATAATTGCAACTTCCTCCTCATTACAAAAATGCAATATATCAAATATTTGACATACAAGTTTCAATAGAAATGACATTCAAGTATATTTTAGTTCACATAAATGTCAATACATTCGTTGGAATAAACTTTAACCATATTGCAAAAATAATAGAAGTAATTATGAAAGGTGTGCTGAAGTCCTACTTTACTGAGCCGAAAAGCATTCTAAAATTCAACTAATTGCATTCAATATTAATTTAAACTATAATACATTTTCAGTTAATTGCAATTAAATGTCTGAAAACTGTAAGTTACTGTATAAGTATATTAATTTAAAGTATAATATCTCCGCAGTCAGCACTCATTTTAAAAGTATTCTCAAGCGTGCTTCTCTTTCACAAGGGTCAATAGAAAACATGTAAACACAGGAAGGAAAATTAAACCATTATATGATGTTTAAAACTGCAGTTTGTATTATAAAATTGACTTTCTTTCCCTTAACATGTTTCCAGAGATTCTGTGCACGTCGAGGCAAACGCTGGTGGATCTGACATGATCCGTGATAATAAAGGAGTCTGCTGGTTATTAAATTTTCCCATCCAGAGAATTATCAATGATTTACCAGCGCTATAAAAGAGGCCGGTGGGACACAGGTGAGAAATCTGATAACACTGTTTGTTTGACTTTCATTTTTTTTCACACTACAAAGAGCGGATGAAAGCAGCTTTTCACTTTTAAAACGTCCAGGCACAGACAAATATAAAGGGAGAACATCTTCTCTTAGTCAGAGGACTGCAGAGAAGCTTTCTCTCTTCCCAGCAAAATAAAAGAAACTTCAAAAGTGAGGGTGCCCTTCACCCTATCCAACCTCAAACAAATAAGAAATATTTGACAGCTCACGACAGCCAGAAAACACGCCAGCATTGCATTATGCAAAGCTTTAGAAATATACACCCAAGGTTGCGTCCTTCAAGTCAAGAACATGTTACTGTCCCGTTATGTCAGCCAAGTATTACTTGACAAACACTCAGGAATCAGGCTGTGCATCAAGTCACGATGACTGAAGGATCAGTCTTGGGAGATCTTACCTGTCTGTGGAGGGTTGGCGTCCGTTGCGGGGCTTGTTGACCTGAGCGTAGAGCGCCTCTATGGGCATCGGCAGGTCTCGAGGGCTCTGAGGACGCTCCTGGCTCAGATCCAGACTGCTGTCCATAGACGAGTCCAGAGAGCCGATCCCAGCGTACGTGTGCTCCTCGTCTGAGCTGAAGGTTCGGTTGATGTCCAGGATCTCAGCGTAGTCTCGCTCTCTGGCCTGTCGCTCTCTGAGCTCCCTCGTCTTAGCTTGAATTCTGCAAACACAGAACATCGAGGTTAAGACACAAACTAAAATAAAATGTTATATATGTCATTAGCATTTGTTAACAGGCATGTTTCTCAATGTTTCTGCATTAAATTATTACATTGTTTAATTTAATCCATTTTTAGCTAACTATGTGATTTGTATATGTACATTTCTGTATTTTTTTCTGAAATACAAGGCAGTTTCCTCTGATGACAGATCACTCTAAATTGTAATGTGGACTCATGCATTTTCTGTGAAGCTGCTTTGAAATGATGTGTATTGTGAAAAGCGCTTTACAAATAACGTTGTACACACTCAACTTCAATTTCAAACCCTTTCTTTACACACTGGAGTATTTGGTTCCATACCGTAGTACATTCGTGTCATCAGTGAGCACGTTTACATCCACACCAATAACTCACTGAAATCAGCTTATTAAAATAACCTGTTGTCCGGGTTTACATGCAAACAAATAACCCGAAAATGCAAGTAAATCACGTTTACAAGACTTAAATCAGGTTATTTCCCGGTAGTAAAAATGTAATAATTAGCGTATTAAATGAAGAAGAGTATTGCAACATGTCAGCGGCTCATATATTCTCCTCCTAATGCAGTTACAGACGCAGCATTTTGACTTCTTCTGCGCTTTTATCATTTTTAGACTAGAAAGAGTCTGAGTTTGCCATATATATTTGCTCCTCTCACTGCGAAACACTCGCTCTGTCTGGATGCGCTTGAACTCACAGTAAGGACGGTCACACATCACACATGCGCACTTCAATAAGCAGACAGAAATCCGATTAATGCGTTTACATGCAGGGCGAAATCTAGATGATGATCGGATTATGCTTCAGCCGTTTATGACTTTACTGCGATGAAGGAAAGCGGGTAAACTAGTACTAGCAGCTGTTTGATGATGTACATATTCAAGGTGTAAACTTTTAGAGATGATTCAATGACTCTAACATCTAGTGTGAAAATGCCCGATGGCTAATCTCCACCTTTGTGAAACTTCCCCTTAAAAAAACCCATCAAAAGCAATAGATGTTAGTCCGTCAGAAATGTTTACCATTTATTACAGCCCGGAAGAACGGAAGCTTTTATGTGAGCCGCTACGAATTGGAAAACAGACCCTCCTGGTCTATCTGAGACTCCTGACTGAGCTCAGGACTCCTTCTGGCATCATGGGCTGCGAAATATCTGCCAAACCCGCTTTATATCACTACTAGTGGATTCCTCTAAACGGGAAAAAGAAGCAAGACATCCAAGGCCCCGTTCATTCGAACCTCTACTTCTGAATGCATTTCAAACGGCTCATGATAAAGGCTGTGGCCTCTTCCTTGGAGAAGGCTGTCAATGCACACTGTATATTATTTCCTAAAAGAGCCAGTGGGAAGCCTTTCCAAGAAGAAGGGAGTGATTTCTCCTTGAGATCGCTCTGATCTTCCGCCAAACGCCTCTTTCTGCCTTCCCTCAACCTCTCAGTGTTTCTCTGTGCTGGGGTTTCTCAAAGGCCGCTCCTGGTGGGCTGAACTGAATGAGTCTTTATTGTCTAATAGGCCGCATGTGTCGTTCTAAGTGCCGTGTTGAGGGAAAGGAGATCCTCAGGAATGGGACTGGTAGTGGGATAAGATGAGAGGCCGGTGTGGACGAGGGGAAAGACTCCTGTAGGGTGACCTCTGTCTCTGGTATCCACCCATCTCATCAGATCCAGATGGGCTCGGGATGCCCCATCACAAAAAACCTGAGCCTTTTGTAAGTATTTAAGTACCCTACCTTCTCACCACCCCAGGTCAGGGTTGACCATTGACCCCTGACATCTATCTGCCAGCCGTTTGATTGACAGTTGCACTGGGACGAGAAGAGTGCTAGGACTTTCCCAGCCAGCAAGACTGAATGTTTCCACACATTCTCATAAGCACGATCTAATTTACCAACAATGAGCGTTTTCTCTCTGTCAGAGTCTAATACAATTACAGTGCCATTGACTGTCTCTCTCTCGCCATCCTGCTTGAGGAAATCCAATTCGCTGTGCTAGAATTGTGTGCATTTATGACTCACGCTAATAGTCCGGGAAACACTTGGAAATCAACATCAGCATATTTTCGTGTGTGTGTGTTTTAAAGTCGGCATGAAATGGAAGCTGCAATAGTCTTTTCTTCTCTATTGTGAAGTATATCTACTTGAAACACTATATGGAACAAGAACAAATGTGGGCGGGGCTTGATTTTGTCTGGGGAATTGATTGGATGGTTGTGGTTTGCTATTGGCTGATCTCATGTAATTGACAGGTTGCCCCGCCCTCTTCATCAGAGAAGAGAAGAGATACTGCAAGAGGGAGGGGGAATTATTTTGATTAAAGTGTATGAGGCACAAGAAGTAAATAATCTACTGCAATAAACTGTCAATTGGAAATTTCATGGTGACTTTAACTTCTCTTTCTGTCTTTCTCCTCCCTTTTGGTTCACAGAGTTCATCCGTTGAACAGTTACATGCGGTTTCTTTCACATTTGAAGGTTGATATCTTCCGCTGGCGAGGCTCCAGTCCACCTGCCGTCGACTTAAACACTGATGTCACCTCGCTGCCAGTAAAAACCGTGTTATGACAAGTTACGGAAACTCAATAGGAGGACGATGCCTCCGGCGCTGTGCCTATAATGGCCAAATCAAATCTGCGAGAGCGATATCTGTGTTTGAATGGGGAAATGAGCACATTGAAGAAGAGGTCTAGCCCAACCTGGCCCTGGAGAACCAGACTAAAACTCATTTAGCCCAGTGGCCTGGGGATGATCAGTGTCCTCAAGCTCTCTGTGTGTTTTGTGTTAACTTTAGGTTGAAGACCAGAGCAATGAAGATTATGAGATCCAGGTTATGAGGCTGGCCACAGACTCACAGATTCACTTCAACACTGTGTCCTGAAACCAGCCACAATTTAAAAGACTACTTATAGTTTTAAAACAAACAAATACTACAATAAATAATCTAATTAGTTGCAATTTTGTCATTTCACGCAGAATTTTCCCTTTCAGTGAGAACAGAAAAATGAATTTGCACTCAAAACTTGACATGGATTAGTCAGTGTGTGTGTGTGTGTTGAACTATAAGTGTGTGTATGTGCCTCGGATTCTAGCTAAACCTGTCCAGAATTCCCTCTTCCACCTTTAGTTCATTACACAGTTAATGGCCCAGTGTGTGTTAATGCAGGACACATCTACACTGAACACATTATCACCGCTCGTCTCAAATTCACAATTCCTTCTCTTCAGGGGTTGGTTGGTTATTTATTTATTTATGTCTCTATCATAGTTTTTGTCTTTGATAAATTGTCTCTGAAAAATGTATTCCATATTCCATCCTATCAAATTTAACAATTTTATCCATTTTAAATCCATTTTAATTTGACTAAATATCAGTTCATGATCATTTTCAAAGCAATAAACATTTCAAACTGTAACAGACTAAACAATAAGCACATTTTTGAAGCAAATTTAATAATTATGTACTAACATTCAAAAGTTTGTGGCTGTTTTTTTATGTGTTTGAGAGTCTTCTGCTCATCACGGCTGCATTTATTTGATCAAAAATACAGTAAAAACTGTAAAAAAATTATTATTACAGTGTGTTGTGCTATTACAACAGCTGTTCTCTATGTGAATATCTAGTAAAGTGTAATTTATTCCTGTGATCAAAGCTGAATGTTCAGCATCATTACTCCAGTCTTCAGTGTCACATGATCCTTCAGAAATCACTCTAATATGATGATTTGATGATCAAGAAACATCTATGATTATTATCAATGTTGGAAACAGTTGTGCAGCTTCATATTTTTGTGGAGACCATGATACACTTTTCAGGATTCTTTGGTAAACAAAAAGTTTAAAAGAACAACATTTATTTTAAATATTATAATTAATTTTTTTATCAATTTAATGCCTCCTTTCTGAATAAAATACTTTTTTCAAACAGAAATAAAACATCTTAATGACCCCAAACTTGTGAACGGTAGTGTTTAAGATGTAACACTGAAAACTAATCGCCAGTTTAGAAGTTTCCGGTTTGTGAATTCTACATGCTTTTTCATATTCCTTATATTATATTCCCTAAAAATAAAAATTTTGTCTATTTAACCTCAAGTTGTTCCAAACCTGTACGAGTTTCATTCTTCTATTGAACACAAAAGAAGATATTTTGAAGAATACTAGGGATAGTAGTTTTTTTTTTTTCCATAGTAGGGGAAAAATACAATGGAAATCAATGGCTACCGTCAACTGTCCGGTCACAAACATTCTTTAAAATATCTTCTTTTGTGTTCAACAGAAGAATGAAACTCATACAGGCTTGGAACAACATGAGGGTGAGTAAATGATGACAGAATTTCCATGTTTGGGTGAACTCTCCCTTTAAACAAGCGCGCATACTGTATATACAGCATCTGCTGTTCAGCAAACTTACAGAAAGATCACATGATTACTGAAGCAAAGACCTTCCTGATGCATCAGACACAGTCACATGACACGGGCACGTGGAAGACTGATACTGAAATTATAAAAGTCGAAGAGAAGAGAGAAAACACTATCAAAATATTAGCAAGAGGGATGAAAACAACTCCCATGTGAGCTGTGATAAAACAACAGAGAAGGAGCGCAAATCCCTCTTTGTGGCTTTCTGGGCTCAAAGCTAATTAGTGTAGATTGCTACTGTGTGTGTGTGTGTGTGTGTGTGTGTGTGTAGGTGTGTGTGTGTGCATGTGTGTGTGTGTGTGTGTGTGTGTGTGTGTGTCAAACTCTAATTAAGAGTTTGATGTTGTGATTAGCTCACATCTGTCCAGAGCATCAGTGTGTGTGTGTGTGTGCGTCCATTATAGCAACATATGGGTCGTCATGGCAGATCTAGGGTGGTTTCTAGGTAACAAGCGAACTTAGAGAAACAAAACTCGTGCTTTGTAGCTCTCGCCACCTTTGCTTTCACGTCTACAGGGCGCAGGTTGGTACAATTCAAAAACACCTCGTTAGATGCGATCCATCCATAATGCCATGCAGGATGTTTTATTTACAGGATATCTGAGCTGAAATGAGTCCAAACGCTTTCCTGACGCAACTCTGAAGCATGTGGTTCATCCCGCAGGGTCAAAGTGTTCGTTTTGGGGAGGGAATTAGTCATTGATCACGGCCTGATATAAACACAAGATAAGAAATGAGAGATTTATGAACTCTCTGAAGAATGTAGAAGGTTCTGCTGTGTGAGTCTGAAGAGGAGGAGAAGTTTGAGAAGTGAACAGGAATGTTTTGAAGTGAATTTTCGAGCGAGAGGGAGAGATCACACTCCGGTCCGCCCGCAGTCCTTCCTTCTCCTCGCTGAATAAATCACACTGTTTATCTTACGACACCGCCAAATTCCAGACTCACACAGCCAAAGCACTCCCTCCATATGTCTAACAATGTTTAATTCAGTTTAGAGAGAGAACGAGACGTTCACATGGATGGCCGCGAGGCAGATCTCACTCTTCCGTTGGTAGTTTTTAAGTGCAAATAAAGATAGCATGCCAATATTGTCTGTGTTACTTCACCATATGGAGAGTGTGTATTTTAACATTCCTTCTCGGCATTCGATATACCGAAACAAATGAACAGAACAAGTTTCAGCAGAGCAAGTGTCATGCAGTCCTCGGCGTCCTTCCACAAGAGGAATACAGATGTGATTACGAATATAGCCTGGTCCAGGATCAGTCCTGTGATCTGCTTTGAGGGTAATTGGTCCAGTCAAGCGGTGAACTGTTACAAAAGGCTCTGCGACATAATGAGCTTGTTGACAAAGCACAACGACAATACTAATTATTTTGTAACAAAATTACCGCCTCAATGCGAGGGGAAAGATCAGCCGTGATTACCAGTAACACGCATTAATGCGTCGAAAAATGAAATGTTGGAAAATATATGGAAGGCAAAAGGCAATCCCAGGCAGAGTTAATGGAGAAAGAGTTGCAAAATCGGTGATGGAAAATCAATTAATAAATCAAGTTGAATGAATTAATAAATAAATACATAAATAAAATGAATGAATTAGGCAAGCATAGGGACACAAAGGAAACATTTTACACAAATGTAAAGTGATCCAGAAAGGAAAAATAAGGAAATATTTGGATTAAAATATATATATATATATATATATATATATATATATATATATATATATATATATATATATATATATATATTTATTATATTATATTATATTATATTATATTATATTATTTAACGGTTAAAGAAAAAATAATGTATAAATTATTTGTAAAAGGATTTGTATGAATAATACATTTTATGATCTGTACTTATAAAGACATTACTAAAAAGGTGCATTTCTACATCAGCGCTCAATACCAGTATTGCTATTGTTAACTATAACTATTAAAAATTGTGTGCGTAAAAAAAAAAAAAAAGAGAAATGTTGGCTTGGCAACTAACTAAAATTTTGAAGTTGAAGTTGAAAGTTGAAGTACTACAAATAATCAAACTAAATATGGCAAAATACTGAAAAAAAAGACAAAATCACATGACAAAATTACAAAAACTTAAATTTAAATGAAAACTGAAAATACATAAGCTTATTCAAAATATTAATTCTGTTCTCATTACCTCGGTCTCCTTCATAACAATGCAATATATTAAGTGTTGTAGCACATCAAATCAGTATATATATAAAAAAAATGCATTTATAAAATACAGATTCTATATTTATCCATTTTAATAGCATTGCTGCCGAATGGTATCAGTAGAATATGGGATAAAATTAACACAAAATCAAGGATTTGTCCATGAAGACTTGGGGTATTAGGGGTACATGACAAAAAAAGGTTGTGAAACGCTGTTATAGTGGGTCTTTTGGCTGGGAAAGTTGACGATGAAGTGCGTCCAAACGCTATTTTCAATCCCCACAACCGGCGAACCCTCAAAGTTCATGCTTCCGGCTGAAGAAAAGAGGAAGTGGTTGAGATAACCGCTGTTGATTATAACAGCGCCGTGTCTCTGAGCATTAAACGGTATCAGGAACCCAACACACATCCAGAGGAAGCTTTGCTGAAGAGTGGAAAGGCCGTCAGGAAGACTGAGCAGAACCAGAGCCGTGCTAGCCACTGATTAACACTAATGGAGCCGAGAAGATAAGCTAATAGCCATGATAAATGCTGGATGAGAAGTAGTTTACCATGAAGGTTCTCATAATGTTTGCTCTGGCCATTTTTGCTGTGTGTACAAAGCCTGATCAGCCGAATGTAAATACACAGAGGAGGAAGAAAGCCACTGGTATATCTTTAGCCGGTAATGTTGCCTACACACACACATGTTGTAAATGGCGTCCTGCCATGGTGGTCCGCTCAGTCAGCTTACATATGGTGGACAGGACTGCAACAGGCATAAACAAGACCCCATAATGGTCACCGTGTTCCTGCAGACGTGCAGACTGGAGCTTCAGGCTCTGTTCAAGCCCTTGATGAGGAATGGAAAATTCAGTTTGTGGAGGACTAGCGAAGGATTGCTGGTAGTTGCTCGCAGCTGCTTACAATTTACTCGATTGTGACAAAAACAAATGCCACTGATGGCAACACTTCATCAACTTAACTCCAAATCACGTCTGTGAGCATCAGTGCTGCTTCTGAGCAGTTTTGCATATTTTAATCTCATATTATTCCTATATGTGATACACTGGTCCCCAAAAAGCCACTCTTAAAAATGCATTGCAGTTCACCTCGAGGTCATCCGGTCCCCGGGTTCACAGATGTGTAACGACCCTAATGTTTGACGACCATAAAGTGTCCACTTTTTGTCTTCATTGTGAGAGTGTTATATCATTTCAAACCTATTTTTGTCTGTAAAAAGAGTGCATGTGGTTTTTGTCATTCAAATAAATGTCACTTGGTTTGATATTTCGTTCTCTAGTGCAATGGCATTCAAACATTTTTAAGTGTCTTGAGAGTTCAAATGCTTTTTGAGGCCACTGTACATACTTACTGAACACAATTAGTTAAACACAAAACTGTACACACACATGAAAATGGGAATTTTATAAATAGGCAATATATAGGCTCAATGGATAAACGTGCCTATATACCTACATTTTTGCAAAACTCCAAAAATATACCTATTCATATTCACTTAAGCTTCCAGTGGAAGTAAACCATCAAAAATATGTATTCCTTTTGACATTACAGGGCATATTTTGAATATTAAAGACAAATTCTCGTAAATTAAAATATTAAAAAAATAAAATATTAAAATATTACAATTATATATATATATATATATATATATATATACACACACACACATACACTGTATGTACACACATACTGTATATTATATAAACACAAAATTGTATGTTTTATGTGATTAATCAATTTGACATTCACCCATTTTAATAGCATTGCTGCTGAATGATATCAGTAAAATATGGGTATAAATATCTGTATAATATCATTATAAATGTGCTTGTGGCACACAAATTTTGGAATGATATGAGGGTGACGAACTCTTCCTTTTAACATCTCTATGACCATAACAGCTGAAACGGATTCTGTGAGAATGAAGTCATCCAACAATACGCCAGTACATGCGCTAAAGCCAGCGCTTCCGAGTCAAAGATGAATTTCATAAACATCCTTGAGGGTCAGGTGTGCTAAAACGCAGGCGGTGCCCTCCCCGCCAGAAATAGATAGGCTAATGGTGGCGCGTTATGAAAATTAATCTAGCCAACCTTTGGGCTGCCTTCTCCTTCTGGATCACTAAAAGCCCCTGTCAAAATGTCAGGTGGAATTAACGATCGGCCGTGTCAGGGGAAGGCTGGCTCTGGCTCCTCTTCTTCCCGGATCCCCGTGGCTTGTTTTAGCGCTGCTGGAAACATCGCCTCCAATAGCCATCAGCGCCACCTATCACCTGATCTATAATTTCATAAGTGTGTAGAAATGGTCTGGTCCCTGTGCCTCGTATAATCAATCAAAGCCCCTGCTCGTGCACGTATGCACACTCACACACATTCACACGCACGACAATCTAACCTGTAGCACGGCGTGTAATAACACCCCTAAAAATAAGGTAATTGATTTTCCTAGCTGTCAGTTTCCCTGGTGAGAGACTTTGAATATCGCATCACCATGTGCCGGCCGGGCAGATTATTATTATAACGGAGCGATTTCCCTTAAGGATCCTCTGCTATCAACTCAATGACAGAGGTGAGGAAAGGAAAAAAAGAAAGATAACAGAGAGCTTAAAAAAAAAACAAAAAAAAACAGAGCAGCGCAAAGTAACTAAACAATACTGAAAAGGGCAATGTGGGAAATGTGGAAAACAAATCCAGAAAAATGAGTGTAAATAAGAGCAGGGCTTAGCGAATGCGTCGCAGCCGGCCAACACTTCTCTCCCGACATTTCTGCCGGTTTTCCCGGGTTTTCTAAGGGCTCCAGGTGGTCGACACATAAGATCGGGGTCTGGAAAGCCTGCTGTCTTTGGGGTAGAGCTGGCAATGTGTTGGGCCCGATTCCCAGAGCCCATAGAGGAGAGCGTCAGAGACAAGACAAGCGCTTCGAAACAGGGTTCAGATGTTCCTTTGAGTGGACAAAGGCTTACTGTCGTCGCAGGGCCTGAGCGATGCCTCCGCTGAACATGGGATTGAGCCGATTGTTGTGTTTCAATTATGTGGCATCGCCAACAGAGGCTTGACAACAAAGTTCATTTGTTTTATGGCTGTCTAATGTGAAGGCCGATCCAAACACATCATTTTAAAGGCAATTTCTACAAATACATGTGAATATATGTACATGTGAACTATCACAAGTACAACAAAAACTGCAATATTATGAAAATAGTATAATGATTTAATAATAACTGTTTTGTATTGTAATATATTTTAAAGTGTAATTTATTCCTGTGATCAAAGCTGAATGTTCAGCATCATTACTCCAGTCTTCAGTGTCACATGATCCTTCAGAAATCACTCTAATATGATGATTTGATGCTCGTTTCTGATTATTATCAATGTTGAAAACAGTTGCTTCATATGTTTGTGGAAACAGTGATACAGTTTATTTTCAGGATTCTCTGATAAACACAGAGGTCAAAAGAAACCCATATATGTGACCCTGGACCACAAAACCAGTCACATGGGTCAATTTTATGAAATTGAGATTTATACATCACCTGAAAGCTGAATAAATAAGCTTTTCATTGATGTGTGGTTTGTTAGGATAGGACTATATTTGGTCGAGATACAACTATTAGAAAATCTGGAATCTGAGGGTGCAAAAAAAATCAAAACATTGAGAAAATCTCCTTAGTTGTTCATTTCTGTTGGCGATTGTGCTGCATTCACTCACAAAAATACATGTTTTATATATTTACGGTAGGAAATTTACAAAATATCTTCATGGAACATGATCTTTACTTAATATCCTAATGATTTTTGTCATAAAAGAAAAATAGATCATTTTGACCCATACAATGTATTGTTGGCTATTGCCACAGATATACCCGTGCGACTCGTGACTGGTTTTGTGATCCAGGGACACACATTTGAATAAAAGTATTACTTACTTTTTTTAACGATTTGCTTATATTTTTCCAAATAATTTTGGAAGATAAATACCTTAACCAAGTTTAGTGTTTTGTTCTTCCCTCATATTTAAAAAAATATATATTTTCCTCATATTTTGATAAAATATCCCCAATGGACATCTCTACTATATATATATATATATATATATATATATATATATATATATATATATATATATATATATATATATATATATATATATATATATATATATATAAAAATTAAATATTATATAATCATATAATAATATAAAACACTATTGTATTATATTATATTATATATAATTTCTAATTAAAATGACTGCTCTGCTTTTACTCATCTTTGTGAGAGAGAGAGAGAAAAAAGAACATCTGCCTAGAAACCACGTCTATAATAATTTGAGAGACAGGGAAGTGGAATGACTGAAAACGTGTCTCACGCTGTAACAAAAATAACAACACCGCTTTCATTCAGTCCTCTCTCTAAGGGCCTCCATTTAGTCCACGGCCCAAACGAACCTCCATTATCAGGCTGGTTCCTTCCGTTCAGGAGCACAAAAGAAACAAACAATCCATACGTGATCATTTTAATGCACCGTTATAAAAGCTCTTGACCGTTTACACCAATGACATCTAAGAGCTTTCCCAGAACTTTTACCTCCCTGGACGCCATTTACTTAATTAGACAGTTTGCTAATTTCCCGGGCAGCGGTGGTTAGGTTTAATTGAGAGGCTTTTTACGGGGACCGGGACACAGACGCTCACCTCTCCTGTTCTAGTCTCATTCTCTGCATCTCCTCTTCGGTGGCCTGAGTTTCCTCCATCTTGCTCTTGCCGGACCCCTTCCGCTCCATCTTGTCTCCTTGCCTCTCGTCTTTGCGGTTTTTGCCAAACCTGTGGCGGCAGAGACAGAGTGTGGGATGAATTGAGACGGACTTCTAGATTGTTTGTGTTTAAGATGGTTAAAGGAGTAAACCCTTTCTTTCTTTGTTCCTCGTTTCAATAAGAGTACTGGGATACCTAGAGGAAATTAAACTGTCAGACAACTTGACATATCAAAAAGAGGAACGGCCAAGTATGACAACTTTAGATTCAACACATCCCTTCCATTTTGCACAATAAGTCTGCAATATAAACAGTGTTATCTTATCTTTAAAAAAAAAAAAAAAGGAGCAGGTATCTTAAATAACACTACTATATATATATACACACACACACACACACACACACACACACACACACACACACACACACACACACACACACACACACACACACACACACACACACACACACACACACACACACACATATATATATACACACAGTATATACACAGTATATACACACACACTCAAAATCTTTTGTTAAATTTGATTAATCGTGATTAATTGATTTGACAGCACTAGTTAAAATACTCACGGTTTCAATAGTATAGCCACAAGACATAAACAAATGTGCATGTTAACATGATTTTAATGTGAAAAACTGCTTACTAACATTTTCTGTCTAAAATTACATCCAATTGGCCATAACAACAAAACACCACAAGCCTTATAACTTACTTTTTTCTTTAATGAAAATGAAGGGTGAGTTCATTAAGGTGCGTTCACATTAGTGAAACCTCAACACCATTAAAGAAGGTCCATAGTCAATAGGTTAGCAATGTATGAAACACCTCTTACACCACTTAAGTGGAGTCATTTCCAAACTCGGCAGATTTATATGAGTTAACATGACGAATTCACATGTTCAAAGATCAACAAACATGAATCTAATTTTGCCTGAGGAACTTCATCGTACAAAGGCAAATGTGACTCCCTTATACCACAAATGCTGTCAGTTTAACTCTTATTGAGTTTAGAATATTCCTTTAAGGAGACTGACAACATTGAATATTACCCTGTTTAGCATTGACTTTGTCAAGGGATTAACATGAAACAGCACTTTTGAGATGTTGTACATGCATACACATATGTGTGTGTTATCATTCCCCAAAGGCATTATCCGACTAACTTCCTCAACCTTTGTCCCTTCCTGATTGAAATCTTAAATGGCTACACTTGTCCTGCCTTTGGACGGGATGTGGTATAGACAGGCCTCCCAGTCAATGGAACAACACCGTGTGGTTATCAACCCTTTTCCTTCGGGATTCAAAAGGGCTCCAAGGCATGAGGACAACGTCTCAAAATACTGTGCTTCTGAGTGATGTCATTTCCTGCACACGAGTAGCTGTGGCTCGAGGGAAGGCGTGAGGAAGTACAGACTGTGGTCAGTCTTCCAGTCAAAGCAAGACTCGCAACATACGTTTCCAATATCACAATAATTCTTGGAAAGTTTTGTGTGTGGGTCTTACACGGTAAAAATAATTTACCGAGGGCGATAATCAAATTGTGTACAATAACGGAGTTTTGTGTACAAATCCGTGGGGCGACAATATGAATAAGTGCATCCAATAAAAGTACATTTCCATTCAATGAAAGTAATTATTGTCATTGACTAAGTTGCTTTCTCGTGACGCCTCCATTGAAATGTTGCATGCACATTGATTTTGAAAATTGTATTACCAAACAAAAACTCTCTTCAGTAGTCAGTGAATGAAAGCGTGATGGCACAAGCCATCAATCTGATTTCTACAGCATACTAACCACCGTAACCCCATGTTTATATTCTTAACTCGCATGCCAAGGTTCACTGGAGACCCCAAGAACACATTTCCCCCCTAAACTCAACAGAATTACCTCAGACCGGGTTGATTTTGGGCCTCTGGATTGAATTTATTCATGAAATGGGAAACCCTTTTCCCCAAATATGTTTATTGTTCTACTTCACACAGGCACATTTCTCAAACGACTCCTGGATCCAACACGGGATTGCGGGAGATATTCTCTTTTGGTTACATCGGCCAAACTTTCCACGTTTTTCCCTCCGATACTGTACATTACCTGATTAATTAATCAACAAATGGCCCGGGTCTAGGCGTAAAAGTCTGCCGCACGCATGCTAATAACAGCGAGGCTCAATCTATCACAGCTCTCGCTGACAACCCACCGTACATCTCAAGGACTTTTTCATTAACTCTCCTTAAATAATCTTCCTTTTCACCATGTCTTTCTCCGCAGCCCATCCCTCTCTTAAAATGACACGTGGAGAGATATGCCGAGAGGGCAGTGAGGATTTTGGAGGCTAATCGATGAGACTATTTCAAACTTTTAAGCTCGACGGCACACAAACAACTAAGGTCAAAAGTGACTGAATGGCTCTTTCAAAGCATTGTGGACTAAAATAAATGCAAATTCTCTTACCCTTACAGTAAAACTCCTTTGGGAGTCAACGTCTATTTGCAGATGAAAAGGACCACGGCTGTACTTCCAAACCATCCCTGGGGAGTTACCATGGTATTTTATTCATCTCTACAATGCCTGAGGCTTTAAGCGTAATTGTCATTAACAAATGGAGACTGAAACTACAGAGACTTTGTAATGAACAACAAGACTGTTTTTAGTAGATGCGCAGACTGTGAACTGAGGGATTGGACCTTCTCTCCCAGTTCACATCTTTCATTTTGCTAAACATCAAAACTAATGCACTCTGGCATGATCCCTAGACCTCACATTGAGTGTTTGTTTTCACAATCAATCATCTTTACAAGAATCTCTTATTAAAACCCCCAAGAATTGTACAATATTTGCTAGTCGGTGACAGGTGATACTATAGGGGGAGGGATATTCTCAAATTTGGATATGATAATTCAATAATTAAATTATGAATTGAAAATGGAAAATTTGGATATGTGCAAGACAAGATTTAAATATTTTTGGTTGGTTTTCCCAGAAGATAAATATTGTGCATTTTAATGTGTATGTCTTATAAAAGTACATTTTATAAAAGAAATTGTAACAAAACTCCAATTTTATGGGGCTAATGAAAAATGACAAAAGCACATACAATTACTAAAACCTAAAAAAAAAAAAGTTAATGTAATAATAGCTAAATATTAGCCTGGGGAAACCCAGACTACTTCCGGCGAATTTTAATTCTCTCTCCAGGATAGTTTGGAGAAGAGCCCATTCAAACTCATTTCTGTGCCGCCGAAATCGCGGCACCAATCAGAAACGTTGGGGGAGGGATTTACATGATGACGACAGCGCAGCGACGCTGAAGGAGTTCTCACGCAGTGAAAAATACATTGCGGAGCAGAGAGGAGACTGACAACACGCTGGCAGACAGGACAGAGCAGGCTACTTTTCGGTTACGTTTGATATTAAACATATTAAACAAAGTCTCAGCTTTCAAATTTGGTAATTTTTTTAAAAGAAATTTAAACAATAAATGCCGTTTTGTTGCTCTTTAATGTGCCGTGACAGATCGCTGTAGAGCATCAGTTAAAGCTGTTCTTGTGAACCGATCATCTCTTCCTTCTAGTTAATTTATAGCCTCAAATAAACATTAACAAACATAAGAAGGAATGTTGTTTTAACCACGGAAAGGCGTCAGTACACTCCGTTTTTCAAGTTCAAATCCTCCTATGTTAATCTACTCTCCTGACTGCTTTGTCGGACAAAATGGCGGATGGCGAAGTATGATTGGTCAATCAAGCTCCCTGCGAAGGGTCGGAATTTGAGCTACGTCGGTTGGTGACGCCCTTTTGGAAATGATTTGTCTAGATAGCTTCTCCAGACCCTACACTCAGTTTCAACTGAGAAGGGTCTGGTTTTAACCAGGCTAGCTAAATATTATAAAAGTATATAAATAATCAAATGAATCATATTCAGATCACCCACTTGAGCTGCACAATTCTGGACAAATTGAGAATCACAATTGTTTTTGTTTCAAACAGAGATCGCGATTCTCCCATGATTCTGAACAGACAACTAAACAAAATAACGCAATTTACAAGAGGTTATGATAAAATGTTAATTGCTGCAGTCTATTTGAAATGTTTAATTAGTCTGAACAGTTTTTGTGAATGATTCAATGACTCATAAATGCTTCGCTGGTTTCATTACTGGATGAACGAACCTCTTGAATGAATGAATAAATGACGAACACATTTTTTAAGTCACACGTCGCCACCTGGTGACGTAGCGATGTAATCAATACAATAGTTATTTGATGTTACTTTCAAAAGGTGATTCACTCTATTTTAATCGCTACCATAGTGTTTATATCCGACACATGAGATTGCGTGGGTGTTTGAATCGAGATCACGATCTTTTTAACGATTAATCGTGCAGCTCTACCGTCTACTGAGACGGTCTTTGTTTGGTTTGCTTTAGAGTCGAGTTTAGTTGTTGGGTTTACATATTTTGTAAGTCCTGCTAAAATTCTGAGACCACTAAAAGGACCCAATTTTGAAACACTCTAACATGACAAGTCTGCGAAATCAGAAAACGTTTTTGCCGTGCATGGCCATCAGTAGCTTTTACAAACAGACCCGGCCTTGACACAACTCGGCCAAGGCAAATGATCTGAACAATGCCTAATAGCTTCAACAGTATTTTCCTGTCTATACTACACAGAAACAGAACAAGCTGAATGGCACTGACATAATTAAGTGGTAAACGAATCAGAGACAGCACAATAGACAGCCATACATGAAGACAATGTTCTTTGTCCTTTTGTTCTTCAGCTGAATGAGCTTGAATCAGAGCTATTGGTTTTGGCTGGGCTGTGTGTTGCTGAGCGGCTGGCAGAGCTTCAGCGGGTCAGAGTCAATGTCACCAGTAATAACTGCGGTCTGATGGAGCTGGATCTGGACTCAGCAGTAGGTGAACAGTCTATTTGTCGAGAAGTTTTAAAGCTGTTTGCTCAGGCCCTCTGGGTCAGATTACCGCTTACTCACACCATCCAATTGCACATGGTTTTGTGTTAGAGATACAGAGGATTCGATGTATCAAAGACACAGTGACAAATCTAAGACAATTTTACAAAGTTACAAAGTCCTAACAACCACCCAGAACACCTTGGCAACTATATAGCAATGATCCGGCAACCCAGAACACTTCAGCATCCACACAGCAATCTCCTAGCAACCACCCAAAACACCTTAGCAACCACATACCAAATTCTTGGCAATCACCCAGAACACATTAGCAACCATCTATAAATGCCCTACCAACCACCTAGACTACATTAGCAACCACATAGCAATGCCCTGGAAACCACCTAAACACCTTAGCAACCATATGACAATGACTTGGTAACCACCCAGAACACCATCACATCCACATAGCAATGTCCTAATAACCACCTTAGCAATGATCTAAAAATGTCCTTGCAAACACCCAGTTCATATTAGCAAAAGCATAGCAACGACCTGGCAAATACCCAGACCACCTTAACAACCACATAACAATGCCCTGGCAACCAATCAGAAGACCTTAGCATCTACATAGTGTAGCAATTGTCTGGAAACCACACAAAACACCGTAGCAACCATCTAAAAGTGTCAAAGGAACTATCCAGAAAACCTTAGCATTCACACAGAACACCTTATATACCATCTAACAATGTCTTAGCAACCATCCAAAACACAAAAGCAGCCACATAGCAATGCCCTAGTAACCACCCAGCAACCACATAGCAACGCTCTGGCAACCACCCAGAACACCTTATCATCTACATAGCAATGTCATAGCAATAACCCACAACATCTTAGCAACCATCTATAAGCAAACATCCAGAGCACATTAACAACCACATAGCAATGTCCTAGCAACCACCCAGAAAACCATAGCAACCATCTAAAAATGTCCTAGCAACAATCCAGAACACTTAGACAAACACATATGCCCTGGGAACTACCCCAAACACCTTAAAAACAACATAGCAACGCCCTGGCAACAAACCAGAACACCTTATCAACCTTCTAAACATTTTCTAGCAACCATCCAGAACACAACAGCAACCCCTTAGCATCTACATAGCAATGTTCTAGCAACAATCCACAACACCTTAGCAACCAACAACCACATAGCAATGTCCTAGCAACCACCCAGAAAACCTTAGCATGGTATATTTCCCAAAATCATGGTATTACCATGTTCCGAAAACATATATACAACAAAACCCTGCTACCTTTTAGTTAGTGTTGTCTAGCATAACATATCTAAAAAATAAATAAATTCACCCTAACCTGAGATAGTGTTTTTTGTATGCCATTCACACACACCGCCACAGACTTCATCATAAAGTGTGCTCTCCAGTTTCCAGAGCACAAAAGTACAGTTTAATGGGCCATCACTAAGCATCTCTCCCCTATGCTCCTCTGACAGCCATGAGTAATGAGCAGCTAAACACCTGCCGGCTTCAAAACACACACTCAACCTCACGCACACGCACACGCACGCACACGCACACACACGCACACACACACACACACACACACACACACACACACACACACACACAAACACAAACACAAACACACACACAAACACCAGCCACGGCCAGACACACACACACACACACACACACACACACACACACACACACACACACACACACACACACACACACACACACACACACACACACACACACACACTCACTATCTGATTGAACTACCAATAGTTTAGATATTTTTTTTACACAAAACTGAAGGCAAAGAATAGCATTTATTTTCAAGATGATAACTGGACAATCTTTAGCATTGGTAGTGTTTGCATTTTTCTTAAAATAACATGTAAAATAGCACACACACTACAACCATACTGTATATGTTTCTCACAGCAATCTGCTACATTCTGCACAATATTCTAGTATTTGTTTCTGAACCTATCCACTTTTCCCCCTTTATGTAGCTATTTTCTACACTGGGACCATGAGTTTGGGTCTTAGACAGTTATTTATTTATGTATTTATTTTTATTATGGGTTATTTTGGTTCCCACAAGCTTAGACAAAGGACCATGCATACACACATACTCCAATTACTCCTTCAGCACAGAATCCCAGGTTTGACTCAATCAAGGCGCCGTACAGGAGTAACCGCAGCTGTCACTGTAGGAGGCAATCGAGCTTTAATGCTCAACAAAACGCTAGTTTACCCGAAGGACCATGCTATTATACTCAACAGCCCCCGTCTTCAGCTGAATAATGCCATCTCCTCAATCACCCCCTTCATCTCTGTCACCAGTGCTGTCAAATCTAACATTTCACCACACAAAGCAATACATTACAATGGCTGTTTACACTACAGAGACGTGACATGGGGCGCCCGTGTCTAACACAAAATATTGTATGCATTGCATTCCAAAAACAATGTGTCATGTGATGAAATGAGTTTTGTTGTTGTTTATCAAAAGGTAAAGGTTTGTGACCTTTCATGTGCAAATATGCATTTGATAATGCGGACCATGGATGAACCCCAAAAATAATTGAATGCATTCATTTAATGTGATTAATTCATTTATTTTAAATTATTTATTTAAAATACTTAAACAGCAAACACAATTAAGAGTTTTAATGCATTCTTTTAGTGTGATTATTTTATTTTAAAGCATGCATTTTATTCAATATACTTAAAAAAACCCAGCAAGCTAATGCATCTTTATAGTGTGATTAATTATTTACAATTATTTATTTATTTAGAAAAAAAGCAAAACGATACATATTTAGGTAATTAATTAATGTATTTGAAATCATTTATTTTATTTAAATTATTCTCTATTATTAAAGAAACAGTAAGTAAAAAATAGGTATTTTTTTTTTTAAATCATTTATTTTATTTACATTAGTTTATTAAAAACCAGTAATTATATATTAAAAAAATCAAAACACTGTACGTAAATACAATCAAAAAGACAAAAAGTGACATAACATATGCACATTTTCTAATTTCAACTATTTTATGCGGTGATGATTTCATATGAATTCGTATGTGAATCACACACATTTTTTAGATAAAGTAAGAACGAAGGTCCATCCCTAAATGTAACCGCTTTCCTAAAAACAGAGCAATTCAAGCTTGAACTTGTCAGCCCTAAAAATAAAAATTTCTAAACAAATTATTTGACCACTGTTGGCGAAGCTTTATTTAACTAGTTTCATATTTGATACATGTTTGTCCACTCACTGTTGTCAGTGCGATGGTTTATATTCTAATACCTCAAGCTGTATTGATTTACAGAACAGTAATGTACTACATGGCTCCAGGAGACTGACATTACTGTGTCTAAAAGACGAGAGTTCTGATGATACAGTTGTAGACGGACAGATAGAACTTAACCCTGATGCTCTAAACAACGGGATATTGGTTTGTTATAAAGGCCAATTTGGAGACATTAATGGATGAAACGAGGTAATGCTCAGAGGTAAGACTGACAAGAGTAGAGTTCACAAACACTTCAAGACTTGCTTTATGCAGCTACTGCATTAGATGACCAGATTCGTTGAGTAGACAAAGTGCAGTGGGGTCAGACCAAACGGAGTCAGTTCAGTATAATGAGCCTCTCTATAATCACAACAGAGCTGAGATGAAGAAATGAACCATCGCTATCAATCTGAGAGAGTGAAGCGAGATCATTTTAAGACTAACATTCCTTCCAACTACAATATCTATGATAACATTTCCAAGTGACAATTTGCCACAAAAAAGGGGAAAAAGGGAAAAGTAAATAATAATAAATAATAAAAATAATAACAAATATAGCTGCAAGCAGCGATAAGGGGCAGGGACAGCAGTAAAGAAAGTACATGATAGAATGGACATGAAAAACATATAGGTTCAGAAGTAAGGGTGGTACAAAATATCAATAGGGCGATATATCGTTGTCCTTCTCCCTATGATATCGATATTTGTATTAATAACATGCTTAATAGGTGCTCTAAAAGGATTTCCCTGCTCCCAGCGTCACTACTTCATGGCTCCTGGAGGTGGCGCTGAACACATGAATGAGGCAACATAACAAAAGTTAACTAGCTTAAGAAAAATTGTTTTTTAACAGGATGGAGGACAGCAGTGGGAGTAAAATAACAGATACCCCAACCACGTTTAAGTTCACATTTTCATTAACATAATGCATTGTACATTTTACATATATTTTTTAGATTCCCATTATTTTCTGAGGCAATTCTCATTAGGTTCTATTTCACACATGACATTCACCTAGATATGTGCTTTCTGGAAATGAAATGGTAGAGAAATATAGGCACTACAGAAAATACAACCTTGCCACATGGACCTTCACTTCTCTCTGGTGCACCTTCCATTTTAAATGGCCCTTTAGTGCAAAAGCCAGAGCCGTACTGCTCCTCAGGCAAGGCCCCAGCCAGCCATATGTAATTTTAATATCTTCTTGTTAGGGTGGAGAAGAAGAGAAAGCTGGATCTGTTCACTCTTCCTGTTCCTCTTGTGTTCTAGTGGCAAGTCGAGGTTGTTCACTCAAGGGCAAAGGGAGGCAGAAATCACAGCCAGCAATGAAAGAAGGCTGGTAATATCTAATTAGGAAGAGAGAGAGACAAAACGAATGAGGGAAAGTGCAGGAGCATCAAGTGCCTCTCCAAATTTCCCCAGCCTTTAGTGCTTAGCCCATGTTAATGGGAACATCATTATTATATGCCCGAGTCGCTACACCGTCGCCGTTGCCCGGACGACAAACTCTGTTGTTTATGCCGATGTTATGTGCCAAAGCTCAACGATTAAGCCGATCCCTGCGGACCTCATTATCCCTGACCTCCAACGCCACAGCCATTCCCCTGTCAAACCCAGCTTTGGAGAAGGTGCAAAAACGATGGCGCTTTTTAACGACAAATGAAGATATTCCAGTCTTGAGGCGACTCCGTGGCACACTTTAAAGCAAGATTTGGGCTTGATGAACACTTCATTCCTCATGTCCTCATGAAGTAAGAAAAAAATGGTGCATCCAAGCATCATTATTTATGTGGTCTAAATTAAAACAAAATGCGCAAATTTAAATCTTGGTGCACAGGGTTACAGTGAATGTCCTCTTAACTGTGAGGGCATTTGATGAATATGTTTATGATATTACTGCTGGAATCCGGAGGGAGATTTCAATCGAAAAGTTATTTCGCACATTCTCTGTGTATGTGTAAATGCGTATGTACATAAATATATGCAACTTTAACCATTTAACAGGGCTCCCAAGAGGCAAATTAAATTGAAGCGATATTGGTGACAAAACAATCCCAAGGAGAACAGAATTAGACTTGCATTTCCAGAAGGAAACACCATTGCTCGCAAGGCAGCAACACGAGAGAGCCATGAAACATATTCAGCTTTATAGGACATTTGTTGCCAGGGACAATAGTCAAATATACAGTTTTGTGGTCTTTGTGGATAACAACACTTGACTACAGAATGCCACGACTGACTGATCAGAATCGTGTATTCCAGAGAACAGTGTAATAAAGGTGGTTAAATAAATGTAAGAAAAACAAAAATCAAATCACAACTCAGTATCTAAATAAATGCAAGAAAGAAGACCAACCACACTAAAGTCTCACAAAACAAAAACAACAAATTCCGCAATTCAAGTGTGTATGAATGTTCAAGCTGAAATAGTTGGAGAAAACTATGAAGAACAAGACATGGTGAGAGGAATTCAATGGGGTGCTGCTTTGCAGATACTGTAATAATTAATATGTCAGTGAGCATATGAGATTCAAACTGTATTAGCAAAGAGCAAAAGTGATCAAACATGGAAACTTGCGTTAAGTTGAATGTCATGGATGGAACCACACTGGCACTGTGAGCTACTCTGTGGTCATTACGTCCAAAGTTTGGACTGCATATAGTTGCAGAACCGTCACAGAAGATGATTTTAATATATCATAAGGCACCCCTCTCATCTGGGGTCTCAACTCTGTAACTCTGTCCTGACAACTGCTTCATATTTTACATATTTCACACATGCCTATGCTTGCAAGAAATGGGCCAAAATATAACAGTTTAATGTTCTCTATTTATCATCATGAGCAATCTGTGTGTGTTTAAGATCAGCTGATAATAACAAGTATTCCTTTTTACAATTGCTCTTTTTTAACCCTAAGCATAACATGGAAAAATCTACTTTGGTTCAGTATTATCACTTAAGCACAAATGTTTAAGGATTAAACGAGCAAAATATTTTACCTATTGGTGTAACAACTGTAAGTCAAGTATAAAAGTACAGGCATTTAGTGTTGGGAAAGAGTGTATATATGTGTATATGTGTGTCTCTAGGAAAAAAAAATATATATATATATTGTGTTAATTGGGTGAGATCATAGTATCACCCTATACAACATGTACAATACTGTCTGTGTGACCTCAGAAAGCAGAGGCAATCCATGACATGAACACAAGACAGAAGCTCCCACAGGAGTAATGTGCCAGTGTGTGTGACCTAGATACAGTATGCCACCTCACAATGCATACTCAATGGGACAGTCTGATCACACACACACACACACACACACACACACACACACACACACACACACACACACACACACACACACACACACACACACACACACACACACACACACACACACACACACACACACACACACACACACACACACACACACACACACACACACACACACACACACACACACACACACACACACACACACACACACACACACGGCCTCAGGGCAAGACAGTTGAAGGAAGGTTTGCTTACCTCTAAATCACATTTTAATGATAGACCATGCCTGTGCCTCTAAAACACAGCCAGTTTCTCACCATGCAACTATGAAACAACATTTTGTGCCTATGAAATATGTGTTGTACAATTATATGTAAATTTAGAGAGTATGAGCACACGAAAACAGCAACAGCAAAAACGCTGATATGAACAAAGGAAAGCTGTAGTAGCACAGTAGTGATCGATTGCATGCATGCTGTTTTCTCTCCTTCATACAACCTTGTACAATCACCAAATCATCAGGGTCTTTCTTTTTTAAAATCCTCACTTCTGTCTTGCACTTTCCAGCCCGTTCTTTACATTGTCTCCCCAGTGCCAAAGGAATGCCCAATTACAACCTCCAGGAGACAAACGAGTTGAACAACTACCACTTAAGACATCATTACCCAGTGAACAACAGAACAGAGGAGGGAAAACGGAAAAGGAATCTGTCATTTACCACAGAATCGAAAACATGTATTTGACAGGAAAGATTGAATGGCGAATTTGATCGCAATTGCCTTCCTTTGAAAGAAATTATACACATATTCCTCTCTGGTATCAAATCATCAACGTGAAAGATTGTTTCCTTCTTTAATCATTTTTCATCACACACGGTACTAAAAAATGGTGTGAGAGAGAGAGAGAGAGAGAGAGAGAGAGAGAGAGAGAGAGAGAGAGAGAGAGAGAGAGAGAGAGACTATAGGTGAAAGCAAAATAAAATGTGGAAAAGTAAAATAGTGAGAAAGATGCTTTTAATTATTAAGAATCTGTTATTGACCACTCTATTCAAAACACACACACACACACACACACACACACACACACACACACACTACACATTTAGTTGTCAAAACTAAACAAATCAAACAAACAAACTTATAATGTATGAAGGCTTTATCTAGGATTATCTAGGGTTATCTAGGATGGCCTTAAGTCAGTGCTTCCCAGGCACACCATCAGTACAAATTTTATATGTCTCCATTATCTGACACATCTATTTCAATTCCTGGAGTCTCTACTATCAAGCTGATGAGCTGAATCACATGTGATTGATTAGGAAGATGCAAAAAAATGTCTACTCTTGGAAGCATTGCATTAGGTGGTACTGAACCCTAAGTGTTCCCTTAAACCCTGAAGGACCCTATCGCCATTGGTTTTCCCCTTGCCTGTCACGCCCTTTAATTCCAGCACATTTTAGCTCCAACCCTAATTAACCATACCTAAAGCAGCTAATCAAGGTCTTCAGACTAGAAACTTCCAAGCAAGTGTGTTAGAGCTAAATACAGGAATCGGATCAGACAACCCTACATTAGAAACCGTCTCCTAACCTGAAATTTAAGTCCATTTCTTATCACTGTGATAGAAGGTCTTCTTGGGGGGATAGGTTTGTCATGTTCTGCCATTTGAGCTCTTTTAACCTTTTGATAGAATGAATGTTACTCTAACCCCCGCTTTCTTCCCAGCGCTGTTTACTGACATGTGCTGAGGCTAAGCAAGGCTCCCTTCGTGTCACGTCACTCTTGCTGTTGAAACTCTTAGTTGTGGAACAGATGCCCTCATCTTTATTCTCTCTTAAACCTGTGGCTCTAGCGTGAGTCTGGAGGCGGGTGGTAAGGCTTCAGAGAGAACAGTCAGCAGTCTTTGTGCCAAGTGTGTGGCCTCTTGCCAAATTGTCAGCAGATATCATCCGTCGATGGGTAACAAGTGGAAAATTTGGCTATTCTTGTAGCCAACAGTACCTTCTTCAAGGTAGCTAACTGTAGAGCAAGGGGAGGGTTGTGTAGCAATAGATCCTCTTTTGGCCAGAACCCCAAATTTAGTTCCAGAGAAAAGTTACTTTCCATGGTTGCAGGCTTGATTTGTAGAACAATGTTAGTCTGGCCAAGGCATGTGTTTCAATATTCATTAGAGACAAATGATGATCCCGTCCCAGCTCCCATTAAGAAGACGCATCAGCCCAATTCATATTTTTCCCCAAAAGACGGCAGCCCTGTTTCAAATCTAGATTCTCTCTTTGAGGAAATCCTTGCATATAACTGCATTCAAGATATGTTATATCTGTTGCAAAGTGATGGATATCAAAAGTGATGTAACTTTTCTTAGCTGTGTCAGAACTGTTGGCAAGTCTTGGGGAAGTACCTAACCCAAACACATCCCACCACACTAACAGAAATACGATCTTCAAATGGAAGTACATCTATTCCTGGAGATCAGCCAGAGGAGATCTGATTGCTGTAATGTCTTTAAGAACGTTTTGTTGTTGTTGAGATTGTCAATGTAGTTCTGTTGAGCCAGTCTCATACTTTAACCTTCGGTTGAAGGTCTTGTAACATGTCAGTTCTGCTCTTTGTGTCTGGAGTTCTCGGCAACATGTAAACTGGAGTACAAACAGCATGTCTGTGCAACCCTATTGAAATAGTTGTCTGAAGGCTATTATTGTAAAGACACGTTTGCATGGTCAAACTTTAGGCCATATACTTCAAAAAAATGTATAACATCCAATGATGTCTCCTGAGTTCCTGACAAGAGCCCCATTCACCTTTTCTTCTAAAACGAGTTCAGGTGACGTGTTCTATCAGCCTATACCTCTTGAAAGTTGTTTATTGTAAGAAAAGCAATACCTCAATGTGCCTCATTCAAACCAACTATATATATATATATATATATATATATATATATATATATATATATATATATATATATATATATATATATATATATATATATATATATATATAACAAAAGACCACAGAACAAATGTAAAAGCAAATTGCAATGTGCCAATAAGAACTTCAGTGAGGTTACATTTTCAGTATGTAATAAACAATAATCCGTTTGAGATCTACCTCATAATATGGTGAAATCCTCCACATAAAACACCTTGAAGAAAGGGATAAGTACATACTCCAGAGATAGACTCCACTTATTGGCGTCTCTTTCACAACCCAATATTACTATGATATGTTCCTTGAGCCAAAAATACTCACGCATTGACAAAGTAACTTTCTATTTTCCACGTCCAAATCGCACAGGCAAAGCATTTGTCAAAATCTGAAGGAAGCTCAACCTTTACATTTTTTTAGTTTCAATTTACAAATGAATGAATTTATGAATTTACAACTGAGTACAGATCTCTTTCAAAATGCTTTAGACAATTCTGGCACATCCAACTACTGTTCATTATGTACTGTATCATTCCTTCATCAGCAACCTCTGACACTGCATCTGCCTCATCATCTTGATCCACTCCGAATATTATTCCCTGTACTGTTTTGTTAGTCTATGACTCACTCTTAGTGTCTCATTTCCATTACCATAACTGGGCTGTTTCCTGGCCACTTAATTTACATTATCTACATAATTATTTCACTCACCTCATCTTACCTGTTCAACTCCTCCACATTCATATCAACTTCCTTACCATGGCTCAGTGTCTGAGGTCACTACTCTCTGTGCTTTCATTTCGAGGTTGTGTAATCGCAATGCGGTCGACAACTCAAATTTTGCTGATTGTCATTTTCCTCTTCAAGTGGACAAGATACCTGATTATGACGCAGGTCATAACATTGGAAACATTGAATGTTCTCGGTTCTCAGAACTCTCCTAGTAATTAGACCCGCTCAGAAATTCAGAAATGCTAGTCTTGTGAATGAAAGGACATGTTGAAGTGCAGCAGTTTTGCATCTCACTAATGGAGTCTTTTTGACAGTGCTTGCAATCTCCCATAAAATGTTATGCTATCCATCAAAAGTTGAGAGTGCAATGACATCTTATTGGCACTTTACATGCATAACTCTATAATAAAAATGCTCCCTCATTTGTTGGCCTTCCATTCCCATGAATGTATCTCGTACTCAGTGGCCACTTGCTCATCCGCCTAAATTGTTAAATGGGTAGTTTTATCAGACTTGTTATCAGAGTCTGCAAGATGAAACTGTAATAATTTGTTCTTTCTGTCTTCATCTCACAGCGTCTCCGGATCTCTGCCTCCATTTGTCTGAAAAAGAGTGCTCACAATGCTCTTCACAAGCTGTTTTTGTGGCCTTGTTAAGATTATGATCGTTCCGAGGGATGGAATTCAAAAAGCGAAAAGTGGCCGTGCTTTTACTCTGATCAAGTGATTCTGACAGGCTACAAGAAGAGATCAGAGCTCTTAGAAACACAGAAGTCTGTTGATCAGAGGAACAATTGTGCTTTAGGTTCTTATTCAAACCTGAGAGTGAATATGTCTGAACAAACCCTGCTCTATTCAAGTCCTGCCTTTCTGACAAAGACTTTACAAATTTGAGTTCTGGTTTAAAGATACACTGGTGTTGGGTTTCAACTTTGCCCAGATTTCAAATTTGATTACCTACAGTATTTCACGACCCCTAGCCGCTACCTTAGCCGACCCTATGGAGCCGAACACCGGATGCAAGGACATGATAGATCCAAATGCAATTACCCCTGGTGGTTCAGTGATGGACAGCAAGCGGTGTCTAATCGGGGAAAGATTTGAACAGACAGGGTGGAAAGTCGGCCTCTCATGGCACCCGGAGGAGGACATCCAACCGTCAAACCTTCCTGTGTAATCTAATCCCTGATCACACAGTTAAATCTCTCATTTCAAAATTCACAATGGACAATGATGGGTAATCACACCACGCGTGGCATAATTCATGCTTAATAAAAGCTTAATTCATTTTAATGGGAATCTCTGTTATATCAATTACTTTATTTATTTTATTGGGTCTCTGAGAGCTCATCTTCTGGAAGGTGCCGGCTGTAGCCCCTGTGCACCCCGCTGTGAGATGAGGCTGTTTGACTGGCAGGTGGATAATGGAATGGTGGAATAGAGGTGAGAATATCTCCCTCCGTGACCCCTGAAGGAAGCTTGTCGATGAATCAGTTCCGACCACCACGGCGAGGACTATTTTAAGAGAGATATGATATTTACACAGCCCCATGTTAAGCCTACAGAGGGACAATCTCACTTCTTTTGTTTTAATTTCTTTTCATTTCAGGAGGTCATGACACAAACAATACCTCTGTCATATAGAGGAGACAGATGGACGATACCACCCAGGGTGATGGCATTTTGACAAGTGATAACTTTGCAATATCTCAAGTCCTCTGTGTTTCACTCCCTGTTCACTGTCACACTCCTTAAGGTGAGATCATTTTTTTCTGTTGCAGGGAACTATTGGTGGGCAGCTAGTTGTGCAATATTGACAGTATATAAACTTTACACTTTTAATTAAAACACATAGCTGGTGAAAAAACAACAACAACAGCAGCATATTAATAATGAACTAACAATTCTAGAGAGAATTTGGTTATTTGTAATTGACCCACTCACTCAGCATGAGCTAAAGTTGAACACTGGTCACACATCTGACACGCTTATAAGACAACTCAGATATATGCACAACATAAATAAACATCATAACTGCATCTGATCAAAATGACGCAAATGCACAAGAAAGACTAAGTTACACACTCAGAATGCAAGTCATGTTATGAATAAGCTCTTTCTGTATAATCACACTATAACACGTCTGAAACAAGAAGAAAATAAATACTACAACAAAAAGACAATATTGTATTACAATAGCCTAGGCATAATGTTATTTAGCAGTGCAAGGACAGTTTTGCGTGTTTTTGTTAATTTCTGATGTTTAAAAAGCTGTTACTTGGTTTCATTTTGCACTTTATCATCTACAATGTTATTTTGTCAACTTAAATTACTCTGCATTTTAAATAATCAATCTGACATGAAGTATTGACTAAATTAAAATCATTTTTGTCAAAAGAGACCAATTAAACACCTTAATGACTCCTTTCATTATAGTACGAAAAATCTAGATCAACAACTAAAGATATTACGGCCACTTTCCACAACTGACATCTATCAAAGTTCCAGTCATTACATACAGCAGGTTTGTTTATCTGTTGCTAAGGTTGATTATGGTGAATATAACTGGCGTGCAGTTCTCCAGTGTTTCCATAATTACCTCTTTGTGGTAAAGTGTCCTGTGTTTACGTTAAGCTAATGAGCGAACGTACTCCTTTGGAACAATTTGAGGGATCTGGCCATGTAAATGGAAAAGCATATATAAAGCGCCTACATCATGCGTCTCTGTTAAGCCCCATGAGAGCTACTAGTACCCACAATTCTCCACAGCAACATGCTCACTCAACAAGGAAAAATAACAATGATGGTTGGGGGAAAGGCATCTGATCTCTTCCCCCTTCGGACCCCTTGACATCCCTAAGGTCCCGCTGTCACTCCAGGCTCAAGGTTTTCCTCTCGGGGTGGATGTGTTGGGAATTCAGGATGGTGCAACACAGAGGTTTGAAGGTCAGTGAAGGGGGATGGGGAAGGGTCTGTGGGGTGTAGATGGGCTAATTCAATGTGAGAGGGCATCAGGATTAGCAATTACATCCTATTAATAGTGTCCACTAATGCAAGATGTAGAGGCATATCTACCCCTGAGCCAAAAATGCCGTGACTAGTCGCGTGAAAACAGGAATCGTTTTCTCTATCTCTAACGCTCCTCCTCCATGTGCCCCAGTTCACTCCGCTGCACTCGTTTGTGTCGTTTACTTCTGCTTCCATCCCTTATTCCTCCACTCTTCCAGCAAACATTACTTACCGTAGCCCATATCCTTGAGGCCAATGAACACAACCGCCCCTTTGACAGATGAAGGAATAGTTCAACCTAACATTTTCTGTCATTATTTAATATTATTTATACTATAATAATATCCACCTAAAAATGATCATTCCATGGAAGAAATTCATATGGGTCTGGTGACTGAGCCGTCTGATATGCTAACAAAGCCTGGGGTGAGGTGTGGACATCTCAACAGGCCATATATGGTTAGGAGCTGATGATAAAAGGCCATGTCAAAGAGAATGCCAGACACATTTATGGTTCATGCATGATAATGCTTGTAGGACAAGCAAAGACAAGTGGCACGTACCCCGTTTCAGGTCATTTGTTAAATGCTTGCATGCATGTCGCAGTTCATAGTTGATGACCTATTCATTCGATCCATGCACAGTCTGGCATGACATCTGACACCCTAAAGATATACAGCCACCTCATACACCACGTGGTTTGAGGTAAGTCTTATATCAAGCACTGCCATTAAGCTAATAGCATCAAGCATCTTGCTATCAGGTTCTGGCTGGCTGCTGTGGTTCCTAGGGTGTTCTGGTTGGTTTATATATTGGCCAAAGTTGAAAAAGTCCACCCTGCAAATCTTCACTATATTTATATACATATACAAATCACTTGGATAACTGCCACAACTTTGAAAAACCACTAACAAACAAAAACAAATAATGCATAAATTTATAAATGAAGGACTAATAAAATGAATACTACAACCCAAGTGGTTTTTAGACCCATTTTTTCCCCATGCTGCCACCATTTGCCTGGTCATTCATTTAGATGTTTAGTTTATCGTGATTTGTGATTTCTCTCTTGCTCTCCTTTGATCACCTCGTCTCTCTCTTCCTCCCTCTATCTGTTCTGATTTTAATGCTCTTCCAATCAGTGTGTCCATTAAGCGCAGAGCTCATCAGTGCACGTTTACTCACGCATGCAGATGAGCTCCAATTGCAGTGTATTGCAAACGCCTCAGAGACCTCCTTGGGTGAGTGTGTGTGTGTGTGTGTGTGTCATACTGAGATGGAAGAGATGAAAAAGAGAAGGGCTACAGTTAAATGGGCCTTGAGAGACTGCAGATGAGAGTGTATTGCTGCAGAAGTGAATCTGTATGTGTGTGAACAAAAAGACACAATGAGAGAGACAGCAAGAAGTGGAGTTGAATGTCAGTAATCCATACTCTCTTGGCAAGGTGCGTGCATGTGTGTGTGTGCGCGCAATCTCCTTAGTGATGGGAGTTTCTGATGGCTCTCGGAGGAGGAGTAGATGTAATGAGAGTGAGAGAGAACATTTCGGTGCTGAGTGAGCGTGTCCGCTGGGGTCCAGACCTGCGTTTCAGTTCTTAATTAACTTTCACAACCCATCCCACTCCCTCGCTTACACAAACACTAAATGCACATTTTTTTCCACCTCTGACTCCTTTGCTATAGTGCCAATTTTACCTCCTTCCATAATGGTAGGTGGGCTTGTTAAGGCTAGCTGTAGACAATATATTACTATGTCTCCTATTAGGGTTACGGCTTTTAACAACACCATACCCTTAAGTATTAAACCTTGACATGCCACTTGTCCTACTCTACACATTTGCAGATTGTCAAGGGAAACTGCATTATAAGCAACCACATTTATGATTTTCTCATGGTGGTTGACTAAAAAAAGAAGGAAAAATTCCCATGGACTTGCATTGAAGGAGGGTCTTTGTTAATGATGTGAATATAGTTGTTTTCAATGCAGTTTTTTAATTCCTACATTATGCTAGTCTTTTTTCACCTATGACTTCCCTTAGAATCAGAAATGAATGAAATTCGGCATGTATCCTCAGATGGCCTTGATATCCGTGTGTACCAAGTTTTGTGAACCTTGGATTTTGCATTCACAGGACACAGGCCAATTTAGTCATTATGGGCAACGCCTAAAATGTTAATTAAATTGATTAAATCTGTTATTTAACCAATCAAAATTCTTTTGACAAATTTGTCAAGGTTCTCACCAATTTTCATGCAAGTTGAATGAAACAGCCAAGAAAGACTTAAAAAATGCATCCCATATGTTTCCTGGGATATAAAGAAAAAATAGAACATATCACAGCGCCACCTAGCGCCAACTCCCACAAAATGGTACACAACCTCTTCTAGAATGAAAATAGAATAATAATAAAAAAAAATCAGCACAAACAAGAGAAGGGGGTCCTGAAAGCTGCCAGCAGTGTGTGATGACGCACAGCTGAAGCTAATTCTGTCTCATCACTGAAGCTGTAAATCCAAAAGAGCTCCTCTCCTTCGGGGTATCCAGTCTACTAGGCATGGACCAGGTGTTCTCAAGGTCTCAACTCGACATGAGGCTGAACAGCCTGAGCATGATGAGCACACCACAACCCTGGCTGATCTCCAACAACGTTCAACATCATAGCATGTGTACCATGCACTTCAGCTCTAAAGCTGACATGTGATGAGTAGTGGACGTGCTTGGGGAAGTTGGGGTTTGAATCAACAGCTAGCATTGATTGTTGAGGAAAGTTCAGAAAAGTGCTACGGTATGGCAATTTGTTTAATGAACACTTTTTGTCATACTGCTTGAACCTCTCTTCACATCCTAATAGCAATCAATAATGGAAGTGGTCAAAATATTAAAGTGGAAAAAATGTTCGTCCAATCATTGCATTCGGTCCAAACGCAATGATACGATGTCCTACCTGCTTAACAACATGTGTATTTTCAAAGCTCAGAACTCAAAGATCTAATGCTTCCAAAGCTACCTTGCTATTGCTAGCCTCTCCGAATATTGCCTACCCTACCTTTTTTTATTTGTCCGCTACAAATGACATCTACAACAGTATTCCACACTCTCTTGAACTACAATACCCATCATGCTCAGACACTTCTATAACACTTGCACACGAAAATATCCCCCAAGAATTGTAATTGTCAGTAAATCAATTAAATAAATGGAAAAGTAATGCACATATCTATTTTGTAAATGCATGTTACAGAATTGTGAATGATTCATCCAAGAATGGTCTGATGCAGTACGCCAAAATTCTCCAATCATTTAGTCCACTTAAACCCCAGCCCTCTACATTCGACTGCTAGATTGA
Organism: Scardinius erythrophthalmus; assembly: GCF_964197995.2. Classification (NCBI taxonomy): domain Eukaryota; kingdom Metazoa; phylum Chordata; class Actinopteri; order Cypriniformes; family Leuciscidae; genus Scardinius; species Scardinius erythrophthalmus. The sequence continues at coordinate 3,065,578 of NC_138242.1, forward strand.
ATTCATTTCTGAATGTAATGCCCAATGTCTCAAAATCCAATCAATCATTATACATTTTTTTTTTTTTATAATTCGTTATTTCGCCATACGGCAGGAAAGATCTGTCGGTATATCCATTTTATTGGGACTTTAAAAAGCAACTCCGACATTATGGTGGAAATATAACAAGTAATGAAAGATGTACATAACATTACTATCAACTATCAACTGCTCCAACACCCACTCCTAAACACTGATTAAAATGAATGCTGAAGTCATCACACTCATAGTTCTAATTAATTAATCAAATTCAGCTCAAAACATAGGCCACAACCTAACATGTGATTATGGCTTAGTAATTGTCCATCGCCTTAATTCAACAGGACAAAATAGTGGTGGAGCACAAATCAGCAGGGCACCAAACCCAACCCTTTAGTGCTCCTGAAACATGACCTGGAAACACTTGTCGATTTTATTGTTCATTACGGCACAGCATGCAACGTACTACGCTAACTAATCCCATTACACTAATCCACCTCAAAACAACTTATTGTGCAGATAAGAGTGTGTATAATTTATGCAGGATTCAAATGAGCACAAATCAGAATAATTAATGGAGGCCCCGGCTTAATTAGCCTAGCATTGGGAAACGCTTACGTTCTCAACAAAACGGATGTGCGACTCGCTATTTCAAAGAGCCCAGAGGGGCAGGAGACCAGGAAAACACCTTTTTATGATCGCAGCGCCCAAAAGTATTTTATCTGTACCTGTCTCGTCCCTCCGGAGGAGATTTGCGAGGAGAAGCCGAGTAAATGTTAATCCTCCATATGGATGTATTTTCGAAATTAACAGATTCCGCATTTGCTTCAAACTCTTTGTAGTTTGAAGTTGGTGGGGAAATTTAGCAAATCAGTCACAGTTGGGGTGACATTTAACTAGGCGAAAAAGCTGTTTACGGGAACACAAAGCGACACAGGGAAGCAAAGTTTGGTGAGAAGCACTGCCTTGTGTTTATTTCAGAAAAGTTTCCAATCCAGCCAATGATAAATTTGGTAATCTATGCACTGATGAATAAAACATTCCATTATTAAACATAACCTCCATTGAAACTGCCTCAGGCCTCAGTGAAAGATAGCGAGACTGAGGGTCAAGGTAAGGTCTTCTTATTAGTACCAGGGAGTCCCACATACTCGACACGTTATGCTAACGCTAGTTAAATAAAGTGATTTGAGCACCTAAGGCTGTTCACCCTACCTGAACATGTCGCCCAGGCCCTTCAGCACGCCTTTCTTGGCTTTGTTCTTGTCTTTCTTGTCCTTCCCTCCACGCTCCTTCTTCTTGTCGTCTTTGGTGCGTCCTCCATTCATGTGTTTCTCTGTGTTGGAGGGTGGGAGGGTGAGGTCTGTGGCTGTGGAAATGGAGTCACGGCCAGACCGAGAGCTTTCCTCTGTATCTTCTTCCACTGAGATGATGGAGAAAGTGGGAGAGAGATATATAAAAAGACAGACAAAAAGACGAATGTCTAAATCAGACTATGCAAGTCACTGTAAGCTCTGGATAAAGAGCAATACTTGGTAGCACAGGGTTGGGTTTGCCAAATAACACATTTCCACCAAAACCGACACCCTAGCAACCACTAAAAATATAACGTAACCCAAAAACATAACCCATAACACTTAAGCAACCACATAGCAATGCCCTAGCAACTTGCTGGTTAGCCCTGCTAATTATTATGTATTGATAATAAATAAATAAAATATATATTTTTTTCCTCTGGCAAGTAGTATTACTGACATTTTCAATAAAATAAATAAAATTAAATAAAATATAGAACAAATGCGGGCTAATGTAGTGTCTCGCTGCAGAAACCCTCAATGGTCCGACTTCTTTAAACATCGGCTTAATGAAACCTCTTAATGAGACCTCGTCTGCAAGTCTAACCATATCTAACAGAGACTCATGAGCATCTCATCTTGCCTGAATCTCTTTTCATTTTATTCCTTAGCTGAGTTTTACCTCAGAGGTTATTCAATCTAAAGGAACCCCATTATCTTTTTGCCTCTAAAGAGTCACATCTTCCCACCACAGTCTGGCCATTTTAATAGTGGTTATCCAGGAGCAGTGCAAGGAGCCTATTAGCGTTAGTCCTCACTGAGCTAATAAAACTAACAGAGAAAGTGAACTCAGAAGTTCATCAAGTGCACCAGAAGAGGTCCATCTACTGTTCACCTCACCATTCTGCACATGCTATTTGAGCACCACATAGTCACTTTCAACTACTTTTTTTTCACCAGCGGTTTCTGTATAAGTTTCTGCTGCTGAAGTCGAGGGCTAGACATCATGCAGTCAGAATATAAAATGTTACAAGAGATGTAGTTTGACTGCGTGCTTTTGTTGTATGAAAAAAACTCTCTTTTTGCATTCTATGGAAGGTTTGCTGATCATTACAGAAAGAATTGCTTTGCTAACAGATTTTTTTTTTTTTATCACGTCACCACACTATTAAGATGTTTACTTGGAAGACAAAGAGTTCAGCTCTTCTAATGGACAAGCAGAAGGTGGGTGGTATTCTCACAGCACTCTTAACATTTGATAGCCCATGAATTTTGTAACGCTAATTTTACGGATTCCAGTCAATGGGATGATGTACAGTATTTCATTGATCATATATTAATGCAAGTAGTTTTGGAAAAGCGGGAGAATCTCTGTGGGAACATTTTATTTTGAAGTATCGTTTGCAATGCTAATTCATTTCCTACCACCTATCTTCGTGATACGTTGCATATCAGTATAATCATAAGGGACCGCAGCTGGCTGACATTGCTCATTTCCATTTCTGCACCCGTCTGATTACAGCTACTGTCTCCATTCCTGACGGTCTGGATGTGATTAATTTGTCACTAATTGTAAGTTTAAAAACGCTCGGAAAGCGGGAAAAAAATTAGGGGGCACTAAAAGCAAAGTGCTTTTGAATAGAGCGGAGACGCGGTGCTGGAGACAGATGCCTGTGTGATTAGAGCTTATTAATACCCAACAAATCTCTGACGTGAGTGAGAACTTTGATGGCTAGAAGAAAGGCCCTCATGAAAGCGAAAGACCATCATGGATATTTCTGCATGCTCGTGAGGGGAAGAGGGTGGGCACTCGTTCCTTGTGTTTTATTCACTCGCGCAAGTCGCGATCTGTGTGTTCTGTCATTCTGCCATCTACTGAAATTATATCCAAAAGGATTAGCGCAAGACAAGGATAGTGTGGATAGTGTGAGTTATTCTCTTAGAATAAAAGGTTCAGTGGGGTTCTATATAGAATGCAAGGGTTCAAAAAAATAAAAAAAATAAAATAAAATAAAACTAGGCTACACTTTATTTCGATAGTCCACTTTAGACTACTAACTATAACTGCATGTCAACTAACTCTCATTAGAGTATTAGACAGTTAGGTTAGGGTTCGGGTTAGTAGAATAATTTCACATGTACTTGTAAAGTTACTTATAATCAGTAGAATATCTGTTGAGGAGCATCAAAATAAAGTGTTATCAGATATTAAGCAAACAGTCTACTAATACTCTAATGAGAATTAGTTGGCATGTAGTTGCAAAGATACTTACAGTTAGTTGAATGTCTAAAATGGACTATTGAAATAAAGTGTTACCTAAAACTAAATCCAAAAAATGATCACATGATGGGAACCCCTAAAAGGTTCAATAAATGAAGCGCCTGACAGAACCCTTTAAGTTTCTAAATAGAAAATTTTCTTTTAATAGTGAGGAGATGATAATAACGCTTGCAAGGTTTGATTGGATATAATTTATCACTTTTTTTTCTCATCGGCTGCTTATCGGATGGTATGGAAGCTTGTTTCTGCCACAGAATAAAACATTTTAAAAGATAATTGTGAATTTTTATCTCCGAATTGTGAGATATAAACTTTATATAACTCGCAATTGAGAAAAGATGTCAGAATTGTGTGTGTTTAAAGTCAGAATTGCGAGTTATATAAAGTCCAATTCTAAGGAAAAAGGGGTATTTTTTTCCTTAAAAGTGGACTTTATATAACTCGCAATTCTGACTTTATATCATGTAATTCTGACTTTATATCTCGCAATTCTGACATCTTTTCTCAGAATTGCATTGCACTGCATACAGCAACTAACTTAATTTGTGTATTGAAGAAAAAAACATAATATGTTCTGAAGAAATACATTTGTGGAAGATGTAAACTCACAATTGTGAGAGAAAAAAAGTCAGAATTGTGACATAAAAAGTCGCAATTACCTTTTATATTTCTTATTCTGTGGCGGAAACAAGATTCCATAGGATGGCTAAAAACAAAGTTTCTAGCCTAAACAATTTCTGGCCTTCAGAAAGATGGAATCTCAGGAGACGAAATGGAAAAGAATGCAGGAAAGTATGAACTGGACAGGACAGCATTTATAAACATCCTCATTAACTTGAAAAGAAGATTCACGGTCAATACAGCAGCGTCTTCTCAGATCAATAGCGTTTTCATTAAAACGGTTATCACAGTAAGTTACGGTTCTGCTAATTGTTGACTGAAATGTAAAAAGAAACGAATTAGGGTAATTAACGGCACATTTCAGCAACACAGGACTGAGTGGTAAATGTTTTGACACCGCAATCAAAAGGCGTCATTAGTCGTCTCCTTTTGACGTGCCACGGTATTCATTTCTTCTTTAGAATGCCGATCACTTCTAATGGAGTCTTGAAATTACCACTCTGGCTGAAAACCCAGTGGGAAAAAGAGCCGAGCACATTTAAGTCTGATATTTAAAAAAAAAATTAAAACATAAAACACCAGGAAACACAGCCCAGCTCATTTTCTCGGCTGGATATCTCCCAGTGACACATTTTTCCTCGGGTGATGCCAAATTCACATTTTATGTAAATAAAAGTGTCTGTGTGGAAAGAAAAAGCCTGCCCTTATCTGTCAACTTTTGACTATTAACCTCGGTGACAGGCACAGGCAGGTTCCTCTTATCTAAATTGAAAAACAGAGTTATTTGAATATCGGAAAGGGAGAAATGCAATATGCTTCTACCGTGGAATCTCACGCATTTGCCCTCTATTGCTCCACGGAAGAGATAAGACAGTATTTAGCCCAATGTGGACACAGCTTACAAGAACAAAGTGACTGAGGCAAATCATTTGACTCTTTAAAAAAAAAAAAAAAAAAATCTGCCTGCTTTTAATGGAATATTTTAATGGAGAACAAAGGGATGGCGTGATTTTTTCCCCCCTGGCAGGTGTTATTAACTAAACAGAAGTGTTGGACAGAATTCATAAAATCATCCGAACCCTATAGGGACTAACACTGTGTATTATTTAACTCAGATCTCAGATGTGAAAGTACGCATGTTTTATCACTTGAAGTCTCAACAATTCTAATTTGATTCCTTACTTAATATGCCAAATAAATAACACCTTCAGTGCAGAAAACTGTGGTATAAAAACATTTTAACAGGTTAATAAATGAAACAATCTAAAATATGAAAAGAACACAAATCGCTGCTGCGAGCAATCAGTGAACCGTAAAAATGAGCCCAAACGCATTTAGTAAATCATTGAGACTGCCAGCATTTAGAAATATCCCTTTAAAACCCAGGTCCCGTTAGAGAAAAATGCCCAGCGTGGATGTCTGGAAATTCATTTGGTCATGGGTGAAATGAATAGTGAAGCTTGTACACATGCTTATTGGCTGTTTATTTCCCTCCGCGTCTTTGAGGGAAGGCCTGACCTACTTACAGAGAGGAGGGATCTCTTCTGCTAGTCTAATCTTCAGAATAGCACAAGACGTCCCCACGAGACCCGCTGCCTTGTTTCTCCACTGAGTGCCGTCTATAAAGGCAAACGAAATTGGTGGGTGACTCCATAATATTCTGGGCCAGTCATTGTGTGAGACAACTGATGAAATTGGCATTGATATTGTGTCAGATCGCCTTCACGGTGTCTGTGCAATTATGGTAATAGCTGTGATTACATGAGTTGCCATCTTCAATATCAAGAGAAAAGAGGTTAAGAAAGTAGTAGATGATACACTGGCTGGACTCCATCATGATGATTAAACTAGACTGTTCAATTTACATACACATCTTTTCTTTTCTTTTTCTTTTTTTTACTTTATTATTATTTTATGATCCTGGTTGTATCTAAAAACCTGTTTTGAAAGAATATTTGTTGGCTAGTTTTCCTTAGTCAAATCAAGTTGGCTTGTTTTCCTTAGTTTTCCTTGTCCTTTTCCACAACATGTCATTTTTCCATAGTCAAATCAACCTTATAATTGGAGAGGACTGCATGTTAAATAATAATACATATATATAACTTATGAATATGTATCTTTAACTACACATTGACAACCAGTCAGAAAATAGACTAATGTAAGTCTCACAGTAATGATTCCTGGTTCATTTCGAGTTGAATGATTGATTGATTCACTGAATGATTCACTGATTGCCGAAGCAACAGCAAATTTGAAGATGAATCATGATTTATTTTGACTGACTCATTAATAAGAATCATTTGTTCATGAATGCTCATGCTATGTTTGTGGTCGCATGCAGGAATCACTGGCTACTCCTGTTATCAGACAGGTTTCCTATTTTTGTCTGGCCCAATCAGGCAGTGGTGGGCGGAGTTAGTTTAAATAGCCTCTGCCAACAAGGCGGGGATTTTGCATTTGATGTAAATAGACACTCCTTTAAAAGTTGTGTGCTTCTAATTGCTGCTAGGGTGTTGCTAGGGTATTTTAGGTGGTCGCTAGGGTGATCTGGGTGGTTACTGATATTCTAGTCTCTAGATATCTCCCTTTTTTCATTTTTTGAATCATTCACCATTAAAAGAGGCCTGCAGCTGCACAGCACCGATACTTACACGTCTCCATACCTTCGTCATCTTCATCGGGGTTGACTATGGTCACACCTGGCTTGTCGTATGATTTGTCGATGGCCGCCCGGAAGCTTTCGTTGCAACCCCTTCCCCTGATGATCCTGGGACGAGGCCTGTGGAACGGGACGTCCCCGTTGAGCGTCACCTCTGCAACAGCTGTCTGGAGGCTCTCCAAGGAACTGGACTTCTTCAAACCCAACGACGGTCCCACATCTCGCGTGGAGTTGCCTGAGGGTGGAGAAAGAGTGAAAACATGCCAGAAAGAGAAGAGAAAACACTCACTTTTTTCCTCAATATATCCTTCTCTCCTAATTCATTTCTATCATTTACATCCCTTGCTAAAGACAAATGTGCGTACTGGGGTCGCGTTTATCTGCAGATGGAGGGAGAAAAAAGTGTGCTAAAATAATACGGAATATAAATGGCTCCACTGGATGCGAAGTGAGGTGTCAGAAAGATTATCCGTCTTGTGAGGCAGAAAAACTTCACATTTTTAACTCTTGAGGTCATTTTTGCTTCTTTTCCCCAATGTGTATGTGTATGTGCAAGACGATACGAGAGAAAGAGAAAGCGAGAGCACATAACTCCTTCCTGTAGTTTAAGGCACTGATGGATGGGCCAAATATGAGGCCCATTATCTTCGCTGTGTGGTCGTGGGAGGAGGAGGAGGAGGAGAACATGAGGGAGGAAGAGCAAAAGCTTGTAGACTCGGAGAGTCCTAGCCCAAACTCCCTCAACTCGCCTGCTTAATGACCTTTTCATGCATTTAATCCACTTGTTCCCCGTTAAGGGTCCCTCACAAAGACACAGTAGACCCACACTTCAAACACACGCCAGTGCGGAGACAACATTAATCCTGCTTATGAAATCCTGTAGAGGAACAATTCTGGAGAATTACTCAATGAGAGCGAATGGGCTTGGCTGCTCGGGTCAGGGATTTGCATATGTGTGCGCAGCGTACACAATTAACACTAAATGTGAGGGAAAAGTGGATTTGGAGAATAACAAAATGTCCCTTATATTTAAGTTCAAGGTTTCAATGGAATTGTAAAAACAGTCCCTCAGTTCTATATGCATTACGTCTTTACATATTCAATAATACAATAGATCTCTTCTGTATAATTACAAGTACGATTGTGTCATTTTTTTGATGAACAAAAAGTTCAAACAGAATTTATTTGAAATAAAAATCTTCTGTAACATTATAAAAGTCTTGACTGTCACTTTTGATCAATTTAAGTAATTAAATACTTGCAGTCTGTAAACATACAATACGTACAGAGCTAATTTTGGAACCTGTGTACTTATGAATCAGTGAAGTGTGTGTGTAATTGTGCAAACCTTATGGAACAGACTCTGGAACAGTTGCAAGTACTAAAAATGATCTAAGCCACCTGATAAAACAGCTCTAACAAAAACCCTTGATAACCGCCAGTGTGCAAGACTGCTTCTACACACATGCACAATCGTTTCAGTGATGTATGATTCCTAAAAACTCTAGATGATGCATGAATGTGAGTCCAGCTGTGTGCATCTCATTGAAATGTATAGCGCAAGAGGGCAGTGTGTGTGTGTGTGTGTGTGTGTGTGTGTGTGTGTGTGTGTGTACATTTAAACACAATTAGCATGCAAATGATAAATAAACAAAAGTTATCCGACAGCAACGTTACAGTTCTCATGAGCGTAGCCAAGACTGGCATTTCTGTTTGCTGCCGCAGCGTAAACGCGCCGTTTCTCACTCGAAGATCTTCACGTCGGATATCGATGGGGAATGTCTTGGCTATGAAGCTCAAAATGCAGCCCTCAACTCTGTTTGATTTACCTTCCTCCGTTTGCACAGCTATGATTATGTTTCCGATGGCCGCTGTTCTGTGTTTAGATTTGGAGTGCCCACAATAAAGAAAAGAAATAAAAATATTTAAAAAACTTAGTAAATACAACACGTGCCAACTTCTTAGAAATGCACTTCATGTTGGTTTCATATGGTTCAAGGAAAGTTTCCATTTAATGACTTTTAAAAAGTCATGTGGTGTAACCATCAAGTATACAGTATATACAATAATAATAACTTGACTGCAAGTTTTTCAAAGAGGTTTTTCAATATACTCTGCCGTTAAAAAGTTAGGGATGGGTACGATTTGTAATGTTTTAAAAGAAGTCTCGTATGCTCATATCAAGGCTGCATTTATATATATATAAAAAAAAAAAAAAACAGTAATGTTGTTAAATATTCAGAACTGAACCTGAAATCTGAACCGGTCTGACTGGGCCAATAAAAAAAAAAAAAAATATTCAGCCCTGATATATTAAAGCACAGGTAAATGCGACATTTATTACAATGTGTGCATGTGAAGATTGTTTTAAGTTCACTTAAATTAAAAGTTGTTATATTTTTAAAAGCCTAATAAAATGTTAAAATCGATAGATTTCAATTAACCGTAATGCTGAATGGTTATAATTTATGGCTATAAATAATTTTTATTGAGACATCAGTACTGGTATTGGTAATTCTGGCCTTCTTTCATAAAAAAAAAAAAAAAAAAAAAAAAAAAAAAAAAATGCCTTTAAACAAATATTTAAAATATAGGTGACTCTCTTTATGTTGTTTCTACATTAATTTGGAGGTTAATTATGAAATTATTATAATATAAAAATATTTTAAAAACATTATGTGTGATTATCATGATTCAACCGATTGACAGCACTAATATCAATATTATAGTCACATTCTAGGGGGGGGGGGGGGACTTGGAGTTTGAAGTTCCACACGTGAAGTTAAAACATTCGGAGCACACGCCGAACCGAAAGACCTGTACTGAATATATTTGTGATGGTACGTGTACCATCAAACCCCTAAAATGTATAGATGTAGCAATACAACAATAGCATTACATCATTGACCCATATTGAGATTCAAAATGCAAACAGGATTGCTACACTATTTCTGTCGAGCTAAAGTCTGTGGCACAGGTTCAGGCACATTTAGGTTCTCGAGCACTTCTTGGAACTGGTGTTTGCCTTCTCATCAGACCTTGAAAACTGGGGCTCTATATATACATCCATACTGCATGTGGAGGCACTCTGTGTAAACACGGCTGCTTTCAATCTCTCTCATTCCTCTCAGACGATGCATTAAGGAGGACCCGATGGTTTGGTCCTTCTCCTAAACACATCTTCCCTCCATTCCTGACTCGCTTTCAGAGCTAAATGGAGCATATCCGCCGGTCGCTGGGAGGAAAGACATGAGGCAAAACAGAGATTAGCTAAGCAAAATAAACCCCCAACACAGTAAGAAAACTATTAGAAATCTATTACAGAACCTCCTCTTGAAAGACGGACGTTTTAAACATCAGTAAGAGTAAGAGGAGCGAAGGCTTACAGGTATTTGAGGTGTAGGGATAGTGTTTGGAAGTGTCGGCAGAGCGCCAGGCCTGTGGCGTAATCCAAACCAGAGCCGCCACTGTTATCATTCTTTCACAACTGGTAGCAGCTTCTGAAGCCACGGTTCCTTTAAAACCCTCTTGATCCTTTAACCAAGCAAACCTGCGCTGAGGAAAATACTGATTAAACTAGCTAGTGCCAAAACTGGCCAATTAGGACAAAGAACTGCACAATCCTGAGCTGGCGACAGACTCGGTTTCTAGATATTCATGGGATCTTTCGTTAGCAGAAACAGTAAGCCGCTGCAAACACAGGTGGTTTGGCTGTTAGGAACATGACGGATGATAGACCGTTTGCAGGGGCTTTTCTGTTCGAACGCTTGAAAATGAGCAGATCCGGTCCGTGTTTGTCAGTGTGAGATTTCTAAGTTCATCCAAAAATTTTAATTCTGCCATAATTTATTGGTGTTCCAAAACTGAGTGATTTTTTTCATTTGTGGAGCACAAACATTGAATTTTTCAAATGAATGACTAATTAAGGACTGCATTTGTTAAACTCAAAAATAACAACAAAAGCACCAACGATTACTACTAAAGAGCTTAAATAACTTGATATAACAATAATTTTAATATATACATTTTAACAGCATCCATATGCTGATATATTAATAGTAATTTTAAATAACAGAATAAATAACTAAGACAATGAATAGTTAAAAAATTATATTATATTATTATATAAAATTATATTAGTAGGCTATAGGAGTAGTATAACTCTAATATAACATTAATATAAAAATAACTAAGTTAAAATGAATTCGGACTGGGTATTTAAAAAAAAAAACATGAAAGCACCATAAAAATAGTTAAAATAACTTGATATAAAAAATAATAAAAGAATAAGTATAAATATAAAATAACAGGCAATAAATGAGGACTTGGTGCAAAAATTGGAGTGCACCATAAAAGTACCATAAGAATAGTTAAAATAACGTGATATAAAAATTTTACTGTATAATATTAATATAAAAATAATTTAGTGAAAATGAATGAGGGCCTGTCAAGCTCCAAAAATGACAACAAAAAAGCATAATAAAAGTGATCCACATGACTTTTGCACAATATTCCAAGTTTTCTTGAATCAATTATTTTGATTAGTTTTGACCGGGGAACCGATTAAAATGCCTGGTTATACAGTCATGCATAACGACAAAATGAGCATTTCGGGCCGAACTGTTCCTGTTACTGAAGGACTTGGTCCACCAAGGCACCATCTCTCCCACCAGACTCAACTCTTCTCTGATGAAGCACATTGTATCTGTGGGGGGTGTCTGTCTCTGTTTGTTATTAATAGAAATGAAAAAGGAAAGAATCCAATCCGCCTGGCACGCATATGAACAAACATCGCGTCCCATATGCTGGAGAAGCCTCTTTAATCAACATGCTTCAAATAGCATGTGAACATGCGGCTTTCAGAGCTTAGACACAAATCTGCTACACTGAAGAGCAGAAGCCGAACGCACACCGAACACAAAGGGATTGAGCAGATAAAGCCCGCTTCGGGGAAAAACAAATGACATCTGCATCACTCTGAATCTGGGAATAATCACACTGGTTTTCTGTGGCATGGCATTGTGTCGCCTTCGTGCGAAACACGTCAAGGGATGGAAAGCTCATAATTACACTTTTTTTTTTTTTTTTTTTACCAGGCAGGTTTTTGACATACAACCCTCAACGGATCAAACCACTCAGATTCTCATCACACCACCACATACACTGTTTTTATTGTCATCCTCTTGCTGAATGTTTTCCTGCTATTTTCTCATCAGGGTGTGAAGAGAAAGAAGAGCAGTGATCGAATAAGATGGCAATACCATGGTACAGATATAAATCACGGTACTGACATTCACATAGCACCAAAAAATGACCATGGTACTATCATGTCATGGTATTCTTGTACCATGTTAATACCATGGTACATTCATTTCAGTGTCATAGTATATAATATAAGGAAAAATAAAAAAAAATGTGGTTTTTGAATTGTACTCTTAAAAGCTGTAATGTACAATAGCACTGGCAATTTGCCTGTATTTCCATTGTAATAATATTTTACAATATTACTGTTTATAATCAAATAAATGCAGCCTTGGTGAGCAGAAGAGACATAAAAAAAAAAAAGTCCCGACCCAAACTTTTGAATGGTGGTGTTTGAAACAATTACATTTGATGACCAAATATTACCATTGTATTACTTATAATACAAAAAAAAAAAAAAAAAAAAAAAAAAATATATATATATATATATATATATATATATGTATGTATCATCTTTATACCATGGTACGTTTAAGTGAAAGAAGAGAAAAGAAGCCGGGAGACACAACAACAGTGAAGATATATCTATATTATAGCACCTTCCTCTCTTTAATTAGCAAAGGCACCTCCAGCACTCCAGCGGTTAAGAGTGATTACCATTAAATGCTAAAAGAAAGCATCATTTAAGCTTTAAATAACCTGCGGTGGACTCGTACGAGTGCTGTGACCGTGGCATTGTTCAGTTGGCCGGCGATATTCTCATTAATGATACTCAAGGTAACACAGGCCAGCATTTGCGTATGAAAGCACAATCCATCGCATGTAATTTATTCAGCTATCTGCAATTTTATGCATTAAGTTAAAAGGGTTATTAGGCTTAAAATAGCTCTGCAGCAGCAAGGAGGTTTTGTCCTGGTGTGTCCATGAAGATTGAAGGAGTCTTGGGGTTACAGACCCTCCATTCCCGCGTGTCCGGGATCATTAGTGGACCAGAGGATGTCCAGGTTGTCCTTTGCTCCTTTACATCTGTCCTAATTAACTTCTAATGCTGCAAGCCAGTCATTTTCATTAATGACATCAGCGATGCTCAGAATCTGCTGAGTCACATTCATATTTCTGCTCAGTCATGAAACGGTCCGCATGTGACATCCTTCACTGTCACTTCCAGACATACGGCACTTTGATGGTTGTGGAGAGTGTGGTGACTTTGAAACTGCTTTTTGACATGTTCATCTTTCTTTAGTGTGTATTTTGCAGTTTGAGCATGAAAAAGCTCCAGTTCTTCTCTATATCAGTGTCAGTGTTTCTGAACTCCTGAAACGCCTCCATTGTAGTCTTGAGTTTCTTCCCGGAACGAACACGAAACAATATTCCTCATTTAAATAATTAAAACGCAGAATAAAGGGGCGGGCCTGGTTGAGTTAGTTAGTAGTGTGTTAAACATATTAATATATTAATAAATAAATTATGCGGCAGTCGTTAGTCGTCGGCATTAATATATTAATAAATTAATTATGCGGCAGTCGTCTATGAGGGGCTGACACTTTACTTTTGTTTTGTTGTTTATTTATTTTTGGATTCAAGTTTCCATTGAATGTTTGCCAGTTCCCGCCTCCTCCTTCCCTGAACTTTAAACATTGCAACAATTCTTTATAATGGAAAAAAGGTTATTTGGATTATTAAAATGTTCTTCACACTAAGATATTATTTTAATTTTTTTAAGAACTGATCATTTAAAAGTCTGCCTGTGTTGAAAATCCAGCTTTGTTTATGTGTCTATGTGGTGTTTTAATATGCTTTAAGACAAACCATGTGTAAATTCATAAGTCGACAGCATTGCTGAGTATTTCCTCCTTAAAACTGCAGTGAACCAAAGACAGTCTCAAAAACACGCTTTGAAATCGCTGGTGTTTCTGACGTCACAAACTACCTTGTAACCAATCAGATCAACGTGTGATCGTCAACCAGTGGATCTCTGAGCTGAGTGAGGGAGTGGAGGCAGGGCTCATTTGCATATTCATAGAACCGTGCATACTAAATGAGGCGAGGGTGTCAAGCTATTTGAAGAAATTAAGAATTTTTCCTCAAGGAAAAAAAGTTCAAATGTGTTATTTTGGTGATCAAATATGAGTTTTAAGGGATCAAATGATTGACTACGGTGGACTTTAAAGGTTATATGGGGAATAAAATATGGCGGTTCTATAGTATTGCCACGAAAACACCCTTTTAGAAGCTTTATTTTGAAGGACTGGTTCACACGCTGGTCAGTGGAACATAAAAAAGCACATGGTCTAGAGACACGTTTTTTAAAAGTTGAACTTCTTGAAACTTGAGCACCGCATTTTTAGAACGGCGTGTCATGCGCGAAACACTGTGAAAGACGCGAGCGCAACGGCCATGCACGTCCTTTGCGCATGTTTACATTAAAAAAAAAAAAGGAAAAGTAGCACAGTGGAATGGAAAAACACGTTCTGTCTGAACGGCCTTAAGAGTGTAGAACGGAAAATAAGTTGACGCATGACTAGTATGCAACTCCAATTTTTCACTATCCCTCCTTCCATATTTTTCTTCTTGGAAATAAATTGGTTTGCGAACAGCATTTCATGTTGACTTTAACACAGAAAAGCTTTGACTCTTTGACAGGATGAATTCTCGACATAACATGACTCTGAACACAGAACCTCCGGTCTCCATGCATCTCCAGTTCTCCACACAGCATGAGTGCGTTCTCCCCTGTGCTGCAACTACAACTCTCTGCTCCAGACGTTTGACATTGATGGATTAATTGCAGTAAGCCAAACAGGCCCGTCTGACATTGAGGGTCTTTATTTCAAACAGAATTTCAGCAATCCCTCGTCACACACTCATGCATTCACACACACACACCTCCGTTTCTTTTCCCATTCTAGAACTCCTCTGCATAATTAATGTTTTCTTCCATCACACTCCCTCAAGAACAGGCAGTCCGCTTCGCTTTCCAAAAAAAGTTGTTGCCAAACGTTTATTTAACACCAGGGCACTTCATTTCAATGGGAAAGAAGAAAGCAACACCCTCTCTGATTTGATGGCAATTACTTCAAATGACTTCCTTAACGAGCACAACGCACACAGTCGTTTAGTTAGATTGATTACTAACAGTTAACACCAGATAGGAGAGTCGTGGAGTCAAAGGCGGGCAGTTTCGAAGGATTTTTCCGAACACAGATTAAACTTGTTGCTGGACTCATTTCCACCATCACTGGTGGTCTTGCAGTGTTCATTTCCCATGTTAAAGGCTTTGTTCCAAAACCTATTGAGCCGCCTTGCTGTCTACTGCCTAAATATACATCTCATCTCCACACCGCATTAAATAATGCTATTCATGAGAACCATACAAAACACAGAACTCACAATTGATTCTAATTGGTTTGATGTCTAATGGTTTTTTTTATATATATATATATATACACTATCCAATCTAATTAAATATTATAACCCCGTCTGGCTGGTTTTAGCTGGTCTCCCAGGCTGGTTTTATAGGGGTTTTGGACACTTTTTTAGCTGACCAGGCTGGACTTACGCTGGGAGACCAGCTTAAAGACCAGCTAAGACCAGCCAAACAGCCTAAGCTGGTTTTATCAGTTTTTTTTTGTTGTTGTTTTTTGTTATGTTTTTACAGCAGGGAAATATATATTGGGAAAAATTGATTAAAAAAAAATGAAAACTGTTGTCTACATTTCTCTCAACTGGTTGTAATAAGTTTGACATTAGCATATTGCTAAGTTAAAGGCACAACCATGAACAAATGTGTCCATCTTAGACTGAAACATTTTTCTATACTATTGAGTATACAATTAAATATTATAACTGTTGTCTACATTTCGCTCAATTGATTGTAATAAACTTTGAGATTAACACGTTGCTAAGCTAAAGGTATAAAATATTAAGTAATTTTTAATTAGACTGAAACTTAAAACAATGTTTGTATACTATTCAGTATCTAATGAACTATTTATAGCCTATATGTTCTCTAAATTTTTCTTACTTGATTCTAAGAGTTTGACATTAGCATGTTGCTAGGCTAAAGACACAGTAGATATCGTAAAGTTGTCCTTTTTTAGATTAAAACTTACAATGAGATTTAAAATGTTTCTATACCATTCAGTATCTAATGTAAATATAACTAGTATACATTTTCCTGAACATATTATAATAGAGT
Organism: Scardinius erythrophthalmus; assembly: GCF_964197995.2. Lineage (NCBI taxonomy): Eukaryota > Metazoa > Chordata > Actinopteri > Cypriniformes > Leuciscidae > Scardinius > Scardinius erythrophthalmus. Next base: position 3,081,852 of record NC_138242.1, read on the forward strand.
TTGATGTTAGCATGTTGCTAAGCTAACAACACAAATTTGGGGTAAAACTGCTTGGGAATCTTTAAAAAAGATGATTGACTGAATTATTATATTATAGTCAACAACTTTCAATCTTCCACTATACTCGCGATGCATTCTGGGAGTATTTTCTGCATGAAGGATACACAAAATGCTAGTGTTCAAAGTGAAGCACTTATGACGGCAACATGATTTTGTGGCTGGAAGCTCACTAGGTTTTGCAACAGAGCATAGATTTGTCTAAAAATCTTTAAAAAAAAATCCACCAAAACATCTGTAAATGAGCATGCCCAAACACACAGAGGTGCAGTCCATTCATGAGGTTAGTGTGGAGAGTGTCCCTGATTGGTTGCCTTACCTTCTGTCCTCTCTTTGCGGGGAGTGAGGTTAAACTCGTCGGCTACTGTTAGGGAGGCATAAAGAATTGTGTTTGGTTAATTCAAGACATTCACCATTCCCAGACCCATGCACCAATCCATTCCAGTACGGATGTTACTTGACATTTGCAAAGGCCAAGCCAAGAGGCATGCAAATCATCAGGTGAAAGTGAGACAGTCAGACAATCAAAGTAGGATAACCCATGAGGCGGTGAAAGAGAGAGAGAGAGAACTGAGTGCATTAGCATGCAATATGTGATCTCTAACGTTCAGAAGCATTGGGCGGTTATATTGTGTTAGGTGATTTTAGCTCAATGAACCAGGCGTAACCAATTCCTTTTTGCCTTACCATGCATACGGTCGAAATCAAACCATTATTATTATTATTTTTTTGCAATTTTCCTCATGATGGCTCTCAAACAGCCTTTATACAGTTGCCACAGATTGTATTCTTCTAAAAGCCGGAGAGGGGCAAACATATACACTCAACCTGAAGGCAGAAATGCCATTTGAAGAAAATGGCTCATAAGAACGAAGCACGAGAGATTTGGTGGAATTGAAACGTGCTTCTAATGAGTCGAGGGGACTTGAAACGCTGCTTGTTTGAAATGGCCAGTAACATCAGGACACATCTGTCCTGGTCCAAATGGATTTCATAAAAAGATGGGAAATAAATGAGTTACTTTCACAGACAGTTTAATTGATCTTGTTAAAGCCAGCTCCTTAAACGTTTGGGATCAGTGAAATATTATTACTATATGATTGCAATTTGAGTACCTAGAAAAGCACTATATAAATGTAACAAATTATTATTATTATTAATTTAAAATAACTGGTTTCCATGTGAATATATATTAAAGTGTAATTTATTCCTGTGATCAAAGCTGAGTTTTCAGCATCATTACTCCAGTCTTCAGTGTCACATGATCAGAAATCATTCTAATATGATGATTTGATGCTCAACAAACAGTTATGATTATCATCAATGTTGAAAACAGCTTCATATCTTTGTGGAAATTGTGATACATTTTATTTTTCAGGATTTTTTTAAAGAATAGAAAGCTCTAAATAACAGAATTTATTTGTAATAGAAATATTTTGTAACATTACAAATGTTTTATCTTACTGACCCCACACAGGACTTTCAAATAACTTATTCATAATCATGATTTATTATATTATCATTTATAAATGTATTATATATAAATATATTGACTCTTTTTTTATTTACTTTTAATCAAATGTAAATGCTGTAGATCTCGCAGGTGTCCAAGCACTAACATGATTCAACAAGTGTCTCAATTTTGAAGTGTATGTTTAATAACATCAAAAATGAACTACCTTCAGTTCGTCGTATCTTTCTTTTCTGTATATTAGTGGTTTTGAGTGTGAACATTTGAAGACCAAAACTGATTGTTTAATTCACCCCAACTCAAATCATTTACTTTTGATGCATATCCATAGTCTAACTCTGTTAAACCTTGACGATGTACTAAAATAGGTCTAAAATCTGCTGTTTCTTTTCTTCTTTTCCTCACTCTCTCATTTTTGAAGTGCTATATAATCTTCCAGCCATTTCCCTCCTGCTACTGAAGTGTAAAGAGGGAGTGTGTGAGGGAGCCGGGTCTCATGTTTTCTTGTCTGAGTGGGGCATTGGTCTCAGGAGGCTGTGGTCTTGATGTTGAGTAAGGATAAAGGAGAGGAGGTGGAGGATGAAAGAGATGTTTTATCTCCTCCGATTAGCCGTGCGTTCATGTGGCAGAGACTGTGTGTCCCATGAGACCGACTCCACGCTCTCAACAACCCTGACCTGTCCTTGAGTCCCGACAAACCCAGCACACAGCACACAGGTGAGGCTACTCTGAGAGATGAGTGAGACATAGTTTTTAACTTCATGTCATCATGAATGCATTTTTAATTTTTAATGACTCTCTGTACTCTTAAATTTGGTGCACCCATTTCTGTGTCTGATACTATTAAATTTAACATTGTTGCGCTTGCATTCGCACCCAGGCTGATAATCCGCACGGCTCGATAGCGAAGGAACCGGAGCAAGGCAAGGGACAGGGAATGGTGTGGGAGATGTGGGATTGAGTGTGTGGGAGATGTGAGATTGAGTGTGTGGGAGATGTGGGATTGAGTGTGAGGGAGATGTGGGATTGAGTGTGAGGGAGATGTGGGCTTGAGTGTGTGGGAGATGTGGGATTGAGTGTGAGGGAGATGTGGGATTGAGTGTTAGGAGATGTGGGATTGAGTGTGAGGGAGATGTGGGATTGAGCATGTAGGAGATGTGGGATTGAGCGTGAGGGAGATGTGGGATTGAGTGTGTGGGAGATGTGGGATTGAGTGTGTGGGAGATGTGGGATTTAGTGTGTCGGAGATGTGGGATCGAGTGTGTGGGAGATGTGGGATTGAGCGTGTGGGAGATGTGGGATTGAGTGTGTGGGAGATGTGGGATTGAGTGTGTGGGAGATGTGGGATTGAGTGTGTGGGAGATGTGGGATTTAGTGTGTCGGAGATGTGGGATTGAGCGTGTGGGAGATGTGGGATTTAGTGTGTCGGAGATGTGGGATTGAGCGTGTCGGAGATGTGGGATTTAGTGTGTCGGAGATGTGGGATTGAGCGTGTGGGAGATGTGGGATTGAGTGTGTGGGAGATGTGGGATTGAGTGTGTGGGAGATGTGGGATTTAGTGTGTCGGAGATGTGGGATCGAGTGTGTGGGAGATGTGGGATTGAGGGTGTGGGAAACGTGGAAATGGAGTGGGAGATGTGGGATTGAGGGTGTGGGAGATGTGGGATTGAGCGTGTGGGAGATGTGGGATTGAGCGTGTGGGAGAGAGCGTGTGGGAGATGTGGGATTGAGCGTGTGGGAGATGTGGGATTGAGGGTGTGGGAGATGTGGGGTTGAGTGTGTGGGAGATGTGGAATTGAGTGTGTGGAAGAGAGCGTGTGGGAGATGTGGGATTGAGCGTGTGGGAGATGTGGGATTGAGTGTGTGGGAGATGTGGGATTGAGTGTGAGGGAGATGTGGGATTGAGCATGTAGGAGATGTGGGATTGAGTATGTGGGAAATGTGGGATTGAGTGTGTGGGAGATGTGGGATTGAGCGTGTGGGAGATGTGGCATTGAGTGTGTGGGAGATGTGGGGTTGAGTGTGTGGGAGATGTGGGATTGAGGGTGTGGGAGATGTGGGATTGAGGGTGTGGGAGATGTGGGATTGAGTGTGTGGGAGATGTGGGATTGAGGGTGTGGGAGATGTGGGATTGAGTGTGTGGGAGATGTGGGGTTGAGTGTGTGGGAGATGTGTGGGAGATGTGGGATTGAGTGTGTGGGAGATGTGGGATTGAGTGTGTGGGAGATGTGGGATTGTGGGATTGAGTGTGTGGGAGATATGGGATTGAGTGTGTGGGAGATGTGGGATTGAGGGTGTGGGAGATGTGGGATTGAGTGTGTGGGAGATGTGGGATTGAGCGTGTGGGAGATGTGGGATTGAGTGTGTGGGAGAAGTGGAAATTGAGTGGGAGATGTGGGATTGAGTGTGAGGGAGATGTGGGATTGAGTGTGTGGGAGATGTGGGATTGAGGGTGTGCGAGATGTTGGATTGAGTGTGTGGGAGATGTGGCATTGAGCGTGTGGGAGATGTGGGATTGAGCGTGTGGGAGATGTGGGGTTGAGTGTGTGGGACATGTGGGATTGAGTGTGTAGGAGATGTGTGGGAGATGTGGGATTGGGTGTGTGGGAGATGTGGGATTGAGTGTTAGGGAGATGTGGGATTGAGTGTGAGGGAGATGTGTGGGAGATGTGGGATTGAGTGTGTGGGAGATGTGGGATTGAGTGTGAGGGAGATGTGGGATTGAGTGTGTGGGAGATGTGGGATTGGGTGTGAGGGAGATGTGTGGGAGATGTGGGATTGAGTGTGTGAGAGATGTGGGATTGAGTGTGTGGGAGATGTGGGATTGAGTGTGTGGGAGATGTGGGATTGAGTGTGTGGGAGATGTGGGATTGGGTGTGAGGGAGATGTGTGGGAGATGTGGGATTGAGTGTGTGAGAGATGTGGGATTGAGTGTGTGAGAGATGTGGGATTGAGTGTGAGGGAGATGTGGGATTGAGTGTGTGGGAGATGTGGGATTGAGTGTGTGAGAGATGTGGGATTGAGTGTGAGGGAGATGTGGGATTGAGTCTGTGGGAGATGTGGGATTGGGTGTGAGGGAGATGTGTGGGAGATGTGGGATTGAGTGTGTGAGAGATGTGGGATTGAGTGTGAGGGAGATGTGGGATTGAGTGTGTGGGAGATGTGGGATTGAGCATGTGGGAGATGTGGGATTGAGTGTGTGGGAGATGTGGGATTGAGTGTGAGGGAGATGTGTGGGAGATGTGGGATTGAGTGTGTGGGAGATGTGGGATTGAGTGTGAGGGAGATGTGGGATTGAGTGTGTGGGAGATGTGGGATTGAGCGTGTGGGAGATGTGGGATTGAGTGTGTGGGAGATGTGGGATTGAGTGTGAGGGAGATGTGTGGGAGATGTGGGATTGAGTGTGTGAGAGATGTGGGATTGAGTGTGTGGGAGATGTGGGATTGAGTGTGTGGGAGATGTGGGATTGAGTGTGTGGGAGATGTGGGATTGGGTGTGAGGGAGATGTGTGGGAGATGTGGGATTGAGTGTGTGAGAGATGTGGGATTGAGTGTGTGAGAGATGTGGGATTGAGTGTGAGGGAGATGTGGGATTGAGTGTGTGGGAGATGTGGGATTGAGTGTGTGAGAGATGTGGGATTGAGTGTGAGGGAGATGTGGGATTGAGTGTGTGGGAGATGTGGGATTGGGTGTGAGGGAGATGTGTGGGAGATGTGGGATTGAGTGTGTGAGAGATGTGGGATTGAGTGTGAGGGAGATGTGGGATTGAGTGTGTGGGAGATGTGGGATTGAGCATGTGGGAGATGTGGGATTGAGTGTGTGGGAGATGTGGGATTGAGTGTGAGGGAGATGTGTGGGAGATGTGGGATTGAGTGTGTGGGAGATGTGGGATTGAGTGTGAGGGAGATGTGGGATTGAGTGTGTGGGAGATGTGGGATTGAGCGTGTGGGAGATGTGGGATTGAGTGTGTGGGAGATGTGGGATTGAGTGTGAGGGAGATGTGGGATTGAGTGTGAGGGAGATGTGGGATTGAGTGTGTGGGAGATGTGGGATTGAGCGTGTGGGAGATGTGGGATTGAGCGTGTGGGAGATGTGGGATTGAGGGTGTGGGAGATGTGGGATTGAGCGTGTGGGAGATGTGGGATTGAGGGTGTGGGAGATGAGGGATTGAGCGTGTGGGAGATGTGGGATTGAGGGTGTGGGAGATGTGGGATTGAGCGTGTGGGAGATGTGGGATTGAGGGTGTGGGAGATGTGGGATTGAGCGTGTGGGAGATGTGGGATTGAGCGTGTGGGAGATGTGGGATTGAGGGTGTGGGAGATGTGGGATTGAGCGTGTGGGAGATGTGGGATTGAGCGTGTGGGAGATGTGGGATTGAGGGTGTGGGAGATGTGGGATTGAGGGTGTGGGAGATGTGGGATTGAGCGTGGTTAGTTACCTAGGTCCATACTCTTGGACTTGCGGCTCTTGATGATCTCCAGCTGAGAAGCATCATCGAACTGTTTGGTCCTCTTCTCGGACATGCTCTGCCGGGCGAAGCCTTCCCTCTGAAACTGGGCGTCCACATCTGCGTCTGGACTGAGAGAACTGAAGGACGGTGAGAGGGAGAGGAAATATTAATTTTATTAAGATTATTTATTATACAATATGCATGATACTACAAAACTATTAATATATAAAGGGATTTATATAAAATTAATCTAGAAACAATGAATATATATATATATATATATATATATATATATATATATATATAAAATACATGTATAATTATTACCTCCCATTGTTGTTTTTACTTTTCTAAATAAATAAATAAATAAATAACATGATTTTTTTATTGGGTTACTAAAAAATAAAATGATTGAATGAATGAATGGCCTACTGAAATATTATTCCTATATATATATATTTATAGGAATATAGGAATTTATATATATATATACACACACACACACACACACACACATACATTATATATATAGATATAACCCTATTAAAAAAAACAGAATAAGATCATATTAATAATAATAATAATAATAATAATAATAATTAAAAATAGTATTATTATTATTAAAATAAAAAATAAATGATTTTAAATTTGTATGGGGTTATTGAACAAACATGATAAATAAATAAATAATTAAATAAATAAATAAATAAATATGGATTGTTGTTTTTAATTTTTATGGGGTTATTGAAAAACCTGAATATTAATAATAATACTAGTGAGAGAGAGAGAGAGAGAGAGAGAGAGAGAGAGAGAGAGAGAGAGAGAGAGTCAGGTCTCCTCCACTAAACTCAGTTCATCCCACTATAAAGCCTTAAATATAAACCACTCTTATCCTCCAGCCTCGAGTCTCCAGTCTAAACAATGAACAAGACCTTGGATTAGACCTCCATCACTCGCTACAGTAACAATACACACTCGCTCGCTCCCGAATCCACTGACAGGAGGACAAACACATGAATGATGCATTATTCAGCCCTTATTCCTTCTGACTCCATAACAAACACGCGCACACTGTGTCCCTGAGAGGAAATAAGGACACTTTCCAAACTGAAAATAGACTGAAACTGAGTAAAACTGTGTCCAGCAAGGACAACAGAGAGCGACTGCTTAAATTAAATATGAAATAATTTAGGCTGAAATATTCTATTATAACGGAGTTATTAAAGGTAAAAGAAAGCAAAACGTTTGGTTTCTGATGCCACTGTAGAAACACCATATTTACAGGCATATTTGATCCATTTATTCTTCTTAAATTTTCAAATAATAATGCAAATCTGCGTTCGTGCAACTTCACAATATCTTCACAGAAGCAGAGTTTAAAAAGTTTAAAAAGCACATTTCTCACTAATATTCCCTCGTCCTAAACAAACGCAGGCGTTCAAACTGCATCTCAACCTTCCCTGGGATTTAAATGAGTCAGAATACATTCTCTCTCGTCGTTCCTGTTCAAAACAACCTCCTACTTCAAAACATCCGCTCACGTGTTTCTGCTCAGAAGACCTTCCCTTTCCTTCTCAGTGTTTAAAGTCACGAATCCTTTTACTGGGAGTGAGTTACTTGCTGTTCGTAATTCACCGCAGACTGATGTAAATCGCACAAACACGCCTGAACTTTGAGAACAGCATGAGAGCAAAACCAGCTTTAAAGGATCCAAACATCTTAACACAAGCTAGCAGAGAGAAGTTCAGAGTTCTGTGAAATAATCCCGCACAAAATAAGACGGACTGTGATGTTGCAGAACGATCCGTGATGAGAAGCGTCAGGCCAGCGGAAGCTCTCCGACATGTAGATGTGTGTGGGTTGTGTTTCATTAGAGAGGGTAGACGTGTGTGTGTTGCTGGTATTGATCGTGATGTTATGATGTTTGATTAGATGCACACATCGACTGGATGAACGTGAGCGGAGAGAGAGGACCCTACACTGAAGATAAGGTCAATGCTTCTCCTTAGACTCGCTCAAACCCTGTTGTAATTATTTTTGTTCAATCTTCTAGCATATTAAACACTACAACTCCTTGGCTGACGCACACACACACTCATCTCAGAAAGGTGTGTTTGCTTGGCTAGCTTATTCAGGTCAAATTATTCTTTTTTTTTATTATTTATTTATTTA